>NC_041233.1:82979445-82984293 GCF_002837175.3 Physeter macrocephalus
TGGAGTAGCAATACTCATATCAGATAAAATAGACTTTAAAATGAAGAATGTTACAAGAGACAAGGAAGGACACTACATAATGATCAAGGGATCAATCCAAGAAGAAGATATAACAATTACAAATATATATGCACCCAACATAGGAGCACCTTAATACATAAGGCAACTGCTGACAGCTATAAAAGAGGAAATCAACAGTAACACAATCATAGTGGGGGACTTTAACACTGCACTTACACCAATGGACAGATCTTCCTGACAGAAAATTAATAAGGAAGCACAAGCTTTAAATGACACAATAGACTAGCTAGATTTAATTGATATTCATAGGACATTCCATCCAAAAACAGCAGATTACACTTTCTTCTCAAGTGCACACAGAACATTCTCCAGGATAGATCACATCTTGGGTCATAAATCAAGCCTCAGTAAATTTAAGAGAATTGAAATAATATCAAGCATCTTTTCTGACCACAACGCTATGAGATTAGAAATCAATTCCAGGGGAAAAAATGTAAAAAACACAAACACATGGAGGCTAAACAATACGTTACTAAATAACCAAGAGATCACTGAAGAAATCAAAGAGGAAATCAAAAAATACCTAGAAACAAATTACAACGAAAACACGACGAACCAAAACCTATGGGATGCAACAAAAGCAGTTCTAAGAGGGAAGTTTATAGCAATACAAGTCTACCTCAAGAAACAAGCAAAATCTCAAATAAACAATCTAACCTTACACCTGAAGGAACTAGAGAAAGGAGAACAAACAAAATTCAAATTTAGTAGAAGGAAAGAAATCATAAACATCAGAGCAGAAATAAATGAAATAGAAACAAAGTAAACAATAGCAAAGATCAATAAAACTAAAAGCTGGTTCTTTGAGAAGATAAACAAAATTGATAATCCTTTAGCCAGACTCATCAAGAAAAAGAGGGAGAGGACTCAAATTAATAAAATTGGAAATGAAAAAAGGAGAAGTCACAAAGGAAATCTCAAATAAACAATCTAACCTTACACCTGAAGGAACTAGAGAAAGGAGAACAAACAAAATTCAAATTTAGGAACACTCACAAACTCATTCTATGAGGTCACCATCACCCTGATACCAAAACCGGACAAAGATACTACAAACAAAGGAAACTACAGACCAATGTCACTGATGAATATAGATGCAAAAATCCTCAACAAAATACTAGCAAACAGAATCCAACAACACATTAAAAAGATCATAAATTTGTATGGAGACACAAAAGACCCTGAAGAGCCAAAGCAGTCTTGAGGGGAAAAAAACGGAGCTGGAGGAATCAGACTCCCTGACTTCAGACTATACTACAAAGCTACAGCAATCAAGACAATATGGTACTGGCACAAAAACAGAAATATAGATCAATGGAACAGGATAGAAAGACCAGAGATAAACTCACACACCTATGGTCAACTAATCTATGACAAAGGAGGCAAGGATATACAGTAGAGAAAAGACAGTCTCTTCAATAAGTGGTGCTGGAAAGCTGGACAGCTACACCTAAAAGTATTAAATTAAGACACTCCTTAACACCATACACAAAAATAAACTCAAAATGGATTAGAGACCTAAATGTAAGACCGGACACAAACAGCAAATGCTGGAGAGGGTGTGGAGAAAAGGGAACCCTCTTGCACTGCTGGTGGGAATGTAAATTGATACAGCCACTATGGAGAACAGTACTGAGGTTCCTTAAAAAACGAAAAATAGAACTACCATATGACCCAGCAATCCCACTACTAGGCATATACCCAGAGAAAACCATAATTCAAAAAGAAACATGCACCCCAGTGTTCATTGCAGCACTATTTACAATAGCCAGTTCATGGAAGCAACATAAATGCCCATCAACAGACGAACGGATAAAGAAGATATGGTACATATACACAATGGAATATTACTCAGCGATAAAAAGGAACAAAACTGAGTCATCTGTAGAGACGTGGATGGATCTAGAGACTGTACACAAAGTGAAGTAAGTCAGAAAGAGAAAAACAAATATTGTATATTAACACATATATGTGGAACCTAGAAAAATGGTACAGATGAACTGGTTTGCAGGGCAGAAATAGAGAAAAACAAAAACAAAAACAAAAACCGTGGGCTTCCCTGGTGGCGCAGTGGTGGAGAGTCCGCCTGCCGATGCGGGGAACGCGGGTTCGTGCCCCGGTCCGGGAGGACCCCGCGTGCCGCGGAGCGGCTGGGCCCGTGAGCCATGGCCGCTGAGCCTGCGCGTCCGGAGCCTGTGCTCCGCAACGGGAGAGGCCGCGACGGTGAGAGGCCCGCGTACCGCAAAAAAAAACAAAAAACAAAAAACAAAAAACCGTTCTGCTGCAGCAGTGAATCTAAGTGCATCTGTGCGCTGTGTGTGCTGTGTGTGTGTGTGCATTTCTAGGCTTTAAACCAAGTCATGCTGCTGAATATTCTAGACCCTTTCACAGGTCCCTGAGTCTCCGGTGTGAGTGAACATAGGAAAAAAGGCCTGAAGAATTTTCTCATGCCTCTTAACAAAGTTCATCTTGCATCATCATTGTATAGACAAGAGGAAAACATACAATGAGGGTCTATCAGCATAAAGACCGTGAGGTGCCTGGAGCCTCACTGAGTGGCTTTCTGTTTCCTATATCTAGCAGGAGGCCTGGCACCAGTAGGGCCTCATTAGGTATATATTTAATAGGAATAAACACCTATTTAAAAATTGTTTCTTAGATATAAATCATGATATGTGATAAATTCATCCTAACCTAACCCATTGGTGCGATTTAAAAGAACAGATACTTACAAGGGTGCATGCCCAATGCACAAAAGTGTCCTTATGTTTCTTAAAACTCTGCATGGCTAAAGCAAAAGGTGGTTTGGAAAGAGCTATGCAGATTCCCTGCATACTTGATGTGGTAGCCATGGATTTATACAGCCCCCGCTTTAGCATTTGTAGGCTGGTTATTCTCCAAAGAGCTCATACCGAGGCAGCTCTGACTTTCCGCAGACTAATCTATATGAACCTGCAGGCCTGGCCGAGCTGATTTATTTTCACATTTAGATGTAATAAAATTAATAGTGCAGTTCTATGTCAGTTGATGAAATTAACTCAGATTTTTATGGGGGGGCAGCCAACATCTTTCAGTTATTTTCTTTATTTTCAACAGGGAAGTTGTTTCAGTCATTTGATACAAATGGCTTTAATTAGTTTAAGGCAAACATAACCTTTAACAAAAATACAGGCTGGGGACTGCAGGTCTGTGTGCTATGGGAGAAAAAACAGTGCAGTGCTCACAAGTTGGTTTGTCATGGCTGCTGTATAATCCGATTTGGTTCGACATCAGAGTAAACAACCCATCACCTGGGAGAATGATTCCTCTGTTGAGGCCATCGGGAAGCCAGCCCATTCCCGCACACAAACGTTTTTTTATGACAAGTGCAGGTGCATATGGAATGATGGGGAGGAGGAGATCCATTGCGTCCATGTCCTGTCTATTCTGCTCGGTGCCACCCAAGACAGGGCTTGCACTGGCTGAGAGCATAGGCGAAGTTTTCTAAGGGACTTGCATTTTTAATGACTAGCTCTTTTAAAGGTATTAAAAATTAAAAACAGTCAATCCTACACTTACCATGAAGCACCTGGTAAAAAGAGACCCTTTGTTTTGGAAATACTCAAATGAAGGTTCTTATCTTAGGTTTACCCTTCCCCAGTTCAATGGGGCTGGTCACCACCTGGGTCAGCTCTTTGTCAACTAGGATCAGAATTACTGGTCCAGAAATCAGCCCTTCTGTTGTAAATCTGACCTTGGACCACCCATGCCCTTCAGTGGCACCCCTTCCTCCAAAGGACAGAATCTAATCCATTCTTTCCTTGTCCTAGGACTTGTCAATCTTGTTCTCTAGGCCTCCTGTTGCTCTGAACCCCTCCCCAGAATAAGCACAGGGTGCAGTTTCATGTCCCCGCTGTGTCTGCAATGATTTCCGGCAGAGGGGGCTCAGGGCTCATCCTCTCCGACGCTGTCCATGACTTTCCACGTTGAGCAGAGCATGCTGGCTCTGCCCTGTGCTCTGTCCTTTTCTTACCTCTTTACTGAAATTATCGGTCGATGTATCTCTCCTGGAAGATAAACTCCATAAGGTAAGAGCCATGTACCTACACTGGCACTGGTGTGCAGGAGGGATCATCTGACCCCTTTGGCCAAAGTCACCTCCCCACTTTGACTATTCCTTCTCTCTGCATCTGGTTGGGCTGGGCTGTTGGCTCTTCCACACTCCCTGTGTCTGTGCCTCTGCACTAGAGTTTTCTGTTTGCTGGAATTTGCTTCCCTCTCTGCCTGACAAAGTCCTTCCCTCCTCCACAACTGCCAGCACCACTGTTCCTTTCTTCTGCAAAGCCTGCACTCACTGCCACTCGGAGTAAAGACCTCATGTCCTTCTGTGTTTTAAAATCCGTGACACATATTTCTATTCCCGCATATCACTTTTAAATGACTGATTTCATAGCTGTGAGCTCCTTGAAAACAGAAGGCGCTCCTTTTTTTTTTTAACATCTTTATTGGAATATAATTGCTTTACAATGGTGTGTTAGTTTCTGCTTTATAACAAAGTGAATCAGCTATACATATACATATAACCCCATATCCCTCCCTCCTGCGTCTCCCTCCCACCCTCCTTATCCCACCCCTCTAGGTGGTCACAAAGCACCGAGCTGATCTCCCTGTGCTATGCGGCTGCTTCCCACTAGCTGTCTATTTTACGTTTGGTAGCGTATATATGTCCATGCCACTCTCTCACTTCGTCCCAGCTTACCCTTCCCCCTCCCCATGTCCTCAAGTCCA
>NC_041233.1:82984303-83010781 GCF_002837175.3 Physeter macrocephalus
CTGAGTAATATTCCATTGTATATATATATATATATGCCACATCTTCTTTATCCATTCATCTGTCGATGGGCATTTAGGTTGCTTCCGTGTCCTGGCTATTGTAAATAGAGCTGCAATGAACATTGTGGTACATGACTCTTTTTGAATTATGGTTTGCTCAGGGTATAGGCCCAGTAGTGGGACTTCTGGGTCGTATGGTAGTTCTATTTTTCATTTTTTAAGGAACCTCAATACTGTTCTCCACAGTAGCTGTATCAATTTACATTCCCACCAACAGTGCAGGAGGGTTCCCTCTTCTCCACACCCTCTCCATGCCTTTTCATCTTTAAATCTACTTTAAATCAACTGTGAATGACACAAAGTACGTGCTTAATAAGTGTTGAATGGTTGAGTAAATGTACACACAGATGGATGAATCTACCCCCTGGAAGAGGTAAGTGTGCTTGTCAACTGTCCTCTCCCCTGCAGAGAGCAACCAAACGAAGAGGAACAAATCAGCAGACAAGCAAGAGACTGGACGCGATGTCTGGCAAGAGCCGAGGCGGCGGGTGTGGGGTTTCCCCTCCAGAGCAAAGCCCTCTGCACCAGTCATCTAAGGAGCCCACTACCAAAGGGCGAGCTCCCAGCACACCCACACCCAACCTCAGGTGAGATCTGTCTACAGAAGCTCTGCGGGAACACAAGAGGTCACAGCGGGAGCTCACTTTTCTACTGGCGGATTCTAAAGT
This sequence comes from Physeter macrocephalus, assembly GCF_002837175.3. Taxonomy (NCBI): domain Eukaryota; kingdom Metazoa; phylum Chordata; class Mammalia; order Artiodactyla; family Physeteridae; genus Physeter; species Physeter macrocephalus. The sequence goes on from NC_041233.1 coordinate 82,985,032, forward strand.
GGGGACGGGCAGCCCAGGACTGCCGGACACCTGAGCAAGTCTGCCGTGTGAACGAACACGGTCGACTGTAAACACGGGGCAAAGAGTGACAGTGGATCTCAGCTAACAGAGGGAAAGGCAAGACATCCCACACCTAGGGTCTATTCATGTTTACATGGTGTCCTTAGAGGGACTGGAGAAGGTACTTTATCCATGAGACAAGAACAAAGTGCTATCAAAAAGTAACAATCAGAAAACATAAATAAGCTCTAGGAAACTATATATATCCTATTATTTTTATATATACTTATGTTTATATTTCCCAAAGAGCACTTTCTTACTCTATAACGTATATAATATGTGTATATATTTATATTAACATATGTATATTAATATAGATATGAATATATATCATCCAAACAGAAAAATAATAAATAGAGATTTGAAAGGCAATATCAAGTAAACATCCCCAACTAGAGAAGAATGTGATAAAGATTTTAAAAAGAGACATGAACTTGGACTTGGCAATGGATTCTTAGATATGACACCAAAAGCATGAGCAACAAAAGAAAAAAAGTAGATAAACTGCACTTCAGCAAAATGGAAAACTTTTGTGTATCAAAGGACAATATCGAGAAAGTGAAGAGACAACTTGCAGAATGGCAGAAAATATTTCCAAATCAGGTATCTGATAAAGGTTTAGGATCCAAAATACATAAAGAACTCTTGCAACTTAACAAGAAAAAGACAACCCAATTTAAAAATAAGCAACAACTTAACTAGCTATTTCTGCAAAGAAGATACATAAAAGGCCAACAAGCACATGGAGAGATACTCTACATTATTAGTTCCTAGGGAGATGCAGATCCAAAGCACGGCTAGAGACCACATCACACCCACTAGAGACCACATCACACACACTAGAATGATAACAATAAAAAAAGGAAGGTAAGTGTTGGTCGGGATATGGAGAAATTGGAATCTCTGTACATTACTGGTGGGAATGTAAAATGGTGTAGCTGCTGTGGAAAACAGTTTGGTGGTTCCTCAAAAAGTTAAACATAAATCAACATAAGACCTGGAAATTCCACTCTTAGGTGTGAAATTTTCTCAAAAAATTGAAAACAGGTACTCAACAGATACTTACAGACAAATGTTCATAGCAGCTCTATTCATAATAGCCAAAAGGTGGAAATAACACAGAAGTCTATCAATGGATGGTTGGATAAACAAAAAGTGGTCTATCCATACAATGGAATATTATTCAGGCATAAACAATAATGAAGTACTGACACCTGCTGCAACATGGTTGAACTTTAAATAGTATGCTACATGAAGGAAGCCAGACACAAAAGGTCACCTTATGTGATTTCATTTATATGGAATATCCAGATTAGGTAAATCCATAGGACAGGCCATAGCTTGGTAGCTGTGTGGGGGCTGAGGGAAGGAGGAGTGGGGAGGATGGACTAATTAATGGATGAGGGGTCTTCTTTTGGGTGATGAAATGGTTTTGGAACTAGATAGAAGTCGTGGTTGCACATTTTGTGAATGCACCAAATACCACTAAATTGTTCACTTTTAAACTGTTAATTTTATGTTATGTGAATTTTACTTCATTCAAAAGAAAAAAGAGAAAACATAAGAAACAAGGAGACGGAGAGAATTAATCCAGGAAGTTGAACATCCAATTAATAGAAGGCCCAGAAAGAGAGCAGAGAGTGACAGGGGGAGGTTTCTGAAGGCTTCAGATTTAATGGCTACAGAGTCACGTCTGTATACATCAAAGAGATATTTTGGAGCAGCAGTGATAAGGATCAATCTAGAAAGTTCCAGAAAGAAAAAGAAAACCTATTTTCCTACAAAAGGATGAGGACAGGTTGCAGGTAGCCGAGCGTTAAACGTGGTCGATAGGAAGACCCTTGTCCTTGTGCATCAGGTCTGAGGACAGGCAGAACGGCCTCAGCACGGAAGCTTCTAGACCTGGGTCTGCCCCTCTACACTGGGCGTCGCACACACCACTGAGATGCCCTCAACATCGCTGCTGCGCGTTGGCTGGTTTTTGCCTTTTCTCACCAGTCTCACCGGGATGAAGATAATACTTCTGTTTACCCCACAGAACGGCTCTTAGCCTAATGCAAGGTGATATTTATGCAAGAGTTTTGAAGAGCTGGAAGCTGGGGGTGAGAGAGGCATCTGGGGGAGCCGCCACTGGCTATCTAATCGCCAACCCACACTGCCAGCTGTAGGCCAGTGGCCTTTCACCCGACGAGGGTCCTTTCCCACGCAGCCCACTCCCTCACTCCCTGCAGCACACAGCTCTGGCCCTGTGACCAGAGGCAAGTCCACCAGAGCTGACACACACAGCGGCTCCAACGGTAACACAGAAGCATAGGCTGAAAGCTGGACGAAGGACAGAGTCTTGAGATACCAAAGACAGTGACCTCGGTGACGGCGGGGCACCTGGGTCAAGTTCACTGTCACCGCCACCCTGACGCCAGCTCTGGGGCAGGGGGGTCTCTTGGAGGAGGGGGTGGTTCACGGAGGATCAGGTGTTTACTAGGGCTCCGTGACCTCGGGGTCAGGGCCCACGCTAACCACAGCTGTCCCGGACGCTCCCGTCACCCAGGACACGACCATGGACGTGCAAGGGGCCCAGCAGGCGCCCCCCACCTGGCGCTCCAGTCCGCTCACGGTCAACCCGGCGGCCTCGCTCAGGACTGCCCGGTCCCCCCCTGTGCTCCTCGTGAGGAGGGCAGGTTCGCGGGAGGCAGCCAGTCTCTCCCGCACCGTGTCCTTAACTCCGAGACGGAGAGCCAGAGGCTGAGGTCTGTGCCCCCGCGGCCGGGGTCTCCTTGGTCTTCCTCAGGTCCTCAGTTTCCCAGCTTCCCGCCGGCCCCCCTCCCTACCCCTCACCCACAAAGCTGCCCTCAATGGTGGTGTTTGGGTCACTTGGGAACTCTCACGCAGGCCCGTGCCGTGCTCCCCTGAGACGCGCTCCGTCCCCTGCTTTGGGGGACTCAGGGTGAACGGGTCGAAAGAAGGAAAGGACCACACGGTCTCCCGCAGAGGGGGTGTCCCACACAGCCTATACGGTCAGCACGAGCCCCACACCTTCCCAGCCTGCCTCCCGCCCAATGGATGGAAGGGGGTCCATCTGGAGGTGAGTTAAGTGTGCGCTTGGCATCCCCGGATGCTCCCACCCTCCTGAAAGGCAGCCCATCCTCTGTCCCCAGCACACACTGCGCTGGGAGACCGCAGACACCTCCACCGCCCGCCTCGGTGCAATTAGAGCCAGGAGCACACAGCTTCTGACAAGAAGGTGCAGGGCTTGGCTGTCGTGGGGGTTAATTGGGGGTGTTATTGATGCGTTTTGAATGCTCGCGATGTGTTCCCTGGCTGTTTCTGATGCAATTAGCTTCACTGAGGGCCCGGTTTACGACTTGGAATAGTGGGAATTAAAGTACCGCCGGATACAATACAATAAAAATGAGTAGGCTCTGCTGATTTCCATGCAGAACACCTAGAGAGTGGGTTTCAAAGTTTTTACAGGGAGATAAAATCTCCCTCTCGCCTACACAATTACTTTATCTACTTTGGAAATACAGAGGCAGCAGCCAGGGAGAAATGAGCTTCTGAAATAAGAGGCGAACATAAACGAAAATAATTTTACTGGTAAGGCAGCTCCAACGTCTAATTAGTGTGGCAAAAACAGCTAAATTTCTACATTTCACTTACTTCTACATTCAGTAATGGGCACATAATTAACACGAATTCAGGACAATTATTACAGAAAAATTCAAACGATGTCTCACACTAATGTTTCAGTGGCTTGACTTTGGATTTTTGGCATGTGTAAGTAGGACGGGGCTCTTCTTTTTAAATCAATTAAAATTTTTATAGCTATACTACTGTGTCTTTGGGATCCAGGTGAATAAAGCACACACTGACCTTTTGAGCAGCTCAAGATACCCACTTCATGGATGCCCCAGCGTTTGCTTTCTCTAGCCTTTTGTTGTAACATGCAGCGCTGCACACACCCACCCGGCACCAGGGAGTTTACCGAAGCCCAGTCCCCTTAGGGGAGTAGCTGGGTCAGAAGCTACGCGTACTTGTGATTTCGATAACGTGGCCAAACTGACCGTCTCATCTTTAATTGTAATGAATGACCGAGCCTCCCACCTGGAGGCGAGTCCCTGGCTTCCTGCGTCCTGGCCTCACAATGGGACATGCATGGCCTGTGCCAACCTGAGAAATGAAAACGCAGGTCTTCAAAGAGACTCACCTAACTTTCACTCCTCCATTCAACAAATACTTTTTGAGAACTTACTGTGTCCCCGGCACTGCCCTTGGCCTGGAAGAGCACGGAGCAGATGAAATTCCCTGCCCCGTGGAACCTACAGCCTGATGGTGGCAGACAGGGCATCATTACGGTCGAGTCTGCGCACCTTCCCAAGGTTGACAGCGTTGCCGTGCTTCCTCTTCTGTGACCTACACACTCATGTTTCTGTTCTTTTCCCTCTGGGGTTGTGGCTCTATTGTCTTATAGATTTAAGGGCCCTTCTGTCTAGGATAAGAATGGCAAAATACTGTTTTCCTTCTGACTTTCCTTGTGATTATGGTTTCTACGTCCCCAGTTTTTGAAGAGGTTAAATTTACCATTCTTTTCTGTTAGAGCTTCCGGGTTTTTGTTGCCTGGGAAAGACCTGCCTCACTCCCAAAGCTGGTGATGATTCTGCCGTGATTCTTCTCTGGGCCTTTCACGGTTTCATTCTGCGTGCCATGGTTAGGCCCATCTGGACTTTATCCAGGTGAAGGTGTGAGGTGCGGATACACCTCTGTAATTCAGCGGGTGGCTTCCCTGTTTCCTCAACACCATCACCCTGACAATCCATTTCACCCCTTGATTTGAAATGCCTTCCCATCATACACTAATTGCCCGCAGGGGCCTGAGTCTATCCCTGGACCGATACGCACATAGTTAGATACAGACAGACCTCGTTTCATCGCACTTTGCTTCACTGTGCTTCGAAGGCGTGGTGTTTTTTTTTTTTTTTTACAAATGGAAGGTTTGTGGCAGCCTGGCACACTGTCAGACGATAATTAGCATTTTTTATAACGGAAGTATTTTTAAATTAAGGTATTTCCATTGTTTTTTGAGACATACTACTACTGTACACTTAATAAACTGAAGTGTAGTGTACACATAACTTTTATGTGCACTGGGAAACCAAAACATCTGTGTGACTGGCTTTATTGCTGTATTTGCTTTATCGCAGCGGCCTGGAACCAAACTCGCAACATCTCTGAGGTGTGCGTGTACTGTCCATATATTTTTGCATACACACGCACGCACATGCACACATGCTATTTTAAGACGGTAACATTTGGCTGAGGATACACGTTCCTGAATCCAACCCACCGAGGTTTTTACCATTCCGTTGCTTGAGGTCCCTGACAGAGGCAGACAGCCCTGGAAAGCCAGCCCTTCTGCTGTCTGGAGAATTCACCTTCGAGACAATGGCCCAGGCTGTGCTTCAGGGTCAAGTGCTTGGGACTCGTTCTACAAGCGCGGGGAACAGAGGTGAGATGGGGAGTAGCAACCCCACGCGGGAGCCTGATGCTGCGGGCACCTGGCAGGCGGGCGTGCCGTCTTCCTTACGTGTGGGTGCACATCTCAGTTCAGAAACAAGTGCTGACGGACAGAAGGGCACCTCCCCAGATTCCTCGTCTCAGAGGCTTAGAACACCGTGAGTGTAACCAGAGCGGCCAACGAAATCAAACTGAAATTGAAACAAGGAACTCCCCTAACTTCAAGGTTGATTAGCATATTGGGACTCCCTTCCCGAAATGGACCACAAGAAGGCTGACTTATTTCTAGAGGGGCTCTCCTGGATGGTCTTCCCAGCTCCCCTGCCTGAGGGCTGCCGGGGAGGGGCCCGCAGGACCGAGACAGAGCCCCGCCTGCCCCTGGGTGCCTGGAGCGCCCATCGGCCCTGGGATGTGGTCCCCACACACCAGCCCTCTTTGTGGGCTTGGTTCTTCCCTTGGCCTGGGAAGCTTCACTGTGGTTCCCCAGGCCTATTCTTTCCTCCTGCTCTATGCACCCTATGAGGGATGCCTGGCTCAACAAGCATCGCCTCTCTGCAGAGCCCCCCGCACAGCCGGGGCCGTCAGCTCTGCTTACGCCTCTCTCATCCCTCTGGCAGTGCAGAGGGGGCGAGCACAGCCGCTTGCATCCCAGTCTCAACTGGACTGGGGGTCCTCGAGGAACCATGTCACATGGGTACAGGAAGCCCGTCCCCAGAGCCTGGCCCGGGGCTGCTAACAGTGGACACGCTAAACCAGAGGGGTGAAGGTCAGCCACCCTGACCACTGGCTGTGCCCACATTTTCGTTAGCCCTACTGGGGTGCCAGCTGGTAAAGAGTCCAACATTCATGAAACTCACATTGTTGGGGACACAATAACAAGGGAAAATTAATGGAGAAATGAAAGTGATAAGATGTTCTGAATACAGTATAAATTAATAACAGACAAAGCAAGCTCACGACCCGTCCCTGGGTGGATGCCAGGGTGTCAGGGCTACAGCCTCGACAGCCTGCCCACCGGACAGCTTCAGTTTGGGGGTAACCTCTGTCTCCAGCAGCTGTGGGTACGGGGTGCTTTATGTCAGGGAAGAAAGTAACTTCCACGCGCTGTAAAGTGAGTCTCCATCTGTCCCAGCAGATGGAGATCTGACCTCTGCCCTGGAGAAGGGACTTTCATAGGCTCAGCGTCATCTGTATACCTGGTGACAACACCCTCTGGTCACTACTCGTCCAAGACTGGATGATCACTGTCTTCCTTGAACCCGAGACAGAGGCGCAGGCATGTGGCCTCTGTACCGTCACCTCCCACGTCTGCAGGCATGCGGGCCCGTCCCACGAGGAAGAGGAGGCAGGACGCTGGAGGCCTGGGTCACGGGCATTAGAGTGGTTGGTGCACCCATGCCTGAGGCTGGGGTAGTCCCTGCAGACGGCCCGGATATGCCGGGGACGTCTCCGCTCTCTGGGCTCGGAAGGGCCAGTCTCCACGATCCTGAAAGTCTGTGAACACGGCCTGAGCTCCCGTCAGTGCAGACTTAAGAGACAGGGCAGGAGGGGCCATGGCTCGTCCAAGACTGGATGATCACTGTCTTCCTTGAACCCGAGACAGAGGCGCAGGCATGTGGCCTCTGTACCGTCACCTCCCACGTCTGCAGGCATGCGGGCCCGTCCCACGAGGAAGAGGAGGCAGGACGCTGGAGGCCTGGGTCACGGGCATTAGAGTGGTTGGTGCACCCATGCCTGAGGCTGGGGTAGTCCCTGCAGACGGCCCGGATATGCCGGGGACGTCTCCGCTCTCTGGGCTCGGAAGGGCCAGTCTCCACGATCCTGAAAGTCTGTGAACACGGCCTGAGCTCCCGTCAGTGCAGACTTAAGAGACAGGGCAGGAGGGGCCATGGGGGCAGGAGCCCACCTTCCCACCCCTCGGGGTCACTTCCCAGAGTCTCAGCTTTTCTGCGGCCTGAACGGATTCACTTTGCCTGGCCAGACTGGCTGGGATGCCACCACCAAGCAATTTTTAGAATTAATAAACATTCTAAAGCCAAGCACCAATCACTTCTACTAACATCACGTAGCAGTTATTCACCTCTTAGTATAAGTGGGTAAATTTGTGTTGTTCATACATTAAGGTATTTCCATTGTTTTTTGAGACATACTACTACTGTACACTTAATAAACTGAAGTGTAGTGTACACATAACTTTTATGTGCACTGGGAAACCAAAACATCTGTGTGACTGGCTTTATTGCTGTATTTGCTTTATCGCAGCGGCCTGGAACCAAACTCGCAACGTCTCTGAGGTGTGCGTGTACTGTCCATATATTTTTGCATACACACGCACGCACATGCACACATGCTATTTTAAGACGGTAACATTTGGCTGAGGATACACGTTCCTGAATCCAACCCACCGAGGTTTTTACCATTCCGTTGCTTGAGGTCCCTGACAGAGGCAGACAGCCCTGGAAAGCCAGCCCTTCTGCTGTCTGGAGAATTCACCTTCGAGACAATGGCCCAGGCTGTGCTTCAGGGTCAAGTGCTTGGGACTCGTTCTACAAGCGCGGGGAACAGAGGTGAGATGGGGAGTAGCAACCCCACGCGGGAGCCTGATGCTGCGGGCACCTGGCAGGCGGGCGTGCCGTCTTCCTTACGTGTGGGTGCACATCTCAGTTCAGAAACAAGTGCTGACGGACAGAAGGGCACCTCCCCAGATTCCTCGTCTCAGAGGCTTAGAACACCGTGAGTGTAACCAGAGCGGCCAACGAAATCAAACTGAAATTGAAACAAGGAACTCCCCTAACTTCAAGGTTGATTAGCATATTGGGACTCCCTTCCCGAAATGGAGCACAAGAAGGCTGACTTATTTCTAGAGGGGCTCTCCTGGATGGTCTTCCCAGCTCCCCTGCCTGAGGGCTGCCGGGGAGGGGCCCGCAGGACCGAGACAGAGCCCCGCCTGCCCCTGGGTGCCTGGAGCGCCCATCGGCCCTGGGATGTGGTCCCCACACACCAGCCCTCTTTGTGGGCTTGGTTCTTCCCTTGGCCTGGGAAGCTTCACTGTGGTTCCCCAGGCCTATTCTTTCCTCCTGCTCTATGCACCCTATGAGGGATGCCTGGCTCAACAAGCATCGCCTCTCTGCAGAGCCCCCCGCACAGCCGGGGCCGTCAGCTCTGCTTACGCCTCTCTCATCCCTCTGGCAGTGCAGAGGGGGCGGGCACAGCCGCTTGCATCCCAGTCTCAACTGGACTGGGGGTCCTCGAGGAACCATGTCACATGGGTACAGGAAGCCCGTCCCCAGAGCCTGGCCCGGGGCTGCTAACAGTGGACACGCTAAACCAGAGGGGTGAAGGTCAGCCACCCTGACCACTGGCTGTGCCCACATTTTCGTTAGCCCTACTGGGGTGCCAGCTGGTAAAGAGTCCAACATTCATGAAACTCACATTGTTGGGGACACAATAACAAGGGAAAATTAATGGAGAAATGAAAGTGATAAGATGTTCTGAATACAGTATAAATTAATAACAGACAAAGCAAGCTCACGACCCGTCCCTGGGTGGATGCCAGGGTGTCAGGGCTACAGCCTCGACAGCCTGCCCACCGGACAGCTTCAGTTTGGGGGTAACCTCTGTCTCCAGCAGCTGTGGGTACGGGGTGCTTTATGTCAGGGAAGAAAGTAACTTCCACGCGCTGTAAAGTGAGTCTCCATCTGTCCCAGCAGATGGAGATCTGACCTCTGCCCTGGAGAAGGGACTTTCATAGGCTCAGCGTCATCTGTATACCTGGTGACAACACCCTCTGGTCACTACTCGTCCAAGACTGGATGATCACTGTCTTCCTTGAACCCGAGACAGAGGCGCAGCCATGTGGCCTCTGTACCGTCACCTCCCACGTCTGCAGGCATGCGGGCCCCTCCCACGAGGAAGAGGAGGCAGGACGCTGGAGGCCTGGGTCACGGGCATTAGAGTGGTTGGTGCACCCATGCCTGAGGCTGGGGTAGTCCCTGCAGACGGCCCGGATATGCCGGGGACGTCTCCGCTCTCTGGGCTCGGAAGGGCCAGTCTCCACGATCCTGAAAGTCTGTGAACATGGCCTGAGCTCCCGTCAGTGAAGACTTAAGAGACAGGGCAGTAGGGGCCATGGGGGCAGGAGCCCACCTTCCCACCCCTCGGGGTCACTTCCCAGAGTCTCAGCTTTTCTGCGGCCTGAACGGATTCACTTTGCCTGGCCAGACTGGCTGGGATGCCACCACCAAGCAATTTTTAGAATTAATAAACATTCTAAAGCCAAGCACCAATCACTTCTACTAACATCACGTAGCAGTTATTCACCTCTTAGTATAAGTGGGTAAATTTGTGTTGTTGATACCAGCGATACTAAGAGAAGAGGAAGAACTTTTTAGAGTAGGAGGTACCTAGGAAGGGCCCTGACCTGGCCCTAAAAGGGAGGTAGAATGAGGGAACTGGGCAGCAGGACAGTAAAAGAGTCGGGGCTTCTCCAGGGAAGCAGAAGGGCAATAAGAAGCTGCCGATGGAAGCACAGCCCGGTTGGGAGACCCACCCACACACGCCTCTCCTTTCTGCACACGGCGCCTCCCTCCCGGTCCTTCAGCATCGCGGACCAGAAGTCGCATCACAGCTTTCAGTGGGGACCCAGCTCGGTTCCCTCTTCCTAAGCATCACCCAAGGGGTCCCTTCTCCCTCTATTTTTCTCTGACACTAACCGCAGAACGTTTGTCAAGGATCAAAATGCAAAATGAAGCAAAAGAGAAAACCATCCATAATCCAGTATTACGAGACAATAACTAAACCCTAGTGAATATTTTGTTTACATTCTAACCTTTACCGATAAACACACCAACCCAGTTGAGATGATTCAGGGTAGGAGGCTCATGTAGACGCTGGGCCCTCACTGAGAAAAATAACATAAAAGTATATGTACATGTATATATATATCGCCAAATATTGTATATATGTATCACCAAATCCAGAAAAATAACAATATTTACATCAACTCCCTTTCATTTTTCTAAAATTATTTTTGCTCCTACATCTTCAGGCTGCTTCCTTGTCAGATGCTTCTTCATATGATCATTTTGTAACATCATCGCATCACTCTATAGAAGAATAGAAATGTAATTCCTTTTTCCTGTAGTCTCACTGGTAACAGTCGCCACACCTAAAGCTGCTTCCATACGTGCAGACATGCTGGGCGGGTGCAGCGTCCCTGCCCAAAGGCACAAGCATTCAGGTAAATTCTGTTTTGTGGCATTACCATCATTGTACATGCTGTGTTGTAAAATATAACTGGAGCAGAGAGGACTCGTATTTGACTGGCTGTTGTTGAGAAATGAATCCTCATCTCACAGTTTCTATGTCATACAGTTTCTATGCCACTGTATTTTGGTCTTCAAGGTACATTGCTAAGTAAAAAGTCAGAAATACATGCACTATACAACCCCACGCTAGGTTAAAAAAAATCCTTCATATTTTTAAGAATACATGTGAATGCCACAAGGAGTAGGAAATATTTGATTATCACACCAAATCGCTAATAGAAGTCTCCTTTATGAGAAGAATAAGGTTGAGAAGAGCAGAATCTACATACTTCTAAATTGTTTCCATTTCTTAAATAGAATATATTCACAATTTATTGTTTAATTAGAAAAAATGTAAACATTTAAATAATTAAGTTTCTAGTCTACAGAGACACACATCTCAGCTTAAAATTGCCTGGTGACTTATGTTAATCAGTCTGCATCCTAAGTGGCTGTCTGGGGTGAAGAGGCTTCTTCTGATTCCTGGATGATGAGAGGTGGGGGGGCGGGGGCACAGGCCACGCGGACGCGCGTCTGTCTGCTTGGTTTATCACGACACCGCTGGGAGCGCCACTTCTAAACTCAAGGCCCACTGAGAACAGCCCTCGAAGAGTGTCAATGACTGGGACAGCTTCTCGAGGAGCAGTGGCTGCATCTGCGAATGATGCCTGAGCCCCATCGCCAGCCTCAGGGTTCGCGCACTCCATTCCCCGAGAGCAGCCGTGTGGGAGGAGGGGCTGCCTTATGACTTCCGACATGTTCCACCGTGACACCCACGGGGCTCAGCTCTTCAGACCAGCTTATCTCGGTGAAGGACGGCGTGTTTAGTGAGTTGATGACTAAGCTGTCCCCAAGACTGCTCTTTCGTCACAAGACAAACCATTTCCGGTGGAATATACCCGAGTTGGCGCCAGGCACGCACAGATGTTTTCACCTTAAGAAAACGCAGTCTACTTGTTCGCTCTGCCACGAAAATGTCCCTCTGTCAACCCACTCAGGTTGGAATCAGTCATCCCGTGTAAGAACCAATGACTCAGGGACAAGGTCCCTTCCTTTGGGGGTCCTGCCACCCCCAGAGTCTCAGAGGAGTTAGAATGAAAGTTAGGTGGGGGACAAGAGTGGAGAAGGCAGGTCCTGTTCTTGGCCACCGTGCCGGGGAGCTGGTCTCACCGCTCTGCTCGGTCTGCCGGTGTGTGGTCCACCGCGGGTCACCTCAACTCAGGGCAGCAGGGAAATGCAGTCCTGGGCCAGCAGCCACGTTCCAGCTACAACCCTGCACCTGGCAGGGGCAACAACCTCGAGTGGATGGCTTGTGTCTCGGCACAGCACAGCTGGCACGGAGGGGGGGACGTGAAGTCACAGACCAAGAAGCGGGCTGATGTCACGGGCTCCACAGATCACCAGGGCTCCTGGGTCTCGGCGTCGCTGGTGACCCTTCAGGGCTCCCCCGTCAGGGTCCTCACGTAGGTCCCCTTGAGCATCCAGGATGGGGGTCAACATCATGCCCTCAACGCACTTGGTGGCTTTAAGGGGTACGGAGGTTCGCTGCTGTAGAACACTGGCTCACCCAAGGATAAAGTGGATATTTTTGTAGGAGACAATGAACTATAATGTTTGCTCTTAACTGCTGTCATTTTAGTTGGGTCATTTGGCCTTTGGGTGTGCTGCCACCCAGCGTGGATTCCCTTACGTCATAGAAATAAGTGGAATATTCTGACGAAGTCAGCCGTGGGCGTGTAGCTAAGGATACCCAGCCCTACTGGGCTTCTCTGTTGAATGTCATTCACTTCCAATGTCACGGCACCTTCATGAGCTGCCAGTGCTGTTACCAGGCCTCCAACAATAAAAGGGGCTTGGGCCGCAGGCGTGCACCACCCTCTGTGCAGTGGAAAGGGTCCCGCCGGGCCCGGGCTGGGAGGGGCGGGGTCAGCCTGCCTGGAGGGGTCCGTTCCCTCCCATCTACGACCAGCTTCCTCTTCTCTGTGGCCTGTGCAAACTGAGCGCATCCTGGGTGGAAGTGAAGGGGGCGGCCAGGGACGGGTTCCAGGAGAGAACGTTGACCACAAACCGGAGCCACCGCTGGCAGGTTCCGAAAACCCCGCCAAGTGACTCGTCCTCGTCACCTCCATATGCACGACTGAGAAATGGGGTGAGAGGGTCAGACCCGCCCCAGGCGCTGGCAAACAGCTGTCCGGCCCTTTCCAAAGGGAGGAGTCCTAGCGGACGGCAGCAGAGCTCACAGCTGACCATCCCTTTAGCTCTGTGGGTGGAAGGATGGGGGGAACCAAATGCACGTGTCCTCAGGTTGAAGGACTTTGGTGGAACATTCTTCCTCTGGAGGATACAACAAACCAGTAAACCTGCAGTGTTTTCAGAGCAGAAGCCTTCAGGGAGAGGCCCCCCTTTTTTGTTAATTGAGGTATAGTTGTTTCACAACGCTGTATTACTTTCTACTGTACAGCGAAGTGAAGTTCCCTGTGCTATACAGCACGTTCCCGTTAGTTATTTATTTCATACATATTCGTGTACGTACGTCAGTTGCAATCTCCCAGTTCATCCCTCCCTCCCCTTGCCCAGCCCTTGTCGGGTATATTTTCCATCAGCCCTTCGCAACTGGCCTGCAAGGCCAGTGGGTTGCCTGGGGACCAGACCTGTGAGAGCCTGGACATCAAAGGGTCTCTGCATAGATAAAGAAGTGCAGACAGACCAGAAGATGCAGCAAGACTTGGGGAGTGGGGGGAAGATGTCTAAGGCGGGGGGTGGTCACGATGTCCTGTGCTGTGTCATATGCATCACACATCCCCCTCATTTTTCCAAAAAATGTCACATTGCCCAGTGTATTAGTGTCCTGGGGTTGCCAAAATAAATGACCACAAACTGGTTTAAACAGAAATTTATTATCTCACAGTCCGGAGGCCAGAAGTCCTAAGTCAAGGTGTCCGCAGGGCTGAGATCCCTCTGAGGACCTAGGGGAGGGTCTTTCCTGCCCCTTCCGGCTCCTGGCGGCTCCAGGCGTCCTTGTCTTATGGCCCCATCACCCCCGTCTCTGCCGCTGTCTTCGCATGGCCTCGGTCCCTAGGCTTCTGTGTGTCCCTCCTTTTCACGTAAGGACGCCAGTCCTTACCTTGGGCTTACGGTCCATCCTAAGTCCAAGATGATCTCAAAATCCTTAACTAATGATATTACAAAGACCCTCTTTCCAAATTAAGTCCCATTCTGAGGGTAGACATGAATTTGTGGGAGGGGATGCTATCCAACCCTGTACACCTTCTGAAATAGATTTCTTCCTAGAAGAGGTCACAAGGATGGTTCCTGCTTCCGAGTCGCTATAAGTTGAAACCATCAAGGGGTTTGCACGGGAATGAAAACACTGAGATGTTCCAAGGTGTAAACGTCACTCACTTGGTCCTTTGCACCAAGAAGGGATCTGGGGAATAATGCTGCCCACCTCCTGGCTTTATCAGTGGGCGGAGGAAGAGGCTCCTGTCAAGGCTGGAGACTCTTGGACTCCAGGGTCAGGTTCCCGCGAGGCCAGGGCTCAGCCTGCCTATATTCGGGATCCAGACTCCGTCTCTGTCTCTGGGACTGACGCCCGCAACCCTGGCCCTTTGCTTGTCCTGGGGTGGCTCTGGGAACCCAGCCGAGTCATGTCAACTGGCTCATTTTGTTCGCAGACCCACCCTCCCTCAATCCAATCTCATCACACCTGGTTTATTGCCTCTTGTGCCTGATAAGCGATTCCCTTAAAAAAGGGAAAGAAAATGTTCATCTTAGTGCTTTATCCTTTCATCCCAACAGATCTCTTGTGGGAAAGCTGCATAATTAAAAAGGGAAGGAAGGTCTCATTGTGCAGCATAAATTAGACGCATCCTGGCTACTGGCTGTGTCACTTACTTCTAAAATGTGAAGCAATGAAATCTAAACAGGTTTTCAATGTCTCCTAATGTCCAACAACGGCAGTCAAATCAAAAAGAGAGAGAACGGGGGAAGGGGAGGGACTCGGGAACAGCGTCTGCCCCCGAAACGACATCAGGTGTGAAGTATTCCCACGGTGATTTCTCTGTAGAATTGCCTCATTCCTGCCTCTCTCTCACACTGAAATGCTTTCACAGGCTGAAATTTTATTTGGAAACAAATAAAGACTTCCTCCTAAGGAGCCCAGCTGCAGGGGGCACTGCTTCCTGGGACCGCAGCACCTCGCCCCCGACCCAGGGGCCTCCTCGCCGAGGACACCGGCCCTTCAGGCCCAGCATTGCAGGGACTTGACTGCCTCTAACATGCAGGCCCAAGGGGGCCAGAGGTACAGGGAGCCCCGGACACAGCACCCGGCACGTGGCCGACCGCGTAGGGCCCAGGTGACGGCTCTCTTCCCCTGCGCCCCAGCCCGGAGCCTCCGCGGGGTCTGCAGAGCCCTGGGGATCTCTGCAGGGGCAGAGACGGACGGCTGTTGCAGACCCCTGCACCTGCCCGTAAGATTCCGCGGTCTGGAGAACCAGCTGGCAGCTCTGCATTCTAGAACAAAAAAGCACAGAGGCACCTGAACAGCGCCCTGGGCACCAACCGGCCTCACAAGAACGGCCGAGGGGTCCCGCCAGAACGGCTGGGCCGGTGACCAGGATCCATGACCCAGTGGACACAGGCTGCTGGTTCGGACACGGGCATGTGGATAGAGAACAGTCTCGGGGAGCTCGGACCCTGCCTCCAGGGCCCTCTGACAACCGGGACGGGCGGAACCTGGCTTCAGGACACGACGAAAGGCAGAGCAGTGGACCTTTCGTGCACGTACCGGCATTTGTGGAGGCCACCGGGGCTCGTGGCCCGGACAGGGACCCGCGTGGCTGAGCTCACGGCCCCTGGGGAGGGCGGCTGTATCCCCAGCGAGTGACCGTGACGGGAGCCAGAGGGTCATGAGTAAGTGGCCCCTGCTCCTGGAGCCTGGAGGGAGGAGGGCTGAGATCAACGGGGGGGGGGGGCAGCCCCGGGGCACAGACCTCCCGGGAAGGAGCTCAAGGCCTGGGTTCACTGCTCAGAGGATTAGGAAGGTGGGGAGAGAATGGGGTGCATCCAGGCAAGGCGTGGGGCACTGTAGGGTTTGGGACAATCACTTCGCTTCCAGGGAGGCCAGGAAGGGCCAGGGAGCAGACGGTCTTCCAGACTCTCCTAACCGCGCAGAGGTCTATGCGGCGCCCGTGGCTGGCGCCTTCCTCAGTGCCCGGCCTCAGACCCGACCCGGGAATCTTCCGGGGGTGCTGTGTCCCTGTCTGTGACTCTGGGACCGGGCCCTCCACACACGCTGGCCGTCGGCAGAGCCCAGAGGAAGCTGCACGCTTATTCGCGGGGAGGTTACCCGCCTCTGATCCCAACACCTGGGACCCCACTTGGACCTCTGCTCCAGGCAGGGTGACGCCAGCTTCCCCGAAGGAAGGAGACGTAGTGACGTCCCCTGTGCTTTCCAAACCAGCCGAAACCGGCAGAGGTGTTGCGCGCGGAGCGGGCGTCGCTGCTGACCGAGGCCGTGCCGCCAGGAGGCGCCCCGGGCACGCTGCCAGCTCAGTTCCTCCGCCAGGAGCCGGTCCCAAAGTGCCCCCTTCCACTCAGGCCGGGCGTTCTCTTGCCTCGGTCGCATCCGTTCCGTCCCGTCCGGGCTGCATCCGGGGGGCAAGGAAGAGCCGCATGCGGTTTAAGAACGCGGACTGGCAAAAACTAAAAATGGAGAGAAGGGTCGTGCCATTGGGAACGTGCGTCCCCGGCCTGGACGCGAGCGCCGCCCCTGCAGACGCCGGGCGCTCCAGGTGACCAGCCTCAGACACAGACTCGGCAGGCCCGGGGCGGCCAGCTGTGAAAAACCCAGGCTCCCGAGTGGGTCTTCGGCGGGGCGGCACGGATGGAAGGAAGAAAGAGGGCACCAGTACCAGCTGGGGACAGGCCTGACCTCGGAACGAGGGCCCCCGCAGGCCGGGCAGCTTCAGGGCTGGGAGGCCCCCAGGGGCCCGAACCGCCCCGCAGGCCAGCCCGCCCCTCCCACCTGGGCGGCCCCACCCTGTTCTCCTGGGTACCGTCGGGTCGGTCTGTTTAGCCTCCGTGGATCACAGGGCCAACCTTCCAACTTCTCCTGGAGTCTCTGGCCTGGAAGGCACCTTTCTGAGCACCCAGCCGACCCAGAGTCTACACCGCACAGCCATCTCCCGAGCTGCCTCCACAGCAGCCCCGTCTCCCCTGCTGAAGGAGACCACCCGCACCCAAAGCCCACCGAGACCGTTCAACCCAGCAGTCCTGAGCCCTCTCCCTGCTCCCCCTGCTCTCTCCTGAGGAGCCACCATGAAGGCTCTGGACTTGGCGACAAGTCCTCTCAGGGGCACTTGTCTCTCCATGCGGTCACAAGTCACCTCTATGAAGTAAATCCCAGACACAATGTTAACCGGCCTCACCCAAGCCCCCGGGACCCTGAGGGGACTGCAAGAGGACAGGCCTGAACTTCATCAGCCACCATCGGCCCCGTCGTCTGAGTCACACTGGCTGCAACGGCCGGGAGGGTCAGCAAGCCTGGCCTTCCTCCACCGACCTCCTCTGCGGCCCAGTCCAACACCCCACCCCCATGAAGGATCCCCAAACCCAGTGCCCCTCCCCTATGAGGGATCCCAAAGCCGGCGCCCCTCCCCCTAAGGGATCCCCTAATCCAGTGCCCCTCCTGCAGGGAGGATCTCCAGATTACTTCAATCGGAAAAGCTCTCCGCCTGAGCTGTGACAGCGCCGTCACCTGAGTCGTCCTGGCCTCCATGCCTGGGAGGGTCCACGGTCCTGGACTTCCCCAGCTTGGCTCCCCCATTCCGGCCACGTCCAGAAGCACCGGCTCAGCAGAGATGGTGCGCTCCAGCCTGGGCTCTGAGCCGACCTCTGTGGAGGTGACGTCTTAGCAGACAGAGTTTCGTGGTCGGAGTCAAATATAAACAGCACTGATGTCTGGGTGCTGTGTCATCTGTCCCCTGCCTGACCACAGGGAAACACTGTCTGCCTGCAGCAGAACCCCCCTTCTCAGCCCATCCTTAACAGACATGGGAAAATCTGGGAAACCATGAATCGTTTACGTACAAACGCAAACTTAGTTCATGGATAATTTCCAGTGTAACGGTAAGGGGAGTGTTTACCTGCGTACTGTAATTATGATTAAAAATAGCAGTTTTGTTTAAAAATCAGTAAGAAATCACTATTAGAGCTTGGAGGAATGGACGTTTTTATATGCACATGGCATGATGAATACAATAGTTCTATTATCACCAATGTAAATGTTCTAGATAAATGTACTTAGCAATATAAAATAAATAATCCCTACCACTTGTGAGACCTGCCCACCTTCTCTGAAAAATCATTCAAATTCTGTAGGTTCTGGCAGCTAAACACCCCTATCTGTCTTCCCCGCATAATGACCGGCACCACAGAAGAGCATTACGATAATCACTATATTTTATAATTATTTAAGTACTTACTAAAATAAGTTATGAAATAAAACATTTTAAATTATCTAAATAAATATAAGTATTGATTTTAAACTGAAAGAATACTTTATGTTTTTAATATTAATTTTCAGAAATAAATGCTTTATAAATATCGTTGTTTAACATATCAGAATCTTAACGATACGTCAGTCCAAATAGCTATATTTCGAATATATTGTGTACCTACAAACGCAGCATTCATGCATCAGACTGTACGATGAAGATACCATAATTTCACTGGGCTGGTCAGGTCATACCAACAAAAGTGAGAATGCTGAAATCTAGAAAAATACTTTTCTTTTCCTAGTTTTCGAAAAGGTATTTTTGTAACAAACATCCAAGAGGTAAAGATTAGCAGGAGAATTATAAAAGCCCTGATCTGAAATTCAGTATAACACACTTTCACGCATCCTGACGCCCCCTCTCTCTCAGTATAGCCATAATTTCAAGAACGCTGGGAGCTGTTCTTGTGCCCATTTTGCAGATGCAGACACTGATGCTGGAGGGACGCGTTTTCCCCAAGGGCTCCAGCTTTGCAGGGAGTGTCAGCTCACAGGCTGACACCAGCACCTCCTGGTTCCTCGCCAACCCCCCCCGCCCTGATCCCACCCCAAGCAGAGCTGAGAAGCTGCCCTCCTCGCTTTAGTCCCTGCTCGCACCTGGGCCGCCTCTGAAGGGGCCCTCTCTGCAAAGCCCCTTCTGGCAGGGAGACAGCAAAATGGGAAACGCCAAGGGGGAAACAGGAGAAAGAAGATCATTTGGGGAATCTAGGGGGTGCGCATCCGGGCTTTGCCTCTTACAGGCGGTGTGGCTTTGCTGAGCCATTTAAACCTGGCGACTCTTGACACTGAGGACGCTAAGAACATGCTCAGCCCTGGGAGCATTACAGGATGAAATTCTGGGTCAGGAGGAGCCCGGCAGGTCTGTCCTGGGGCCACATCCTCCTCCTCCTCTCCCTCGTGGTGCCCCCACCCCCTCACCAACATCTTAGTATTCCTTCTTCCAGCTTTGCTAACCACCCCATCAGGCCCAGGTTACAAACATATTTTGCTCATTAGCAAAATTAAATCTGCAGTCGATAATTCATTTCCCGAAAATTAACCTGGGAGCAACAACACCCAGCTCCCTACGTAAAATCAAGTAGGCACTTCAAGCCTGGGAAACACCAAGCCATTATTTCACGTTCTTCCTGTTTTTTTCATTTTCCGCCAGTAAAGATTTACAATTTCCATGAGGAGCTGCCACACGCTTTAATGTTTTAATCAAAATAAAATGTCTGGAGACTTTGCGTTCAATCTCCCCTTCTGACTCAGTCCCACTTGGGGACCTGCTGATGCTTGTTTTCGGACTCTGCCTGCAGCGTAGGCATCTGTGCTCTGAGGTCGGCAGCAAAGGGTAGCGCAGCAGGGCAGGGAAGACTGGCCGGGGATGCCGTGTGGGTGGTGCAGTGCGGTCAGGCCCCGTGTGGCCCAGGGCTTGATGCCAGAGGCACCACAGCCCTCCAGCTGCAAATACCAAAACTAGGATGGCCTGGTGGGGACGAGGGCCATCCTGGGCCCTCAGGCCTGCAGCAGGTAGGACTAAAATTAGACCAGATGCCCCAAATCAGGACAGCGCCTGGGCACCTGAACACGCAGGTACCCACGGCTCTGTCTTACCCCACCATCGCCCCAGGAGATGATGAAGGGCTTCTTCCTGCAATTCCTTTCCTGGTGTTCTGGACCCAGCCTGTGATGGGGCCCTGCCCTTAAACACAGCACTTCTACCAACACTGACATACATCATCCACCACTGCCACCACTGCTACCAGCTCCACCTCCATCACCATCACCACCACCATCAGCATCACCATCATCACCACCATGGCAGCTGCCATCACCATCTTCACTATAACTGCTCACACTTTTGGAGCTTTACTCCGTACAAGGCCCTGCATTACTTCTCCTCACTTGTAGCATTTAATTTAATTCTCCCCTCTACCCTCTGCACTATAAATATCCACATTTTATAGTAAAGAATCTGAGGAACAGAGAGGTAAAGTAACTTTCCAAAGATCAAACAGCTTTTACATGACAAAGCTTAATTTTGAACCCTAGACCTCTGATTCTAGGACCATGGTGTCTAAGCCCTAAACCATTCGTTAGGGCTCCGACACTGTCCGGTGCTGACCAGTTTCAATCTCCTCATCTCTGGGCCAGATGTCTCTTTTCTAGTCCCAGACCATCATTGATGGGAAGGTGAGGCTGCCACCCCCGACTCCCCTTTGACCTGTGGCCTGGACTCCCATCCAGGTCCCACTCCTGAGCATCCCTCAACTCTTGCTCTTGTTGCTGTGTCCTGGAACCGAGCTGGAGGTGTCATGGTCCTCTGGACGGTGGCTGGTTTCCCTGAAGGGAGAGCAGAACCAGTTCTAGACGCCCACCTCACCTCGTGCATCTTCTCCCTGGAGCCTCCTGAGTCTCCCTGAGCTCTGCCATGCACATTTGACTCTCGCTCCATGTGGTGGTTCCCAGGCAGCAACTCCTGGCCAGAGACTGAGCACGGAGCCACAGGATCGGGGGTTCCAGGGTGAAAGAGGGAGTGCACTGGACGCTGACACGGGCCAGCCTCCGCCTGGAAGTCAAGGCACCCAGAGGAGAGAGCCCATCCCCCAACAAGGCCCTGCAGGGGATGGCATCCCGGAAGGAGAGTGTAGATGGGCAGCACACAAGACAGGCTCCCATGGAGTGTCCCCTTTACATGGCCTAGCCCCTCTCCCTCCCTCCCTCCTTCCCTCCCTCCCTCTCTCTCTGTCTATCTCCCTGCCCCATCTGCTCTGCTTATCTATGGACCCACATACATAAGGCTGGGAAGCAGGTACCTCCGCCACAACCTGCCACATCCCATCAGCAAAAGGAGACAGTTTTAGAATGAAATCAGCCAACATTCAAAGTGATACAGAGAACCACAATAATTGTTTGCACGTGGACAAGTTAAAAGCCACTCTTGGAAAAGCTTACGACGTTCTGACGGTCCATCAATCCAATGTCACCAGGCGTTCTCGGAAAGTGCCTTCCCCTCTCTGCTGAGTGCCTCAATGAAGTCCTCCTGCACTTTGAAGTTAGTAACTGAAGAGCAGGGGCTCTCAAACTGAGGAAACAGCCCCCAAGTCTGGAGGGGTGGTGGGGGCTTCATGGACCATCTTGCATGTTTCAGAGAGCACAACCCTCACGCATGAAGATCCTGGGGCGACAGTGTACAGGTGAAGTGAAAGAGCTCAGCACACTGACAAAAATGGTGAACTCTCCAGAAGAGAAATTAAGGAAACAATCCCATTTACAATCGCATCAAAAAGAATAAAATGCCTAGGAATCAACCTACCTTAATGAGGTACAAGACCTGTATTCAGCAAACTATGACACTGGTGAAAGAAACTGAAGATGACACAAACAGATGAAAAGATATACCATGTTCTTGGATTGGAAGAATCAATATTGTTAAAATAATCATACTACCCAAGGCAATCTACAGATTCAATGCAATCCCTATCGTAATACCAATTTTTCACAGAAATAGAACAAATAATTTTAAAAATTGTATGGAAACACAAAAGACCCCAAATAGCCAAAACAATCTTGAGAAAGAACAGAGCTGGAGGAATCATGCGCCCTGACTTCAGACCACACTACAAAGCTACAGTCATCAAAAGAGTTTGGTACAGACACAAAAACAGACACATAGATCAATGGAACAGAATAGAGAGCCCAGAAATAAACACCTATGGTCCACTTATCTATAACAAAGGAGGCAAGAATATACAATGGAGAAAAGACAGTCTCTTCAATAAGTGGTGCTGGGAAAACTGGACAGCTGCCTGTAAAAGAGTAAAATTAGAACATTCTCTAATACCATATACAAAAATAAACTCAAAATGGATTAAAAACCTAAATGTAAGACCAGATACTATAAAACTCCTAGAGGAAAACAGGCAGAACACTCTATGACATAAATTGCAGCCATATATATATATATATATATATATATATATATATATATATATATATTTGATCTGTCTCCTAAGGCAAAGGAAACAATAGCAAAAAAAATTGGACCTAATTAAACTTAAAAGCTTTTGCACAGCAAAAGAAACCATCGACAAAATGAAAAGACAATCTATCGGATGGGAGAAAATATTTGCAAATGATATGACCGATAAGGGGTTGATAGCCAAAATACATAAACAGCTCATACAACTCAACATCAGAAAAACAAAAACCCAATTAAAAAATGGTCAGAAGACCTGAATAGACATTTTTCCAAAGAAGACACATGGATGGCCAGCAGGCAGATGCAAAGATGTCGATTCAAACCAGAACCATTAATATCTAATTCAAATTGGAAAGGGAACTATGACTTTGATGCAGTTTATTTTGCAGGCAAAATCCTTTAAAACAAAAATCCATGGTGTGGAGAAGTGCGGTATATAATGGGAGACCCGTAGGTGGTAGAAAGTTGCAGGGCCCAGGACTCAGGTGCCAGATTTGATAGAACCTCATAAATTGCCACGACGTGTTACACCTTGGGGCACAGTGACACCTTCATTCACCTCCCAGACCCGTGGAAGAAAGGCCAGGCTGCAGCCCAAGTTCCAGCCAAAGGTGGAAATTTGTAAGAAAGATTTTAAGTGGCTTCTTTCACGCATACGATGTACGTTATTAACATTTAGAGCTTCGAACTGCCCTAATGCTGCTCTAACTGCTCAGCCATGGCACAGGAACTGCCCAAGCGGAGGAAGATGACTCTGGGATGTGGACTCAGGCCTGAGGGTGGGCTCTGCCCCAGGAAGTGCCAGAGAGCTGGCTACCTGGCCATTCACCCATAGGCACCTCCTGGACACCCAGTGGCTGGCAGCACCCATTTCTCTGATTGAAAGGATTATGCCAGAACTGGAAAGCATCCAAGTCATCAAATAGACAGAAATGTCCACAGAATTAGTCCTGGGGAAAATCCTCTTTGTGCTACTGCTGAGAGGGTATACAACCATTCATAGATTTTCTTATTTTTTCCCAGGTTATGAAGCAACGACAGATGATAAGACACGGTAAGTCTAAGTCTTCGTGCAGACATGTACACGAACACACGTAGGGCCATGCGTTCTTTCTGTGGAAGCTGGTGCTGCCTGGGGAAGCACAGGGAGGGGACTCCATGGAGAAATCACTCTGGCCCTCTGGCTGTGTGGCCCCAGGAGAGAGGCACAACCTCTCTGTGCCTCAGCATCTTTATCTGGGGAGAGAATCACAGCAGCACCTACCAGTGCCTTCCCCAAGGGCTTGCAAGGTGAGCAAGATAAATGCTGTTACTACGATTACTATTCTCGTGGGATTATTAAAAGTTTCACCAGAGAAGCCTAGGTTATTTTAGGGGAGCACTTTAGCATCCTGAGTTGGCTTAGAGGGAACTGTATTTCTGGGCTGGAAGCTTACGTTTGTACCCACTGCTAAAATCTCCCAGCTAAATTTAATTCTTGGCTTGGCTCTCACTCTAGCAAAACTCAAAGACACAACACACAAAGGCTTTGAGACACAAGGTGCAGTGAGCCTCGTTACCCTCATCTCTCAGGTGGACAAGAGACCGCCTCATCCCCTGAGTGATGCACTGAGGTGCGGGCAAGGTCAGCCAAGCTGTGTCTGCTTCCCTGTCCTCTCTCTCTGCCTGCTCACACCATCTTAACTCAGACTCAGAGACCAGGCAAGAAAGCCGTCCCCTCTCCCCATTGCCCTCAGACCCACGGCACAGTTTATTCTGCAAGATCTTAGAGCAAAGACCTTGAAAATCCTCCTCAGTGTCCACATCCATGACCTGATATTGAGTATCCCCAATGCATGGTGGGAAACTCATTCATCCAGCCAAATGCATAATGGGAACTTTCATTCATTTAGAAATGGCACCTCTAAGATGATAATTATTAGACCTTACTTAATGAACCCATAATTAAATTTAGCATGCAAAAAGGAAGGGAAAATAAAAGAGGCGAGGTTCCAGGTGATTTGACAAATGTGTGTAGATAATTCTTTGAAGGGTCTCCAGTCCCTCTAATTTGCACATATAGAAGTCTGCTATTCCAAGATTCCTAATTACACCTGAAACTACTAAATTAGGCCTGCTGTTTACTGATGGCTAATAAAACAACTAATTAACTTGTGAATGCTGAGTAACCACAGATGCAAATAAAAGCTCATTTTACAATAAGATGAAAATTGCTAAGGCTGAGTAGTTAGGACAGTTTAAGAGGATATGGTGCAGGCCCTGGGTGACACATGCTATGACAGGTGACAAAGGTGCCCCTGCGGGGCTGTGTCCCTGGAGCACTCTTTATAGAAAGGTTCCAAATACACCCTCCCCACAGCCCACTGTTAGACCTTCAGCGCTTGTTGGATCTGCAGATTTTAATCAGTAATCAGCCCCCAAATGCCCCTTTCCACCCCTGCGAGGCAGGCAGCCCAGAAAACCATTTCCCAATCAGCCTCAATCAGAGGCGGCATCAGCAATGGGGGTTGTGGAGCGGCTGCAGCCCCCTAGAGTCCAGGCGGGGCCCCTCCTGTGGCTGGTGCCATCTCGACACCCCGGAATGTCTTGCATCTCAGGGTGGGAGAAAGGATCACCCAGACTCTACAGAATCAGCACCTGCATTTCGATCTTCCCTGAGATGCTGAGAGGGCTGGAAATCCAGGACATTTCTCCAGAAATTCAAACACTGAAAACAGATATAATTGGAGCCGTAGCTCATATTATAAACTAATTCTTCACTAGGACCAGCCATTTGTGAACTTCTATAAGGTACTTAAACATGATTCTGTTCTTCAAATTCCTAGTAAACTATCAGAGGGCAGCGAAGAGCTCAGACTCCGGGAGCCCTGCAAACTCAGTCAGGTTCTGGCTCAGCTGGGGCCGCTCTCTGTCTGTCCAGCCAGGCTGTGTCTCAGTCCCTTTCTGCAGATCTAGACAATCCCCAGAGCTGCGTCCAGTGCTGCTGGGGAGGTTCAATGAACTTCTTTAAGCAAAGCACTTACAAGGGCATCTGGATCAAGGTAAGCCCTGAACAAATGTGATTGCTGTGTCCTGCTCTCTGCTTTGTTTGCTCAACAAATGCCTGATTCAAAGAGCGATTTACACATGAACATGAGAACTTAGGTCAGCAGAAGCTTAGGGCTGCTGACTGCTGAGCTCCAGAGACAAAACGGGGGAAGTAAGTCAGAAGGAGAAAAGCAAATACCGTATGCTAACACATATATATGGAATCTAAGAAAAAAAAAAGTCATGAAGAGCCTAGGGGTAGGACGGGAATAAAACACAGACCTACTAGAGCATGGACTTGAGGATATGGGGAGGGGGAAGGGTAAG
>NC_041233.1:83011024-83052102 GCF_002837175.3 Physeter macrocephalus
GACATATGTATATGTATAACTGATTCGCTTTGTTGTAAAGCAGAAACTAACACACCATTGTAAAGCAATTATACTCCAATAAAGATGTTAAAAAAAACCAACTTTTGATTATGAAAATAATGCATGTTCATTGAATAAAAAGTTTTAAAGTAGAAAAAAAAAAGTGGGGGGGGGACCGGACACCTGCCCCACAAGAGGCTGGGATGCTTAGTGTGAGGACTGTGGGTTCCCGGGGCCTGCGAAGCCCTCCCAGGGACCGGTCTGTCCTACAGTGCGGATGCCGTCAATCAGTTTGACCCAGCAGAGGTTCCCTGCGTGTCAGAATGGGGGCGGGCTTTCCATGTAAAACAAACAAAACGAAACAAAACTCAGTGACTCTGTTAACTGAAGAACTGGGCGTTTTTTGTGTGAATTCCCAGCTCCTTGCAGATACCCGCAGGCTTGCTGGCATCCCCTGCACGTGGCTCTGAGGCCCTGCCAAGCGAAGGGTGGGGTTCTGAGGGGCCGGGGCTCATGTCTGAGCCAGCTCGGCTGGTCCTGAGCTCCCACGTGAAGCTGATTCACCAGACCCCAGAGTCCCTTCCCATCTTCAGTTAGCCCTCAGTGGGTAACTGTGGGACCATCAGTATCAAGGGACATTTGGGCAAAGCCGGGCGGGTTACTGGAGCAGCTCTGCTGTCCCAGATGGACCCAGATCACTTCTAAAGTCACCAGATTGTCCTCCACAAAGACACAAGCACGTGCTCAGCAGCCCTGGTGCATTCCAGCCGCACTGAAAATTCACAGAGTGGCCAGAGTCCCCTGCTTCCCAGACGGCCCTTGTCCCTCAGAGAAGTATAATATGTCCTGTGCATCCTTCAGACTCTGAGCCAGATGCCGCCTCCGGGAGCTGCCCGTCCCCCTGCCGCCTGGCAGAGCCCCGGCCGCACTCTTGGAGGACCAGACCGCTCTTAGACGCATGCGCACACAGGGGCTGGCTGGCGGACTTCCGGTCTGAGTCCTCCGCGCCAGCAACGGGCTGCCCGGACATTTCCTTCTCTCCCAGGGGGTCCCTGTGCTGGAGCCTGGCACACAGTCGGTGCTCAATAAATATCTGTTGGGGGTTGAATGGCCCTTTTTGGCCCAAGACCAGTCAGCAGCCCATGGTCTCCGACCCTAAGCTACACAGGGTGTGGTGCCCAGGCCCCGGGGCGGCTTCCCCGCTGCTCTCCGTCCACATCTCCAAAAATCCCCCGGGAAAGCTTTCCCAGCCGCCACCCCCGCTCAGGAGTCTCTGGGGCACACAGTCCACCGATGGGCAGGCACCCCAAGGCCACGGCCATGGGAGTTAAGGCTCATCTACCTGCATCTCCCATTTATGCCCCACTAAGTGATTTAAACTAGAGTTGTCACCACAAAACAGTTACGTAACAACTGGAAGGCAGAATTAAAGTCGATTGTTACCGTAACTGCTGTGGTTGAAAGACTGCCCTCTGCCGCCCTAGGACCCTCCTGGCGGCGGGGGGGGGGCTGAACCCCAGCCCTGGTGGAGCTCTGCCTGCTTGGCAGGTCCCTGGCACCCAGCACAGAGCAGAGCGCGGGACACACACACCCACACACGCACCACGCACGTGCACAGACACAGACACTGTCTAGATTCTGCCATCCTGCCTTTGTAACCTGGAACATGTGCCTGGGTCTCATCCCACTGAGATGCTGGCAAAATAAAAACAAAACCCAGAACAGAACCCAGCGCTGCCAGTGACGCCTTGGAGCCCTCCATGCCTTTCACACTCAACCCCGGCTCCCCAGACCCACTGTGCATGTTTTACATCGTGACCCAGAGCACGGACTTCAGCTCTGGACTCACCACCTCGGAGTTCTTCCATAAGCTACCTGGGCTGTGGCTTCCTCTCCTGTAAAATGGAGATAAGACCAGCACCTTTCCCCGGGCTTGTTTTGAGGGTCATAGGAGGTAAGATGTATAAAGAGTGCACATCACGAAGTAAGTGCTTAACAGGGGCTGAATTAATACTTAGTTAAGTAAGTGCTGAATAAATGCTCGGTGCTCTGTAAGCATGATTTTACAATACTGGCTGATGCCCTGTCTTTCCTAGACTTGATTAACACCCCACGCATGGACCAAACAGTGGGACCGTTCCCTGTCGGCCTGGACTGATCAGAGAATGAACAGAGAGGACACTTTGACCGACAGCGTCCACTCTGCAGACACCAGAAAACGGAGCCCAGAACACAAGTGTAGGTGGGCAGGTCACACGTCAGCAGGTCGCCTCAGATGCAGTGCAGCTTCTGTCTCCAGGTAACAGGTGAGGATAGAGATCCTGGTCTCCCAAGGAAAGAAGGAAGTAAATTAAAAAGGGTTTTCCTCTCCATGCCTGAGACCCAATGTCCCACCCAAATCCTCCAGAAAGTTTTCAGCTCAAGGAAAGTGCTGATTCCAATGTTCATCAGCTGATTTTAGAGAAAGAACACATTCAGAATTTTCAAACCTATGCCTTTGAGAGACATTTTGAGCAGAATGCATCTTAAAATTGTATCAAGGAAATCATCTCTTTATTAGCAGCAAATTTCATTGGTAATGCCAATTGTATATTTCTATGCATTTAATTTATAAAGATTCCTAAAGGAGATAATTCCTGTGAATTAAAAAATGTAACCACACTTCTTCTTTTATGCTACACTAGTCTAGTTGTGTATGTACAAACACAGTTTTTATGCTGAGAAACATGCTGTTATGCGTTAGGGAGGAGATTCAGTTCTGAGATGGTAGCACCAGTACATAGAACCGAGGGGCTTTCCTCTCAATGTCAGCTTCTACAGAAACCGCCAAGAGGTGCCGTGAGGAGAAATCCTCCAGGGAGAGGACAGGGAAGGCAGTGGAGAAAGACCCTGCCCAGGAGAAAAGGGCACCATCCCCAGAAATCCACCTCCTCCAAGCAGCAGCAGGCAGCCCACGAAAGACGGGGTCTTCCAACCAGGTCTCCAAGTGGGAGATTTCCAAAAGGTATATAACAGGCATACAGCATCCAAAAGCAGTACACTCTTAAAATATGCCAAACAGGTTAAAAATTACATGTGCTTTTATTGTTCATTAAAAACAGATTTAAGAACTTCCCTGGTGGCGCAGTGGTTAAGAATCCGCCTGCCAATGCAGGGGACAGGGGTTCGAGCCCTGGCCCGGGAAGATCCCACGTGCCGCAGAGCAGCTAGGCCCGCGCACCACGGCTACTGAGCCTGCGCTCTAGAGCCTGAGTGCCGCAACTACTGAGCCAGCGAGCCACAACTACTGAGCCTGCGTACCACAACAACTGAAGTCTGCGCCTAGAGCCCGTGCTCCGCAGCAAGAGAAGCCGCCGCAATGAGAAGCCCGCGCACCGCAAGGAAGAGGAGCCCCCGCTCGCCGCAACTAGAGAAAGCCCACACGCAGCAACAAAGACCCAATGCAGCCAAAAATAAAGAAATAAAATAAAATATTTTTTAAAAATCCCACAGATTTGAGCTCTTTGCAAAATGAACTTGGTACCATTTTTTACAGCCAGGCAACTCCCCGGGCTGCCACTAAACACAGACCCCAGGATGCGTCATCCTCAGACAGGAGGCAGCGTGGCCACTCTCTGCTGCACTGACATCGTCCAGGAAGCGGTGGGGGTCCCTCTGCGGACTGCTGGCCCCATCTCGCACAAGACCCTGTGCGGCCCCCCACCTACAGTGACCTCAACCTGCGGTGAACGGAGGAGCCCAGCTGCGGTCACAGGGTGCTCTTCCTTCCACCCGGGTCCTCCCAGGCCCACAAGTCCTAGTCCTCAGAGAACACGGAAACCCACTGAATCCCTCAAAGCCCTGGCAGTAGTCCACATCCTGCAGCAACCCAAACCCGGGCTACCTTCCTCCGTATGGAGCTCAACTGTGTAACGTGTTATGCGGTAAAAATGAAACAGTCACAGGTCCCAGGCCGCTGAGATGCTGTCTCTCTGCAGGTGCTGGTTTTATCCTGGCAAACAGGACGACTCATCCAAAGATGCCTCCTCAGGACCCCGAGTGGCCCACCTCTGACAAACACTTCAGAATTATTCACACAGGGTGTTTTTGTCTGGACAGCAATGGCTATATTTGGAACCATGCTCTGCTTACTATTCATGCGTGAATTCGTGCTGCTCTAATGGCCCATGAGTCTGAAAAATGCGTGGGCTCCTTTACACAAAATTCAGCACTCTGAGAAAGGTGCGTATCTCTATTGGCAGACGGGAGACTCACTGTAATTTCTCCGTCTAAATCAGGAGGCAACCACAGGGTGTGTGTGTGGCCAAGGTACTAAGTTTCCTGATGAGAGAGGAGAAAGTTCGAGGTTTTCAGATGGTTTGTTCAGTGCGGCGGATCTTTGCAAAGTGAAGCTCCGTGAAACAATCAAGGTGTGGCCTGGCTGTTTGGGACCGTCCCTCTCAGGAGAGGATATCACGCACACAGCCATTGGCATGGCCTCCCTCACGTGGGCATTCTCGCCTGGTCCCCTCCTGCCCCCTCTCACATGTGGGCAGGGTCCTTACCAATCCAGAGCCTTCCGGGGAGGTCATGAGGGGAGCCCCGGGGTCCCGTCAGCCGGGGGCAGTGGCTGTGCCCAGTCTGATCCCCTGCCCTCCCTGTCCTCTGTCATTGACCTTGGGGCAGAATTCCATCCTTGGTGATGACCTCTCCCCAGCCCCCTCCCTGGGGCCACAGAGCACGCAAGCACAGTTCTTAATTCCCCATGAATCAGCTAGGAGGGGCGGGGACCCCAAAAGTTCCCAATCAGCTGTGCGTCTAAGGGAGCAGAGCACTTCGCCAGGGCTGCGTTTCACCATTTCCCTCGGTCAAGTTCCTCACTGTTAACTAGTGGCTCCACATCAGGCCTTCGCAGCCACGGGCCTCAGAGACGCCGAGTGGGCAGCGGGGCAGGGGCCCACCCAGCACAGGAGGACCCGCGGAGGCCCGCCGCCCGGTGCCTGGGGCCACCTCGCCTCTGGGCTCCCCCATTAGCGCAGCTGGGCTTGTGCTCTGCCCCAGGGAGGGTGAAGCGACACCGCTGTGATCTATTCAAGTATTCTTTGAAGACCACCCTTTTCTGTGTCTTCAATTGCTCTCTGTTGACTCTTAGAATATAAATAGATCCCAAAGCCTTTAGCCTAAAAACCAATAACTACAAAAATTAAACAGAGTGTGTGTGTGTGCACACTCACACAGGGTCCCACAGCACTCCGACACAGAGGCTTACACACACACACACACACACACACACACACACACACACACACACTTTGACCCAGCTGGGGTCCAGTTACTGCTTGGTCAGCTTGCTTATTCCAGGGCACTTTCCTGAAACATCACACTCTGTTCTGAGTCTGTGTCCTGCCCCCTTTAACGCCCGCCCCAGCCAGTGACAAGATAATCAGATAAACTTTGCTCTTACTGCGGAGACTTTACAGACAAAGGGCGCAGGGTCTGCCCTGGCTCTGCCCGCATGGCTGCTCTGAGACTGGATGCTGGTGCCGGGGGTCCTGGGGAAGCATCGTTGGGGCCCATCGGCCAGCAGGTCCGGTTCAGCTCCCGGGTCAGGGTCAGGGTCACCCCCTCATAGTCTGCCCCTCGCTCACCGAGCCCCTCCAACACCCAGAGTTGCCCCAGGGCCCTCCTGGCCACTCTGTCCCGAGTCCCTCCCCCAGATCTCCCAGAGAAAACATAAGAAAACACCAATAATCTGTGCAAATAACCAAAAAAAAAAAAAAAAGTCGCAAATTTCAGTCTTCATAAAATCACTGTTTCTGCGCTAATGAGAGCACTTCTGCTTTAGGAATTCTGATTACAGTGATAAGTAGAAAGTGCTTTCTGATCACTGGAGACGGTAATAATAATTTGGAGATAACACGACAATGACAACATGGTTTATAATGATAAGAATAACCCACATCACTCTGCAGTGCGTCTGTCCCGCCCCAAGTCCTGGTCCGGGCACTTGTGCTTATTAATGCCATCAGCATGTCACTGAGACCTGCTCACCCCATTTCACAGGTGGGCACAGGGAGGTGCCGAGGGCACAGCCCTTGTTCAGGACCCAAGCTTGCAGCACTGGGCCTCCAACCCGCTCCCCTGTGGACGGGCACGAGCTTCCTTCTGCCTCCGGCACCGTATCAGCTCAGCAGAGGACAAACACTGCGGGGACAGCCACACGGCTACGGGCTGACGAAGCTTCCTCTGTGATGGACCACGTACCCCAGACACGAACGTCCAACAGCGAAGCCCAGAGACAGTGACCTGGCCAAGCTGCTCAGGCCGGAAACTATAGCCCGAATCGTCAATGATGATCGAAGAAGACTGGCACCTGATCTAAGAACACGCACATTCAGAACGGGGGTGGGGGGGGTGGGGGAGAACGCAGGCCGCCCTCATTTTCTTCCCGAAAGGACTCCAAGGACACCAGCTCGGAGCGCTGCCCTGGTGACACTCCCACTTGTTTATATTCCAGACAAGGATATACTTTGATTAATTTCAAGACCCAGTTGCCGGGGCTTCCCTGGTGGCGCAGCGGTTGCGCGTCCGCCTGCCGATGCAGGGGAACCGGGTTCGCGCCCCGGTCCGGGAGGATCCCACGTGCCGCGGAGCGGCGGGGCCCGTGAGCCGCGGCCGCCGGGCCTGCGCGTCCGGAGCCTGTGCTCCGCAACGGGAGAGGCCGCAACAGAGGGAGGCCCGCGTACCGCAAAAAAAAAAAAAAAAAAGAAGTGGTCCCCCCAAAGTACTAGAATATGGACCCCCTGAGATGCAGGCGAAGAAAAATTCCCGTGGCGCTGCACATCCCTGGATATCACACACCGTCCCTCACACGGGCAGTGCTCTTGCTTGTGTGTGTAACGAAACCCAAAGTTAGGCTAAAATAAGGGTTCTCGGCGGCATGAATGCAGATTCAAAATTAGGGACTTTGTTTTAAATCACTTTAATGAGATGAAATGCCTTAAAGGATACACACCTCAGTGTCACAAACTCCAGACTCCAAATATGAATGTCCCTTAAGCACCTAAGTTGCCCTACATTTCTCCACTCAGCAGAGCTCTAGTCAGTCTTAGAAACAGGTGACCACCTTTCAAAGAACAGTGGAGAATCCAGAAAATGATTGGGTTGTCAAGTTTTCCTTCAGAGCCATAAAAATTAAGATTAGAGCCATGGAAATCAGCATTCAGAGGAGCAGTTTTTTCTGCTCCGCAGCTGAGGACCTGAAGCACACGGTCTTATTAAGCAGACAACTAAAGGAAGTGAGAAATAATCGATGCAACAGCTGGTGTGAGAGAAAAATACATCCACAAATTCAATTTCAAGGCATTCAAGGTAAATTAGCCACAGAGTAAATACACGTAATCAAAAATAATGATCGTTTATAAGTTTAAAAGCCCAAGCAATGAAAACTAGGTTCATTTTGAACAAAGAGGAATCCTGGTTTTGCCTCAGGGCATATGGGCAGAGAAAATGTTGTATTTTAATGTTTGGTGCAAAATTTGGAAGGAACCGAGCCTTCCTGCTTCAAAATAAAAGCACAGAAACCAAACAAAGACCGGAATGTGGGACATTCTTCCACCTGCTGGCCTCTGTGTCAGCTCCCAGCTGCGGGAGGTCGCTGCCCCAGGCCAGGTGGGCTCCAGCGGCAGGGGGGCAGCGCCTCCCACTCTCTCCCCGCTGCTCACCTGCTCCCTCGGGTGTGTCCCCTGCCTCTGGCCTCCTCACCACAGCAGGGCTGGCGGCCCCAGGAGAGAGCCACGGCCCATCAGAGGCCTGCTGTCCAGAACTTGCCATGGCGGTGGCCACGGGTCTCAGGCAGGGAGATTTCCTTTAGTGTGGAGTCACCACCAGGTGTGAGCCGCCGGCACCTGTCCCCGTGGAGGGCTCCCATCTCTGTGCCCGGGAAGGGTGGTCAGGGGAAAGGCCGCTCTCGTGTCTCATCCTCCCGGGCTGCACGCAGAGCTGGGAAACCCAGGAGCAGGATGCACTTGGCGGTCGGGAGGTACGGGCGGCGATGGACACAGTCGGCCCCACACACGGCCCCAGGCTCTGCCTGCTCCCAGGCGGGGCTGTGGACCCCCGGTGTCAGGGCTGGCGCAGAAGGGAGAGCCCATCCATCCCTCACACACACGTGACACAGACCTGAGATGGCAACGCCTCCAAGGAGGAGCCCGAGCACGTCTGAAACCACAAACACCTGTGCTTTTCACGGAACTGATTCTCCACCGAGCCAAACACCCAGTCCAGCCGAAGCTTCAGGGTCCATCAAGCTGGCTGTCTCTGAAGTGGCCATTTTGGACTGAATAGATGAACAGGTTACGGACAGGAGCACACAGCCTAAGAGGTGTGCTGTGATTATTACAAAAAGATTACAGTCACACTCGCTAAAACACTGATCACTTACTAATAATGGTTTTTTTTCCTATAAAACCTCCGTTTTATTGTATATTCTTGTGTTTGCATTATTTCATAAAAAGCACATGGGAAGTTAAGGCTACCCTGGCTGCATTCACAAAAGTTCAGACTTACTGAAATATTCCCAATTAATCTATCAACCACAAATACGTAAGGTGACTATAACAACAATTGCCTTGCCGAGTTATTAGAGGATGTGATTAGAGGATTACAGACATTGATGATGTATGTACCACAGCGCCTTGCATATTAATAGATGCTCAATAAACTGGACTCTAATGAAATGTATCCAGCAATGACAGTAGTCCTAATTATTTATAGTACTTACTAACAGATTTATAACATTATTAGATAATTCAGACCTTAACTCAGAACCTGGAAGTACCTCAAGGTCATCGTCCCCTAAATCTAGTTAGTCATCAAAAATGTTCTCTGTTTCTCATTTTTTAACAGAAAAGGGAAACGCTGCTCACGGTGTCTGTCCAGCAGTCAAGTCCCCATCTGAGCACAGCGTCTTTAAAGACAAATTCAGCAGCAGCCCGGACACACCTGCCGGAGACGCTCAACCATGTTTCATCGCCGCTGCCCCGGCAGCCGCCACCTTTGCCCGCGTCACCCCAGTCCTCCCTTCGTCCTGACTTTGATCCTCTCCCCCCAGCCCCCCACTAAGGCCACCGCCTCTCCTGCCCAGCCCCACCTGTCCTTTGCTTTCTCGGTAACACCCCAGGGGTAATTACTCTGGACGATTTCCGTGTACTTCAGAGTAAGGAAAAGGCAGCTCTCAGTGACCCTTCGAATCGCTCCTCCTGGGGTAACCTCTGGTCAGAGTCACTCCAAGCCGGCAGGGGCCACTTCCCAGGACAACAAAACTGGGGGTTAGTTCTTCCTTCAGAATTCCACACAGATTTTGTATTTCTCCCCAGACAGATGGACTGGGGAGGAAGCTAAATGCCTGCAATAAAATATCAAGGTCTTTAAGCGGCGCCAACGTCGGCGGAGTCAACGACGTTCGCGTGTTTTACGCTTCGCGCCCTCACGTGCCGCCGAAGTGCCTGCCGGCACGTTCATCCTCCGGCAAGAAGGCTGTTCAGCGTCACTCCCTGCGCACGCCTGCCGCAGAGCGACGGGAAGGCCGGGCGCCGACTGATTAGCACAGTCACGAGCCTCTGATTCTGGGAGGGGAATGCAAGCCTTCGATCACCCAAGAAACAGAGGCAGAGTCCACGGAGAAAAGCCAGCGACTGAGAATCAAGGGATGGGTGAGTAGCCTTCTAATTCGAGTACAAGTGTGACCTTGGAAGAACGGGATCCCGTCTGCCCCCCCCCATCCCTTACTGCGTTAAAGAGAACAGAGCCTGCCCCCCACAGCCGGCCGCCAAGTTTCTCTGATCTGCAAAGAGGGGAACGCTAGTCTCGGGTAATCGACAGACTCGGCCCCCAGCCCCCAACGCGATGAGCTGACTGCCTGCACGTCCCAGCGGGGGCACTTCTTAGCGCTGTGTTCCTACCAGGCGTCGGCAGCCTCAGAGCCGACGGCCACCCGGGAGCAGCAGCCTGGGTGAAGCAGCCTGCGCCCCCCGCGGGGCCGGGCCCCGTCCGTCCGCGGGGGCCCAGGGGGAGGATGGAGGAGTCGCGCTCCGCCTGACCCCGTGCTGGGACGGCCTCTGCTCCTGTCCTCCTGCTCCCGGTTCTCCGGGGCCCTCAGACGTGGCTGCAGTCCAGCCCATCCGCCTTCCTGCTCTCAGGCCTTTGGACCTCCCACCGGCTCTCCTGGGCCTCAGCTTGCAGACGGCAGATGGGATATGGTGGGACTTCTCAGCATCCATAATCACAGAGCCAGCACTTTACAATAAATCTCACTATAATCCTACAATCTCAGGCTATAGAACCCTTAATAGTACAACATACATACAAGCGTGTGCACGTGTCTGCACATATGCATGACTGTATGAGATGTACACAGGTATGCATGTATATGTATGATGCATATGTATACCTTTGAAGTGAAGAGGGACCTTCACTTTCATGGACAATTTTGGGATTCTAATTGTTAATATTTAAATATGTGTCAAAGGGAAACCTCACGCATTCGTGATGGAGCATTTAACGGCCCATCTTTCCCGATGTCAGGGACCCCAGAGGTTGGGCGCTGCTTCTGTGCGGTCTGTGCCAGCAGCAGCCTGAGACCATCAGGAGTGCAGGCTCTCAGACCCCACGCAGACCCGGGAGTCAGAATCTGCACGTCGCCCAGACCCCAAGGGCATGACAGTGTGAGTCACGCTGGCTCAGAACATTCCCTTCAACCTGGAGGAAACCCTGAAGCAGCGCCCAGCCCACAGGGCGTTCAGAGACGCAGCCCTCCCCGCACAGCACCCTCACCTCAGCGTCCGCGCTGGGAAGCAACGGCTCTCCCGGCTGCAGCTGGCAGGGCCTGAGGCTCCCACGGGGGGGTGGGGGGTGCAGCTCCTCCTCTGCTGACCGTCCTGTCCCGCTTCCCCCAGGGCCACTGTCCTAAATTCACCTGCAGCCCAGCCAAGCTGTGTTCAGACCCTGGCCTTGGATTACTCCTGAGGCGATTGGCCTGCACACCAATAAACAGTAAAAACACGTGTTCATTATAACCCCGAGGGAATCATCGTAGAATGGAAACAGAGCTGATAGCTTCCAAGAACGACGGATACCAAACACACAAAGTCAGTGTTCTAAAAAAAAAAAAAAAAAGGTCAGTGTTCTCCCTTTTGTAGA
Organism: Physeter macrocephalus; assembly: GCF_002837175.3. Taxonomy (NCBI): domain Eukaryota; kingdom Metazoa; phylum Chordata; class Mammalia; order Artiodactyla; family Physeteridae; genus Physeter; species Physeter macrocephalus. Next base: position 83,022,203 of record NC_041233.1, read on the forward strand.
AGGATGTGTATGTGAGTGTGTCCGCATGAGCGTGTGTGCTTATACTAACAGAAGAAGGAAAGCTCAGAATACTACGCACCACACTTTCTGCCAGCAGCTGCCGCCTTCCCCGGGGCGTGAGATCAGACCGGGTACAGAGTATTTTCACGTTCACTGTGTATACGTCTCTGTGGTTCGGACTATTTCAAAAACTATGTGCCACTTTTGTCATTAATCCTGTCCACCACGTGCCTGTGCCTGGCTCTCCTGCCTGGCTGCCCGACTCCTGGCGCACCAGCCCCACTCAGGTCCCTCGTGGCCACGTCTCTCACGGGCTCCTCAGAGGGGACCAGGTGAAGAAGCAGAATCCGGGCAGTTTTCACCTGCGGCAAATCTCTAGCAGGGGAAGGAACCCCAGGTAAAACAACCATTTGCAAAAGACACAGAAATATTCTGCCACTTGGTGATCCTGGTGGATCCCCAGGGAGGGACAGGGGACACTGAGTCACACCTCAGCAAAACCAGTTGTGCTGGTGCAAGATGGCAGCCGTAGGCACGTAACCTGGGACGCCCAGCCCCTTGCCCAACCCCTTGGGCCACAGAGCTCAGGGCACTGGACGGCAGCTGCTCCCAGACGCCAACCCCTCGGGGGCAGCTCACAGGCCCCCGGAGCAGCCCAGGGCTGGGGCTCCCTGGCTGCAGAGAGGAAGGTAGCTCCTGACAGGCAAGCGGCAGTCAGTGCTGAGGGGCCGAGGGGGACAGTGCGCCCCACACCAGCACCGAGGGGACACCTCGGGCGGGGGGGGGAGGTGTGCAGGGCCAAAATCCAGCCCTTCTGTCTGCTTGGGGTGCAGGAAACAGACCCTAGGAGCCACTCCTGGAAGTATGACAACCATATAAGCAGGTGTTGCCAATCGACGGTCATGCCCAGGGGACCACGGTTGGCACGACCATCGGATCTGGAGCTCCACCTGCCAGGACAGGGTGACTCAGCCACCAAGTGCATCCCCGGGGTCTGGGTGGGCGGCCCTCTACTGGGGTCACATGGACGCCAGAGAAGGCGTGCGGAAGGCACCCTTGACTTTAGGGTGGGCGACACTAAGCGGTCCTGGCGGTAGAAAGCCATCAGGTCATCCAGCTGCTCCTCTGTGCCGCCCCCCGTCTCTGAGAACAGAACTGTCATTGGAAAATGACCACGTCAACTCAGTCAACGGTGACGGCTTTCTAAACACCCACTAAATGCCAAGGATGCCCGCCCACCTCCTAGGCGAGGCTCAGAGAGTTGGAGCTCCTGGACCCGGGCCGACCTCAGGCCATGCCTGGACCCGCCCGGACCCCGGCTGCGGAGCCTTCGCCCCGCACCCCTCTGGTTGAACCGCAGGTGCGAGCCACACGGACGAGTCCCGCCATCATCGGCTGTGGGCACGGCGCTGGGGGGTGAGTGGGGCAAGTGTGCTCTGAAGCATGTCATGGCCCTTCTCTGGCATTTCTTTGCTCTTGACCTTCCTCCTGGCTGGGCATCCACATGCCTTGGAGGAGAGATGAGGCCTCTGGAGCAGGAATGGAAGAGGGGAAAGGCCACCGTGCAGATGTTACCTAACGCACTCAGATTTTACCTCCACTCAGCCCAAGAGGACCCAGATGGGCCTGAGTCTCAGAGCTTGGTGACTGCTGGTGGCAGGGAGGACTCGGTTTCCACATGTGGGGCTCTGGGTAGAGACAGCAGGTGGACCTGACTGCCGGGCACCCCACGGTTGGGCAGACGGTGGCCTCAGTAAACCCTTTAAAAGTTCCCTTGGGTTCATGTAGCGTGAGGGGATCATGGAGGAAGGAGGAAGAGGAGGGAGGGGGAGGGAGGAGCATGGGACGGTGGGGGTGGGTCGCGGCCTGGGGATGGTGGACTTTTAGTGGAAGAACACCGGGGAGCCACCCACAGATTCCCAGAGCCACACTGGGCTGATCAAGCCGGGAAGACTCCGTCTGGGCCCCCCAACCCTTAGAAGAGATCTGGTTGACACCCTGCAGAGCTCAGCAGAGGGTCTCAGACCACAGTGAGGGTCTCAGATCAAGCCACTCAGGGGACAGCAGCCAGCACACCCAGGCCAGCCCGAGGCCCCAACACCACAGGGACACTGCGGGCCCGACAGCTTCTATCCCGGAGAGGCAGACGCGACCCAAAGTCACCCGAAGAGTGAATAATCCACGGAGACCGTCTTAACCAACCGTGACGGGGAGTTTCCTTTTGAAAAGACTGAATCTTTAAAGAGAATAAAGCACTTGCACACAGAGACTGCGAAACCCTGCTTAGTTCCGTGGAAGGATAACTCAGAAGACAAGGCTCACAAGGAGGTGTACTTGCCATGTGTGGTAGTGACGCTCTGTGCAGCCTTGAAGGCTCTGGGTTTTAATGTCACAGAGCCCGTCCTCCCTGGGAGGGGCGGCCCCGCCTCCTCCCTGACCTTCAGCCAGGAGGCTTGGGGCTGACGGCACGGTGGCTGATGCGATGCAGCTGGGGCTTGAAGAACCTGTGCCATCGGGCTTTCTCCCTCTCACACTTCTGCATCCCTGTGACACGTCGCTGGCGGCAGACAAAAGGATGAGGGCCCCCGTCATTCTACATGAGACCATCCTGACTGCCGGCCAACCCCTCGACCTGCTGAGCAGCTGTCCAGCTGACGCTTATTGCTGCCTGCCACCAGGATCTTGTTATTTGTTATGTGGCGTCACTGGGAGGATAGCTAACTGACACACCTCAAGTACCTAAAACCAGTATGTGCCTCCCAGAAGGGGCTCTGAGGAAGTCTGTGCACCGAATCCATTTCCTGTGCTTTGGTCCATAGCTCATTTTCCTTTGATGAGTTCTGAAAAAAGTTTTAAAATAGCTTTTGTTCTTTCTCTTTTAAATTGCAGTGTGTAGAAACTTGCCAAGAAAGAGCTACTGTGTTCTCAGTGCTGACTCCTCAAGGAGTGGGTGCACGAAAAAAAGGCTGTTGCCAGGAGCTGCTCAAGGATGCCCGGAAACCCCTCCCGTCCCATCTCCATCACACAAGTGCCCGCCTTCAGCTCTCGAGACAGGAGGCCAGGGACAGAGACTGGTTTCATGAAATTCCCCACCAGCTTCCACTCTCCGCATCTGAAATACACCTTGTGTGGTCAGCATTTCATGTTACTCTGTAGACTTGGTAAATAGCTTTTTTAAAAGGTTACATAAAAGAGTTACTTCAAAGAATAACATATATACAATACTGCTGGAGATGTTAGCTGCTACCCATATTAAATATCACAAAGAGCTCTGCCTAGACTCAATTTCCTATGACCTGAGACTAAATTCCTCCAAGGAAAAGTGTTGGTCGGATCATACTAACTCTATAAAGGAAATGATACAAATTCTCAAAATGTTTTCAAAAAGATACTTTACCCTGCTAACAGCAGCCTCTCTGCACATGGTAATATAGTACCGAAGGGAGGGCGGGAACCATGCAGTAAAATATTGAGAGCTCATTGTTAAATTTGTGTTTTTTGAATAAACGTTAAGTAAAACTGTAATAATAAAACCAGTTATATTTATTCAATAGTTTATTAACTCATGTAGTTCTGTTTTCTTGTTTCTTTGTTCACAGCATTATATTTTTATAAACAAGAGATAGTGTTCATACATATGTGTATGACACACATGTATATATGCACATATGCACATACATATATACATATGAAATTTAGATTATGCATTCAAGTTTCTCTGTCTTTTTTGTGACTTTTCTCTCTCATTTCTGCAGTTTACTGGTCCTTTTCTCTCCAGACATTTTTCCTAGTCAGGACTGTTTTTTTTTTTGTGGTATGCGGGCCTTCCTCTGCTGTGGCCTCTCCCGTTGCGGAGCACAGGCTCCGGACGCACAGGCTCAGCGGCCATGGCTCACGGGCCCAGCAGCTCCGCGGCATGTGGGATCCTCCCATACCGGGGCGCAAACCCGGTTCCCCTGCATCGGCAGGCGGACGCGCGACCACTGCGCCATCAGGGAAGCCCAGGACTGTTTTTATATGTAACTTTATAATCCATTTTTAATGGTACATTAAAATATAAAATTTGAAACTATCAAATATATTGCAGTAAAAAAAGAATCTGTACTTTTACTTTCCATTAAACTTGTAAGAAATTACTTAATTCTTTAAAAATTCTTGGAAGCTGACCATCAGGTATTTTTGATTACTTCCTGCTCCAATCAATCCCAATCCATTGCATCCCAAAGATCCAATATACCTTTCATGTACACTGTTGGAAATACATTCATAGTAAAATATGCTAATTTTACTAATGTAATTTCATGAATGACTGCGATGATAAATAATATTTTTGCAATTTATCACTAGCTGTTAAGCACACCAAATTGCTAAAATCGTGGCATGAAATATGAAACCTATGGAGCAAAATTATGAAAACCTCTTATGGGGAAGTTTTGAGGAAACCAGGGCTTCCTGGCTTGAAGACAGGAGGACTGAAGGAGATGGAGAGTTTACTTAGATAACCGTCTTTGAAGGTGATGTTTACATCCTCCTATCACAGCATCGTGGCGTTTAGCACGTTTGTAGCTAAAGAATGGCATCCGTTCGATCCCAGCCATCCCCGCAGCGTGGAAGAGCTCTAACTCTTTTAATCAGCTCTCTCCCTGTCTTGGATCACAGCTATGGATGACCCAGGGTGAGGACACTGCATAGAGGCAACTGTGTCTATAAGGAGAATCCACCAGGAACTCAAGACTCTGAGAAGGTAAAACCACTAAGGCAGGCAAGTGAGAACATCTATAGGTCCCTACAGGCCGGTACAAAACCAAAACCTTCAGCGGATCCATTTGTTTTACACGAATCAACAACTTGACATGGAGAGACAATCCATTGTTCTAGTAAATTTTATCAGGTGAACATTTGCTTTGCCCTTTGCCCCCACACGGGTTATTCTTAGCAGCCAGAGCGGTACTTTCTAACTATGGAACGTAGTGGCACATCCTTGTCCCAACCCTGTAGAGGCCCCATTTCACTTGCAATAAGAGTCAGTCTTGAAACTGTAACAGGGAAGAGCAAATCCGACTCCATATTGGATCTGTTTCTTTTACTTTAACCCTTGTATTCTATTGCCTTTGCTGCAAGTTAAGAATGCGAAATATATATTCTCAAGGCTTTGACCTTTAAAGGTATAACACTTTTCCATTCATACAGAGATGAAAAGTTGTAGAACAGAGAATAACATTTGTCTTGTTGGAGGTTTACAGGAACATCGTGACCTGACCTATGCAGACAGCTGCAAGAACAAAGGATTCTAGCACCAAGAAGTCTGCAGCAACCAGCCACACCCCCTCTCCTTTTAGTATAAAAGGGCACTAATTCTAACTTGAGGAAGATGGTTCTTTGGGACACGAGTCCACCATCTTCTCAGTCTGCTGGATTTCTGAATAAAGTCACTGTTCCTTGTCCCAACAACTTGTCTCTCGATTCCTTGACCTGTCGTGCATCAAGCAGTACGAGCTTGGACTCAGTTACAAGACCTCCTCCACAGCCCGTCTCCCACCACCCCTGTCTTAGCCTCCCTGCTGGCCCCTGAGTGCATCAGGCTCACTCCTGACTTAGGTCTCCATGGTGGCTGTCCCCTCTGCTGGAATGGCCTTTCCCCAGTGAGTCATGCAGCTGAACCCCTCACCTCTTTCCAGCTTTGCCCGAAAGGTCATCTTCCCAGGGAGCCTACCTGGCCCCCATTTAAACTGTGAGCGTCCCCCTGCGCCCCTTGCTTCCTCTTCTTTCCTGCCAGTCTGTTTTCCAGAAAGCTATCACTTTCCTACATTCCATATAATCCCCTAACATACTTTATCTTTTGTTTATCATTTGCCTCGCCTGCTGCAGTGTACACCCCTCAAGGGCAGAGACTTTTATTTTGTTTCTCAAGGTTTTCCAGGTACCCAAAACAGTCCTGTGCACATAGGTGCTTAATGAGTATTTATCGAAATGAGTGAATGAATAAATAAAGGAAAATAAGTTAATGCACCCACTAATTTAATATCTACTTGCATTGTACCTGATGAATTACAATTGCAGGTGGATAATTTGAGGGATATACATAAAATTCCACCATTTTGTGTAGTACTTTAAAAGAGTATTGATGTTTTCCAAAAGGAAGCGTTACATCTCTCAGGTGTACCTGAAGTAGGTGTGCCTGGTGGTTTGCGGCAGTAGGTGTTTTTCATTACTTGCAGAACCGTGTTCTTGGCAAGGCCAGGGGCCACGCCACTTAGCCCCACGTCCTCTGTGCTGACGTGAAGCAGACGGGCGGTAAATAAATCTCTGCTGAATGAACAGAGGATTGAAAGCGTGACCGTGTCTTGCTTGGCCGAGCCTATATCCGGGCAGAGACCGAGGGTTTCCCACATCTCCCACGCAGAGAGTTTTCAGGGATATGACGAAGCACCGAGGGCAAAATACTTCACAGCTTTAACGCAAACGGCGGGGTTGGGGCAGTTTCGTGGTTTATTCGGAGACACTAAAACAAGCCAGTGACTTGAGGCAGGTCTGGAGAATGTGGCTGGTATTCCTAATGGCCAGACCTGTGCTTGCACCTGCAGTGACTGGGGAGCCATCCACACTCTTTGCTTGAGCAGCTGGTCAAGGGGTCAGCTGGTAGAAGGATGTCAATCTCACAGTTCCACCGCCAAATCGCTTCTCTTCTAAATATTCCCCTGCAGGTGGAAAGGGGCTGCACCCAGTGACACCCAACGGTTTGCAAGTTTCAATGCTCTCTCACCACACGTACTGATAATTGAGTCGTATTTGCTCATATTCATGTGCTCTTTGATTAGGTATTTTCTCCATTTTTGAATTAGAGTATTAGGTACAGCCCTCCCACCCCCAAAGTCTTAACTTAGAGCATATTCCTAACTCAAGCGTGGGGAAATAAATGACTTTATCTTCATCAAAACACTTCTTTGTGTTTTGGAGAATCATGGAACTATTGGTGGCATTTGGGGTCTGCCCGATTTCCTGCTGCCCTCTCAGCCCCCCACTGCAGCCACCCCGACCCGGGCCTGGGTCAGCCTTGGCCTTCTGTCTGGCGCTGCCCCATGGCGGAAACTTGGGGTGCATCTCTGTGTGCCGTCCCGTTTGCAGGGCCATCTCATTAAGGACTCTTCACCGGGGCACGATTAACACTGGTTGTTCCCTGGATCTGCTATTTTGAAACATTTCTGAGAAGGTACACAGCTTTCACCCTAAAAGAAGGTCTGATGGAGCAAGCCAGCGCCAAATGGGGGGCAGGGGCTCTCCCCTGAGACCACCCGAAGCCCAGCACGCGCAGAAGCTCGCACACAGGGCGGCATCGGTGCTGGGCGGCGAGGCCAGCGAGTGGGCGCCCCACGAGACATCGGGAAGAAGCCTCAGCCAGGGAGAGGCTTCCTGGAAGCTGCGCGTGTGTCCGTGCCGCGCCTCTCTCCGTGTTCATCTCCACGGTTGGGTCATTCGAGGGTCCCAAGACTCCGTGGGAAATAGGAAATGATGCTTGTACTTGTGATCCTGCAGCGTCAGTGCGAGCGATGAGAACCAGGGCCCGACCAGAAATACACGCCTGGGAGTCTGCTGGTGATTTTGCTCTAGAAGCGCCGGGGCCACCGGCTGGAAACAGGCCCCCGGATGGCCCAACCCTCTTGCCGTCACGCAGGCTGGGCTGAAGTGAAGGAGCGCTGGCTGTAGCCTCCACCCAGCACCGCAGGGCCCAGGGCCTCTCTGCCCGCAGCGACTGCGCCCTGGGGTGGAGGGGGACGATGAGCTATTGTTCCCGGTCACGAGGACGTCCCCGGCCCGCACCACGTGGCAGCAGCACACAGGCCGGCTGCCCCGGGTCCCCTTGCCAGCCACGCACTTGAGCTCCGAGAACATAAAAGCAAAGGCCCCAAGGAGCGTGTGCGCCCCTCCATCTGCTGTCGGGCAAGCAGAGCCCTTTTCCCAAAGGACAGGCCGTGGGGGCTGCAGGACCCACGCAGCTGGGACACAGTGCAGCTCAGAGCCGAGCTGGAACAGACCTGCGCTCTCACCAGAGACACAAGTCATATCTGCAGCCCCCTTTCTGAAATGTAATTCCACGCCTTCACTTGAATGCAGCCTTTATCGGACATTAAAAAAAAGATGAATAGCAGTCCCTAAATTGTTTGCTGATAATGGAAACCAAAGATAGGCAGATAGAGGTACAGCCGCCAAAGACATGCACGGGGCACCCAGAATAAAACCGAGAATTAAATGTCAATGTATATCTTATCTCCCCCAAATAAAACCACGTCAAACAAAGAATATGTCCCCTTTGCTATCTGTTTATTTATTACCTCAAAAGAAATCTTTTCATAGATTTTGACAAGTGGTCAAATAGTGGAAACAACTTTGTTGATAATCAGATATATTTCCCAAACGTCACAGTACACAATTTCTATTTGTAGGGACTCTGCCCGACGCCTCTGCCATTCAGAGCCCAACCGCGAGACACAAAGTAATGAGAGGTCAGCGGATCAGCAGAGAGCAGAGGGTTTTTATGGGATTGACCTCAAAGCCCTCGACGCCAGGCATGCCGGCGACAAACTGCTTCCTGCACTTCCTGCACTGTGGAAATCCAGCCGCTTGACTTTCACCCAGGCTCCTGCAGAAAGGGGGCTGTGGCTGCTTCCTAACCTGCAGAGACGCTGCACCAGCTCGGCTCAGAACCAAGACCCTTCCAGGGTCCTCACGGTCCCCTACGATGTGGGGGGGAGGTCAGAAAGTGCCCAGAAAACAGGGGATTGCGATCCCAGCCGGTCAGGCACAGGGCAGGTGGGGTCAGAAAATGCGACCCTGGGGTTTCGGGGAAAGAGTCCTTCCCCTGGACCACTCTCGCTGCCCGTCCCTGTGATGGGAGGTGACCCTGGATCTTAGAATGCCGTCCCCGGAAGCCCAGGAACACCACGTCACCCCCCGACTTTAATTCTGTGCAGAGACATGGCCTTGTTTGGGGGACACAGTGACCCGCCATGCCAGTCCTGGGCACAGAAGCTGCTGCGGCCAGAGGCAGTGCCCCGGCCACGTGGCCGCACGGCTGTGACCTCCCCCTGGCTGCAGGCGTTTTGTTATCAGCAAGGGAGTTAGGGATGTTTTTCTCGTGCCCGGTGCTGTCCCCTCCATTCATTTACTGAGTACATTTAGGGGCTGATTTACTGTGTTTACTATCTACCTCCTCTTGCTACCCTGGAAGCTTCCTGAGAGCAGAGAGTGTTGCCTTTTTCATAGACTGACAGCCTCAAGCACCCGACACAAAATCCCCGGCAGCAGCAAGACCTCGATGAGTATCTGCTGAATGAATGAATGATGGTCTAATCCTGAGACGAGGTGTGGAGATGTGACAACGACCACCGACGCAGTCCCCACCCGGATGGAGCAGAGTCTCGTGGGAGGACACGAATCCGATGTTCTCAAGGACTAACGCCCAGCCTGATGCCTCGAGGTTACGGAGGGGTGCGTGTGCCTGCCGCGCCCATTCCTCCCGAAATACAAGCACCAAGAGGACGACGCGATGAGAGCGGGAGAGCCGGGGGCTCCCTACCGCGGGGAGTCCACAGGTTTCAGGGAGGTGAGGAGCAGAGGCAGGAAGGCCTCAGGCCCCGGGGACGGGGAGCCAGGGGCATCGGGTAATGTGGCTGAAACCTGAGAGGCTATGGCCGTGCTCCTCCAGCGCAGAGGAGACCCTAGCCTCAACTAGGAAAGAAGAGCCGAGCACGGGAGGGACGCATGAAGAGACCCAGCAGTGAGGGCAGAGAAGGTGGGGAGCTGAGCAGAGCTGAGAGTGAAGCAGGATGAGTGACCGCATCCAGGGCGGGCGGGGCAGACACCACGTGAGCCACGGGAACAGGCAGACGCGCTTAGAGGATGCAAAAAGGTGCTCTGTCGTGCAGGCGGACATTTAAAAAAATTCAACAGATTTGGGAAACACAGACAAGGAAGTCTCCCAGAATGTGGAAAAGAAGTCAAAGAGGCAGAAAACATGAGCAAAAAGAAGAGACCACGGGGAACAATCCAGGACAGCCAGCAGCCCAGTGATAGGGACCCAGAAACAAAGCACACACGGAGGGGGGAAATTACGCAGAACAGATCATTTATGTTACACTATATGTCGTATGCATTTTATACTGTATGTTATACAATATACTATGTTATACTATATGTAATATATAAGCTTTAAATATAGCATAAAGATATAACATATATTATATATTAATAGCATGTGTGAATACGTGTGTGTGTCTGTGTGTATGTATAAATGGAAGAGAATTTCCCAGAGCTACAGAATATGAATCTTTGTATTGAAAAAGTTCATAGAATTTTCCATGAAATTAATATTTTTAAAATGTGTAGATATCATTAGAAAATCACTACACGTCAAAGAGAAATGGGACACCGTTACCACTGTATTTTTTCACAAAGAAAACACAAGTCACGTATAAAGTAACACCAACTGGAACGCGTCTTTCCCTTTGAGAGTTCAGAATTTAGGAGGTATTAGAGGAATGTCTTTAAAATTTCTAGGGAAAAACAATTCAAGCAAATGTTGTATAATTCGACAACCTATCAATCAAGTTTGAAGGCAAATGAGAATTTTAAGCTTCAAAGGCATCAGAAGTATTTTGTATTGGGACGTTATTTCAGGATATCCTCCGGGAAAGGGTGGCCGTGGACGAGGAAAGGAGGAGTTCTAAATTTAAGAGATCGTGGCTCGGAGCCAGCAGAGCAGTGACATGGAGCTCTAGCATGCCAGCCCCGAGGGAACTGCCAGGAGGATGTGAATCACAGAGACAGATGCTCTGAGGAAGGAAGGGCCCGGGGGAAAAAGAAGAGGAACAGAATAGAAAAGCACAGTGAGCAATTTGCAAAAGATATTGGCAACATGTGAGAGAAAAGAAACGAGGAATGGCAGGACAACACCAAAGACGTAAGAAAGCCATGGCTTTACCTGGCACAATTTTAAGCGATTAGAGGTGCGTCACACATCTGTCTGGCTCTGATGATAACGCGTAGTCCCAGGTCGGGTGGAGGGGGACTCTCCCCGGAACAGCATCTACTTAATTATAGCCTTGAAAATGTATTTATTTATCTACTTATTTATTAACTTGTAGAACCAGTCTATGAATGAATCCAGAAAATCTCCATGGCTCCTGTAGAATATAATAATTAGCACCCTTGACCATGTAAAAGTGTAGCTGACCGAGTTAGCAATGGGGAGGCTGGCAGGGAAATGGGGAGGCTGAAACCCTCGTGTTATGAAAAAGAGAGTCACCATGTGAGGGAAGAAACTCGCCATCTTATGGGAGAAGAATCGGAAGTTTAAGTGTTTTATTTAGCTATAATTTATTGAAAGAGTATTTAGTTTGAAATAGCTAAGACAATATAAGCATCATGGTGTGGGACCGTGTAAGTGAACTCAATTCTTGAGAGGCAGTGGCAGTAGACAGCGGACTCCTGTTTGCTCACACCTCCCTGTGTCCAAGCCCCTTGGATGTGCACACACCCCAGCCCTCACCTTGACCATTAGACCTGCATCGCCAATGGGACAGGAGCAAATGTGACACGAGCAGAGACTTGAAAACTGCCTGCAAGTGCGGTGTGCCCCCTCTTGCTGCTCCTAGCATCCTGCAACCTCCATGTGGAAAATGCGGTCTCAGAGAGGAGGGGCACGTGGCCCATCCCCCTTCCTCCTCCCAGCTGAAACCAACCGACAGGCGTGTGGGTAATACCACCCTGGATAAGCCACCACAGGGCAAAATGGCAGCTGCCAGCGAGATGCATGAGGGACCGGCCGGGCGTAACAGAAGGACCACCCAGCTGAGCACGGCCCCAAGTGCTGGCCCAGGGCGTCGTGAGCTAAATCAACAGCAGTTGTCTTCAGCCACTAGGTTTTGGGGTAGTTTACTATGTAGCAGTAGGTGACCGTCACAGAAAGTGGGATGGAAAGAGCCACCAAAGCAAACACCTAAAAAGCATGGCATTTACATCAGGACCGGTTGGAAAGTGGACGCCGGATCCTGTTATGTAGCATCGAAACAATCCGCAAGGCCATGGCCTGTGGTCATTTGGAAGATGGAAAATACACTCAGGGACCTGAGTCACTGACCTTGGAAGATGATTTGCAGGCCAAAGGCTGCAAGTGCCAGACAGCCCATTGTCTGCGGGTGACGAGATGTGAGAGGAGGACAGGCTAAAGGAAGAATTGTGCACTGTGCGAGGGGCTTGGAGAGGGGCTATGACCTGCTGAGCTGGAAAGAGCAAACTCTTTCTCATTCCCAGGCCCCCAGCTGGTAAGTGATCTTCAAAGTGAAGTGAAGCCTCGGCCAAAGGCCAAATAAAAGAAGTTACTGTAAAACACTTTGGTAATAAGACCTGTGAACGATTTGGGGCGATGCCTACCAGCTAGGTAAAGAGGCTTCCAAGCAATCTTGCAGGTGCAATCATACAGAAGCCTAACCCTGTAATTGTTGACAGGTCTATCTTAACAATACACGTGGGTGTGGCTTTTGTTGAATCTGACGCGTGGAAAACCCACAAAGGTTTTGAGTGTTGTCAGAAGAACCACCTGCCTGAACCCAGCCCAAATTGCTGACCCACAAAATCATGAGTTAAATGAGTGGTCATTCTCTTAAGCCGCTACACGGGCTGTTTGGTTAGCCATCAGAAGCTCACTTTTCCATTATGCAGCCGGAGATGCCCAACAAAATTCTTCATCTTTCATATGACATCAGTAGCCATTGTCTAAAATTGAGAAATCAAGAAATAAAAATATCAACAGTCTAGTTACAGTGGAAAAGCTAACTGACAAAAGTACAAAACTGAAAGGTAGCAGCCATAGAAAGAAGCTGCCTCTGGGGTGGGGCAGGAGGTGGGTGAGGTCCTGGGGCAGGAGACCCTCACTCTCCATCTTGGTCTTCTGTCCCCATGTGCACAGAGGCATAAGTAAAACTACATGCGAAAAACGTATGAAATTAGAGCCACAGATGAGAAGTGCTGGATGCCTCATGCCACAGAGCGGGCACATGCTCTATCTGGGAGTCTGGGCACATGTCCATGAGAAAGCGAGATGTGGGTTCAAATCAGGCAGCCCCAGGGACTGAACTGTGTAAAGTGGGAGGGGTGGTTTGGGGGTACCTGAGGGAGGCAGCCTGCAAAGGTTATTTAAGGTGTGATGGGTGAAGGATACAAGTGTGATGTCACCAAGATTTACAAAAAGGGGGCTGGAGGTACAATTAAAATGAAAGTTTGCCTGGAGAGCAGCCAGCAGCCAGCTCACTCCCGATGCTGTGTCCCCTACCAGCCCAGCCGGGACTTCAGTGTCAGGGTGTCCTCGTGTGGTGGGACATCCTTGATGGGTTCTGGTCAAGACGACTGGCTGGGGAGGGCTTCCTCCAGCTCATGGCCATTGAAATCATGGAGCAATCTGAATTTTCTTTCCCTCTGGACAGGGTCATCTGTGTGACCACAATAGCACCATAGACTAAAGGGCCCAGGTGTCCCCAGCCCGGCTCAGCTGCTGCCTAGACTACTGATGTCGTTCCCCTTGCGGGTTGGGGGAACCACGAAAGACCTGGCGCATTTCCGATCTCACGAGCTCAACTGGGGCCAGGTGTCCTCCTGGCCAGGACAGTCTGGCTTTGGGGCAGCAGCCCGGGAGCAGGAGTAGCTGAGGAGATCACGGGAGAAGCAGGTCCTGCAGGGGACCCAGGAGAGAGAAACCCCATTCAGGGCCGTTGTGGCGACGCCTGGAAAAAGCCTGTTCCAGCCCCGGAGACAGAGATATGCTGGCGGCATTGCTGTCAACCATGCCCAGACCCTAGGGAGGCTCGCTGGCAATGAGCCTGACCTCAGTCCCATCCTCCCCACTGGAGAAATCAGGATTCCTTGGTGACAGATCTGCACTGATGAAAGGCCAGCAGGGCCTCACGCTTTCTCGAAAGGGCCTCATCGGTGTTTCTGCCACTGGCGTGAGGAGCAGGGCGCCATGACCCACAACACGCTGGAAGAGGTGCTGGTGAAACGTCACTACAGAGGCAAGTGAAAGGAGGCTGCAGGAGTGATACTGACTACAGCATTTAACCCACTGGGCAGTGCTGCCAGCTTAACCTCTTCGGAATTCTCTGAGTTCGTCTATGATTAATTATTTTTGGGAGTAACAGCCGACATCATAGCTTGTGAATAGGTTTAAAATAATAAATTTTAAAAAAACACTGTGAAAAACAAAAACAAACAAACAAACAAAAACACCGTGAGAGGTTTCCATCGGCTTTAGCTTCCTCGCTGCCCGCAGCAGGCCCCCTGTAAAGCCCGTCCCCGCCCCCGCAAGGCCTCCTCCTGCATCTGCATCCTCTGCCCACAAAGGCGCAGCTCTCCTCGTGCGGGAACAGGACGTGCGCGAAGTCAGCAGCTCATGGCCCTCCCAGAAAACCACGCGCGGTTCTCCGGGGTCCAGAGCAGAGGTGGGGCCGCCCGAAGCTGCCAGAGTGATTTGTTCTGGTTAACAGTTAGTACCAAGTCCTCACACAGAGCTGGTCCAAGGTCTGCGTTGGCGGCGGGGATGCGGTGGGCGCCGCGCACATTTAGGAAATGAGCGTGGGCTGTTTTAATCTGAGCGGGATGTCCCGTGCATCGGGGATGACGGGGACTTGGAAGGCTGGACTAGAAGCCTGGCCTGGGCGGCAGAGGTCTCTATGGGGGGCAGATGTGCGGGCGGAGGGCCTCGGACGGTCAGTATCCCCCACGGAGATGGAGCACCTCCAGGCTCTGAGGTCTTCGACCCCAGGATCACTGCTGGGGGGCGATGCTGTGACCACCGCGCAGCACGTTCATCCCGCGGCCACGGCGCTGCTGGCCACCCTGGGTGCTGGGCTGGGCCGGGGCAGGAGGGAGGGGCACACTTCATCCGGGCCCTCACAGGTTCACAGTTTGGTGACAATGGACAATGAGGGACGGGCGCAGTGCTGAGCAGAGCACACGTAACCCACGTGCACTCGGGGAGGCTTTCTGGGGCGACACCCGCTGAGCGTTCAAGGGTGAGCAAGGGTCGGCCGGGACCACCACGGGGAGAAGCCTGGGGCTTCCGAGAGATGCCGTGAACGCTGGGCCTGGAGAGAAGAGCCAGCATGGTGGGCGCGCTGGAGCGGGGGCAGAGGCCGGGTGGGGACAGGTCCGCATGCCAGGCCAGGGCCTGATGCTGGAGCCTGGGGAGCGGGGGGTGTGCAGGGCGGGGGCCACACGGCCGGGGTGGCCCTCGGGCTGCAGTGTACGCCTGGCGGTGGAAAGAGTGGGCGAGCCGGCCGGAAAGAGCCAAGGGGCTTTACCAGTGGCAGAAAGGATGGTGGAGCAGAGGGAAAGCTGGGGGGCCGTGAAACTCCCCTCCACGCCCTCACGTGCCCTCATGCATCAGTTGGTATCCCGAGTTATACTCTCCAAGGACAGAGTCACGAGTACTCTGCGTTCAAACATAAACGCAGACCCCTTCCCTGACATCCTTGGCACCCGGCGCTCAGGAGCCCGGGCTCGAAGAATTCCCAAGTTCACGCGTGTGCAGAGATGCAGACACGTGAGTTCATTCAACACGGCGCATGGATGAAACACAACACCATCTCAGGTAGGGATGGAAACGTGAATTATGCATGTGCACAGCCGTGAGAGCACACGCCCACCACCCCCTTCCACACCACACCACGCCACACACACCACACACAGAGCAACTGGCACTTTTTCACTAGAAGGAGCACCGAATGCCATATGACTCAAACCTGCCTTATGCTGGGCTGGAGCAAAGTGTCTATGTGCGTAATTTATTTCAATTAATTACTAGAAATTATTATGTATTTGAGTATATGCGTTAGCTGTTCTTGTGCACGGTTATCACATTTTGAGACGTGTGTACACAGATCTGTGTGTCCACAGGGCACGTGTTTATCCCCTGCTCCCTCCAGGGGTCCCTCCCTTAAATGACCTCACACACCCATAGCCCTGACGGACGAGCATGGGGCATGGAAACAAGACAGGGTTTCTGAGGCAGAGGAATTTACAGCTTGATACGAAGGACAAGATGGGACAAGACGGGACAAAAGTGACGAGAAGAAGCACAAGTGAGTAAAACTCCTCCCGGACGAGAGCACATCAAGGAGATTGTAGGACAGATCCTCTTGGACTTTTCTCCCCACGTCCCCCCTGGACGGATCCCCAAGCCTTGTCCGTGCACTGTTTCCCAAATGGCTCCCAAATCTGCCCCTTAAAGCTCCCTCTCTCCACTGCCCACCAGCGCCAGCACTGGCCACCTGGCCTCCAGCCTCGGCCTAAATCACACCCACGCACCATCTCACACCCTGGGACACACGAGCACACACGCGTTTGCACACAACTGTAAATCTGTGTGAGTCACTGAGCAAACCAGAGGAAACATTATGGATTCTGGAGAGAAGTGCCAGGTCCTCTGATCCCTATAATCTTTGAAATGAGTGAGAAAGACGAACACAGCTCCTGGTTCTGGCTCACACATGGACTGAGTGTGAGCTTTCCCTGCAGGGTTACTGATGCGGAGGCTACGGAGACGCATCCCCCAGCCACACCCTCATCCTTGGGGCAGGAGCCACGACCCTGAGCATCTAGGGGCCCGGCTTCCTCCACAGCTCCATGGGGCCTGGCCCTCCCTCAAGAGACAGGAACATTCCAGAATGGCCGAAGGAGGGGGCAGACCTGCAGACACAGGGATTTAGAGCCGGGGGACAGGCGGCTGCCAGGAGGCGCTGGAACCCATCCCTTCGTCAGGGGGTGCTGTCAGCCGTGTCTGGGCTGTGCTGGGCAGGAAGGGGCTCCCCGTGGACGGACGCCCTGCCTCTGTTTGGCTGGAACCTCACCCAGCCTCTGCCTCTGCTCTTCCCTACTGAGAAGGACACGGCCCCTCTGGTCTGTTCTCTGGCGGACAGCGGGAGCTACTGACTGTCCCGACCACAGCCAGAAGCCTCGCCGCCAATGTCCAGTCCAGGGCACTGGGGAGGGCAGGGCATTACAGACACAGGAGGGAGAGGCTCTTTGGATTAAAAAAAAAAAAAAAGGGAAATAAACAGCAGCTGTGGTAAACTCAGCCCCTCCTGCAGGCAAAGCCTGTGCGTTTCCAGATTTCACTCCTTCTTTAAGTCAATGAAGGATCTTCAGAAGGTTTTAGCCGGGACTGTTAGCTACGAGCAGAGCTAGACTATAGGTCACCTCCCCATGTTATCTCTACAGAGAAGGGACATAGGGAACCGCTCCCATAAATGTGAATAAACATGCTAAAATAAGTTTATGTGCCATTGGGAAAACAATAAAGTCAATTTCCAGTCACAGGTTTACCAGTGACTTAACTGGGCCTGAGGATGTGTGTGTGCCGAGCAGCATAGGCACATCTGGTCCGGATACCACACTCTGGTCCCAGGTCCCCTTAGCAGCGCTCCTGGTCTCGCCTGTAACAGGTGATGACTCATTCCAAGAGAAGGGCCCGGGGAGGCCCTGCCGGTCACAGCGTCCCCTGTCTTCACCGCACAGGAGCAGACACTGCCAAAGAGGTCAGCATCTTCCTCCCGCTGACGGGATCCGGCCACTGCCCAGGCCTGACATTCCACTGCCTTTGGGTCCTCTCCCCCATCCCTCAACCCTCCACCCAGCTGACCCACAGCCTCTGCTCCTGAACCTCCACCCCTCCACCCCAGCGCCCAGGGGACCCTTCCCCGATGGCGAGGGGCCGGAACCTCAGGTGGCCAGACCAACACAGCGGGGCAGCTAGGATCCCACCTCTCAGGGCCTGAGCGCCCCTTTCTAAAGGACCCCGGCCTCAGATGTAACAACGGCTACAATCGTCCAGATCTGCAAAGCTACCAGGAAAGGGCTGGAAATGACCTGAAAACGTATTTAAATAGAAAATCACTGAAAGTGATGGGCTTGACAGACCACTCCTGCTCTCCCGCCGGGAGGGATGTTTAACCACTGGGATCTGAAGTGGTTTTCACATATGTCACTTTATTCCAGAAGGACGCACTGCAACTCCCCGCGAAGCCGCACACGGCGGGGGGGAGGGGAGCGAAATGGGGTTGTGGGTATATTTGTTTTTCTACTACAGCTTTATTAAGACATAATTCACATACCATACAATTCACCCACTGAAAGGGTCCAAGACAGTGGTTTTCGCTAGATTCACAGAATGGCAAACCATCACCACAAACCATTTCAGGATATTTTGTCACCGCTCCCACCCCCCCACCCAAAGAAAGCCCGGGCCCACTAGCAATCACCCTCCTTTTCCACCCAGGCCTCCTCATCCCAGACCTCGCCCCAGGCGACCACTAATCTCCTTTCTGTCTCTATGCATTTGCCTATTCCGCACACTTCATATAAGTGGAATCATACAATGCATGGTTTTTGTGACTGGCTTCTTTCATTTAATGTAATGTTTTCAAAGTTCATCCATGTTGTAGCCTGTGTCAGTGCATCATTTCTTTTTATTGCTAACTAATATTCCATTGTTGGATCGAGGACATTTTATTTCCCCAGTCATCAGCTGATGAACATCTGGGTTGTCCCACTTTGGGGCTTATAAATAACGCGGCTGTGAACATTTGTGCACGGTTTTGTGCGGACATATGTTTTCATTTCTCTTGAGTATATACCTAGAAGCGGAACGGCTGAGTCTTACGGTTATTCTATGTTGAACCATTTAAGGAACTGCCCGGCTGTTTTCCAGAAGTGGCTGCACCATTTTGCATTCCCACCAGCAGCGTATGAGGGTTCCAACTTCTCCACATTTTCACCAACACTTGTCCATCTTTTTATTTTAGCCATGAAGTGAGTATGAAGTGGTGTTTCACTGTGGTTTTGATTTGCTTTTCTTGACGACTAATGAGGCTGAGCATCTTTTCACATGTTTATTGGCCATTTGTATGTCTTCTTTGGAGAAACATCTATCAGATCCTTTGCTTATTTACCTCGCATATATCCTTTTATAAGTCCAAATGAATCTTTAACAAATGTCATAACTCTATGACATGTGGCAAATGACAGCTACATACACATAATTAACGCAAATCAGATGGCTTGGGTAGTAAACACAAGCTCCTCTCTGTTAGACCAAGGCCACTTACCAACGTCTACACAGCCTCTCCAGGAACAAGGGCACAGTCTCGGTGACCACAAAACTACTACCAAAGGATGCCCAAAGAGCCACAAGTGTCCCTGCCTCCCGCCCCCAGCCGTTGCCCCTTACATACCCTCCACTTTCATACCCTACATCCCCTTTCTTTTTATTTTCCCCCAGTGGCTGCCTTGAGAAAAAATGAGTACAGTAAAAATTACAGCTTATTTGTTGGAATTATAAGGACACCTGGGCACAGTTTGAGATCTGTTCAGTGCGAGGTGGTTACTAAACATACCAGTAGGAATGTCACGTGGACTTCTGGCCACGCGCGTCTGGAATTGGGGGGGACGCCGTAGAGGTGACAATGCAGCCATGAGACTGGGCGATTTCACTGGAAATTGTACCCATCAACTCAGGCGGCTTTGCTGGAGAAGCTGAGGGGAGACTGTGAAGGACTGAACACAGGTTGGCTCCGTATTTGGAGGATGGGGGGTCACCAGAGACACACAGCACAGACACGGGGAGGTGCACCCAGGAAAGCGGGGTAACCAGGCTCACGGTGACCTGGAGGCAAATCCAACAAGGGCGTGTCAAGGAGGAGAGAGTGATTCACTCCGTGAAATGCCATAAAGGTCAGTGACAGGAGGACAGAGAACGCACCATGTGAATTTAGGAAAATCCAAGCTGTTGGTGACGTCTATAAGAGCAGTTTCAGTGGAGTGGAGAAGCCAAGACCTGCTTGGATTGAGCTCAGAAGAAAATAGGAAGACAGAAATTATAACCAGGAATAGGCGGCTTACTTGGAGGAAGGTTGTTTAAGGAAAGAGAGATGCAGGCTGATGCTACAGGAAGAAGCAGGGTCAGAGAAAACTCCGGATCTGCCTTCCCAGGACAGCCCTGCTCAGATGGCCCCTGTGTGATGAAAGGCGTTTCCATTTGCTCAGCTGCTCAGGACAAATCTTCGATGCCACCCTTGACTCCATCTTTCTCGCCCATCCACAAACATTCGGCAGCTGGTCTGCTGAGTGGACCTTTAATTCGGACCCCAACTCAGACCGCTCCCCAGCCCCCATCATGATCTGATTGGTCCAACCTCTAGCATCTCACACTCGTGTCACCTTGGTAGCCCGCCCCCTGCTTGGCTGTCCAAAACAGAGTAAACGAACCCGACAGAGACTGCACAAGACCCTTAAATACACTACAAAGACCCAACAGAGCTGATGCAAGAGCATTAAACCAGGGAGATGCTCACAAAAGGCTGCACCTGGCATCCTGGCTGCGGTCTGCCCTGACCTTGGAAGGTGCCAGGCTCCTGCATCCCTGCACCGGGGCGCATGGACCCTGCTCTGTGGTCTCATGGCTCAGCAGAGCCGGGAGCATCTCAGGGGTGGCCTCACTCTGGCGTCTCATTTCACCGCTGACCAAAGCAGTGCCAGAGAGAGAAGCGGGTGGACCCCTTAGATTTCAGAGCCCTTTCGAACAGCGTCCCCAGGCTGAAATCTCTTTCTGCCAAGATCTTTGACGTCACGGGGCTCTTCCTGGCTCCACACACGCTCCAGATCCCCACTGCCGCCCACTGTGGGGCTGGGACTTGGACCTCCGCAGACCCCTGCGCTTTCACGGTGGTTCTGCTGGTGTTTTCTTCTTATGTCCACAGGCACCTCTTCATTCAACGGGCACTCACTGCACACCCACCGTGTGCTGGAGGGTTCCATGGGATGAGCCCAGTCCTGGCACCCATCACTCAGCACAGCTGCATCTGCTGCCTCACCTGGCTCCCGTGTCTGCCTGCCCACTGCCACCGCCCCGTCACCCAGCAAGAGAGCTGTCCTAAAGGTCAAGAGAAGCCTGGGAGAGCCCTGAAGAACGGCCTGGAGTCTGAGGCCTCCTTCCCCGGCCAACATCTCAATTCACTGTGAACCAAGGGAGGCCCTTTCACTGTTTACACACAGGATGGCATGCAGGCCCCACAGCCACACTTGGGAAGAAATGTCACAGCTGTGAGAACAGTCCACAGGTCTTCGTGACCTCACCCTTCATCTTTGGTTGTTATGACCTTTAGGGAGGTCAGGTCACAAACCAAGCACACCGCACCCCTCCGTGCATCCCTGGGAGCTTGGCTCCCAGAGGGTCCACAGTCCACAGGCCGCCCCACCACGCTCCAGAAGCCCGACCTTCCCATGATGCCGAGGGCCTCCTCCTGCGACCACGAGGACTGACTCTCTCTGCCTCAGGGCTGTGTCTGGTGGGGGGCGGTTTTGGCCTTGGTGTGGGGCGAGCAGAGAAATGCCAGGAAATTTGAGCCATCCGGAGCTGCCCTCAACCAAACGCAGGCAGACGCTGATGGGAAAGAGCCTAGCTTCTTCGCCCCTTGCCAGAAGAACGTGGTAGACCTTCTGCTGCCTTACTGCTTTCCTATCACACTCCCCCTCCTCCACCCGTGCTCACGCAAAATCTCCATCCCAGAGTCTTCTTCTGGGGCCACCCAACCTGAGACGGCCCTCCAGGTCCTGTGTACCTGGGCCAGCTCCTCGTATAACGACCAGCCCCCGAAGGGCAGGATGCAGTGGGCGCTGACCTGGTCTGATCCTACTCAGGACACGTGGGGTGGCTGGTTGATGTTTTGAGTGGGGAATGTGGGATGAATGAATCTATTTAAGAAAATTCAGATTTTTTCTACTCGCTTTGCCCCTGCAGAGGCCATGATCCTAAGTAGATCTGAGCAGGCTGTCCCCGCCACCTTAGCGAATGCAACATCCCAATTAAAAAACAGAAAAGCAAAGGGAAGACAGCCCGCTCGGGAAAGCCATCCTCCAGGCTCACAGAGCATTTAAACGTCAGTGCCGCCGACAGCGGGCACCGAGGGCTCCAGGGCATCATTTAAAGCCCAGCGTCTGGGAGTCCCAGATAAGAGGGGTCCTTTTCAGCACAAGAAGCACGTTCTGTTCTTTTGGTTACTGTCACAGTTTCAGTTCTTTCTTGAAAAGCCTCAGATGTGCGTGTTTTCCCTCCACGTGTGTAAATTAGCAAACTACATGCATATATGTGCTGTCAGAACCTGGGGAGCATGGGTCCCTGCCGGCTCTCCTGGCTCGTCCTGGCCTTGGCCCCCGCCCGTGCGCGCACACCGGTGGCTGCTTTCGGGGACAGTTAGCGGAAGCCGAGTCCTCCTCCCTTTCAAATCTTTGCAGGACAACAGGAGCAGCTGGGGGCCTGGGAGCAGACAGTCCTGTACGGCGCTCATAGAATAATTCAGACACAGCTCTCCTCCCCTGAGAGAGCTCTGCTCCCAGAAGTCAGCTCACACCTGCCCGAACGCCCCGACTGGACCCCGTGCGCAAGCACTGCCCCTGGGCCTGTGGTTTAACCACGTGCTTGACCACGAGGGCTGCCAGCCGACCCGACCAGAGTGGAGAGCAGGAAGCTTTCCCAGGCTGGGCGTAGTGGAGAGGGCGGCGTGGGGCCTGGACCATTTTGTCAGCTCTTTTCTAGACGATTGGGAACTGTTTCTCTGTCCTGAAGCGATGGGCTCCCCTTCGCCTCATCTCCTGGGATCCAGACCTCCCTGGCTCTGAGGGTCCACCTGCCCAGCCTTCCCTGCACCCCTCACCCCTTGGGACCAGTGGGACGTAAACACCTGGCGCCTGGCCGGCCCAGGCTCCTCTCCAGCCCACGCTCCAGTGCACAGTGACAGTGATCCTGGGCGACTTGCCGGGGCCCCGGTCAAGGTACGCCCCCAGACGTGGGTCATTTGTGAGCACCGTGGGCCTTCTCGGGCTCTGCGCCTTTAACCCTCGTTTACGCTGAACGGCCCAGGGCACGGCTGTTTTCTCTCCAGCAGAAAGCAACTGAGATGTAGCCGATGCCTCCTTCTGTGGCTAGAGGTGGGCTGACGAGTGCCACGTCTCCCCGGTGAGGTTGAGCAGCTGTGCGCAGGGAAACATAGTAAAACCTTTGGGGGGAAACGTACCGGGTGATGTGGCTACTTCCTTCTTCCCTCAGTAGGACTGTATTCGCACAGCAGAGACCAGCAAAAAGCATGTTCTCTACATGTTGTACAAACAAGGAGGCGGCTATTCTACAAAGCGATTTAATTGTAACAAGGCAGCCTAACTTGACCGATGGAAGTCACTGCATGTCCTCTAGCGGCCGCGCCTCCCATCTGGGAAATATCCTCAGAGCTGGCTTAGGTGCTGAGCGGGGAAAGAGCCAACCCCGTGGCCCGGCCCCGTGCACGTCCAGCGTGGGGAGACAAGGCGCACCCTTGTGAACACCTTGGCTGACAGTGAAGTGACAGGTGAGACAAGGACAGCACAGGAGTCTGAAGGCTGGAAAGGTGTTGGTGGACCGAAGGGGTCAAGGCAGTCACCACGGACAAGGTCAGCTCTCAACTGGACTTCCAGTGAGAGGCCAGGATGTGAACAGAGCAAGAGGAAAGACCATGGAAGCAGGGCCAGATGGGAGCCCAGCAGTGAGCACGTAACTGGTAGTTCTAACATCTTACCCTGACTCCTTTCTGAGGGTCCTCCCAGGAGCATCCTTTTCATATCCCTTTTCTCATGAAGGTGGGCCTGCAGCCCATCCCTGGATGGGCCCAACCTGCGCTGAGACAAGGTGCCGGGGGGAGCCTGGGACCCCAGCACAAAGCGGGGGCTCCGTGCTGCTTCCCCCGCATCAGTCCTCCCAAATGGAAAAACGTCCTGTGCATCCGAGCTTGAGAAGTCTCATCCCAAGAACCCTGGGAGCTCAGGAGACACACGGATGGTGAACTGAATCTTGGACGTCGGTCATAACCTAGGTTCGAGCACAGCCATTCTTAAATACATCAGGGAAGGGGAGGCGAGTGGTGAAAGCCAGCGTTGCCCAGGGTCTGCTTCAAAGCGGCGCCCTCCCCTCCCCACTCCCTGCAGCGGCTGACAGGTACAGCTGTTAGCTGGCTTCCTAAGCAAATGAGGAGCTCGTATGTTGTTAGCTACTACGTAAGCTCGCTCTCTGAACTATCGGCGTCTATGAACTGCAAACCACCGATAGAATATTTCAACAGGGCGTACCTTCCTTAGCTAAAGTTTCCTAAGCACTCACTTCCTTCTCGCGTGACCCAGCATCACAGGCAGGGTGGACACCGGCCCTGTGCTGGTGTCCTCGCCCTTCCTTAGCTGGTCTCCACAGCTGGAGCTGCCAGAGGACTGGGCGCCTCGAGGATGCTTCAAGCAGCTCCCCGTGGGCTCCAGAAGTTTAAGCACCAGGAGCAAGATGCCAGCTCCCTCCCTGACTTGGGCCAGTGAATAAACACAGATCCCGCACTCCTACAAGGCAGAGTCCTCTGGGTGTGTGGCCCTGATCTTACTGACACACCAGAGGGGTCAATTTGGGAATTAAGACCAAAGCAGCTGGGCCCGAAGATGCTCCCAGGTGCTTCCTGGACCACGGCCCCCAGCGAGTGCACAGCCGGCACCTCATCCCCTCCCGCATCCTCAACCAGATGCCACGGATACTGTTTCCAAGGGCGCTGTTATCACAGACCAAATGAGGCAACAGCCCAGCCCAGGAGGGGGTGGCTGCTCTCGCTACAGCGAACTCGCCAAGACCAGGCTCTGACCTGAGGCTGCAGCAACGGGACCCAACACGGCACACCAAGGATGCTCTCCATCAAGGCGACAAGCGTCAGGGCTCCTTCCTCCTTCCTCCGTCTGCAGACCAATCTACCTTCTCGGTCTTTCTAAGGTCTCCTCTAAAAACGCCCACCCGCTGGAAGAGCTCGGGCCCGTTCCAGGGATCAGACCACATGCATCACGCGTGTGAGTGTGGCCTGGCCGCCCTCTCTGCCTGGGCTGGGCACAGAGCTGAACCGGGTCGATGTCCCTATAGCACCAACAGCCCAGCCAAAGGCTCAGTCCCCAGGTCATGGGTTCTAGCTCAGTGGCCCTGTGGCTCGACGTGAACTGCGGCTAGCGGGAGGGATCGAGGGCGGGAGGGGTTGATGGCGACGCCTACGAAAGAAAGGCAAGGCCCTCAGGAAACGGGTCTGAGTTCCAGGTTCGCTCTGCTCTTCTTGGCTTTGGAACTTAGGTAAGGAGGTCTTTAATCACCTCCCACTCTGTCCCCCAGTTTAAAGAATGGGATCCGGGCTTCCCCGGTGGCGCAGCGCTTGAGAGTCCGCCTGCCGATGCGGGGGACGCGGGTTCGTGCCCCGGTCCGGGAAGATCCCACGTGCCGTGGAGCGGCTGGGCCCGTGAGCCGTGGCCGCTGAGCCGGCGCGTCCGGAGCCTGTGCTCCGCGACGGGAGAGGCCACGGCGGTGAGAGGCCCGCGTACCGCAAAAAAAAAAAAAAAAAAAAGAATGGGATCCGCTGCATGGGATCCATGCAAACTTTCAGGGTGAAAATTTGGCATTTCAGGACACACCAGCCTTCAAGGATGTAGCAGCTGGGGGCTGGCCGCTCCTTTGAAGTCCTTCACAGAGTAGCCTGGTTCTCTGCTGGGCATCCTGACCGGGCGTCCCGATCAACGCCAAGACGGAGAGCAACGTCGGCAGCCAGGTTCTGCGGCCGTGAGCGCCGCCGAGGAGCCCTGGCGCGTGGATGGCTGCCCCGATTCCCACCTTGTCTGTGAGGACTGACTGGGCCGCGGCGGGGGGGCTGAACGAACGTCTTCAAGCAGGCCCACCCCCTCCTCTCTCTCATCGAGAACACAGGGAGCAGACGTGCTCCTTCAGCAGAGACGAGGGGAGACCGTTTTGCCCCAAGCACTGACCTTGGCCCTGAACTCATGGTGAATAAGACACAGAGGTCCCTGTCATCCTGGATCTCACATCCGGGGATGCGGGAGGGCAGCAGAGAGAAACAAGCCAGGAACAGACACTGAGATAATCCCAGACAATGAGAAATGCTATCAAGGAAGTAAACAGGTGATGAGAGAGAGTTGATTCCCAAGGGTCCTTAGGATGAGAAAGTAGGGGCGCTTCTCAGCTGGGCCTGAACGGTGAGGGAGGGCCTCTAAGGCAGGGCGGTGGCCAGTGCAAAGGCCCCGAGGCAGCCAGGCTGGGTGTGCTCGAGGCTCTGTGGGAGAAGGGAGACTGGTACCAGCAGCAGCAAGAGCACAGGCTGGGGCCACAAAAGGTGGGTTCCAGAGACTCTGGGGAGAAGTCTGGAGTTTGTTCTAAGCTCCACAGGAGACAATCAGTGTTAGTCTTAAGCAGGGGCTTGGCCTGCTGTACACGTTTGAGGAGGGAACTCTGGCTCCTGTAGGAAACAGTGGCTGATAAGGGCGAGTGGAAGCAGAGAGGTTTTGTGCAGCACCCTCAGTCAAGAGATGGTATCGGTTTGGACGAGGAAGTCGGACTTGGGATGCAGATTAGGAGGGAAGACAGCGCTGATGGGTGGATGTGAGGTTATCAGGCAGAAGGAGGAACCAAGGATGACCCTGGGGTGTTGGGTGCAGACACTGGACAGACTGGGGTGCTACTTACGAATGAGAGAGTGCTAGTGGAAGAGGGGCTTTACCCAGAAGCCTACAGGAGAAACCAGTTGTTTTGCATTGTTCCGTAAGCAGGACCATGGGTAGGAAATCAATACTGCTTTTATGGAAACGTGCAGCTTGAGGTATCCATCAGAAACTGCATGCGTCCAGTGGGAAACTAGGTCTATCAAACTAGCACTCAAGGGAGAAACAGGGACTGAGATAAAGTTGGGATTAGTTACTACCTAGGATAAGAACACTTGGGACACCAGAGAGGGAGGGTCCTGCACACTCCAGACTCTACAGATCTGTGCAAAGAGCTCCCCCCAAACGTGGAAGGGCTAT
This sequence comes from Physeter macrocephalus, assembly GCF_002837175.3. NCBI lineage: Eukaryota > Metazoa > Chordata > Mammalia > Artiodactyla > Physeteridae > Physeter > Physeter macrocephalus. The sequence continues at coordinate 83,049,152 of NC_041233.1, forward strand.
CAGAAGGAGAGGAAAGTGCTTCCAAAAGGAAAGAGGGGGCAACTGTTCCTGACATTTCATGAAACAGTCCAGATGCCACCAGAAGCGGAATGGGTGATGCATTGCGTGGATTCATACAAACCAACAAATGCTATGCCACAGTGAACGCGAGCGACTGCATTACAACTGCAAGCCTCAGCGGGGACTTCACACACAAAAAATATACCATTTTGAGCAAAAAAGGCAATCACAGAAGAATGCACGAACTATGATGACATTTATGTAAAATTCAAAAAGCGCCTAAACTATGAAATATACTGTTTAGAAATAATGCTTATACGTAAACATATTTCTCAAAATCAGCGTAGCAACGATTGGCACCTATTTGGGAGAGGAATTATTGCTGGGGAGGGTTGAGGCTCCCAGGAGCGCTAGGGGTACAGAAACATCCATTTCTTGGGCTCAGGGGGAGGTACTTGGGGGTCTACTGTATCAGCGTTCTTTATACTTGGCATAGACATAGACATGCCTTTCTGTGCGTGCTGGGTTGCCAATTCTTCTCTGCAAAGAAAGTGAATTGGAGCTGACAGTGCAGACGAAGAATACAGCTCAAGTGACGGCAGGTCCTCAGGGAGGTTGCAGCAGACAGGTCACAGGAGGGCTTTTCTAGAGGGACAACCTTAAACAAGCTGACTTGCTGATAGGAAGGGTTCACAGCTGGATCTCCATGTAGACACTTCTGCACCCGGCACGGCCCAAACGCGTTACCACCTGCTTGACTGACTATTTGTATCTTGCATCCATAGTATGAGTTCACTTGTGGATAACAAACTACACAAAGTCCTTTTTTGTTTGTTTAAATCCAATAATTTTTCTACCAAAAGCAGCTCATTCTCTCCATTAGAAACACATATGTCTTTCTCACAGAAGCCAGCTGAGTCTCAGGCACTCTGGGGTATAAGTAATTACGTTGCAGCAGTATTTTTGTCTCTACAAATCTCCAAAATGTTAATATGTATTATGACATTTTTTATTATAGTGGAGGAGGAAACAATTCCTGGATAACAAGAGAAAAGGCAGCATCCCCAAACGGCTCGGTTACTGTGGTTACAGAGCCCATTTCAGCATCCTTGGATTCCGCTGATGGGATGAGTGGACAGCCCCACAGAGGCGCATGGAGAGTGGCCTGGAGACTTTCCTGCCTTGTTATGTAGCCTGTCTGGTAAGTTCCTGATTGAAAAAAGAATCGTCACTTCCCAGCTGTTCTGTGGCAGGACAAAATGTTAAATTTAGACCATTAAATTGTTCTGGAAGCAAAAGAACAGGTGGTAAATGGCTTCCAAGGCAGATGGTACTTTTTAATAGTTGTATATGCTAGTCACTTGCTGTACTGGAGACCACAGCTCTCACTCATATTTTACCTTTTTCACTTCAATGCTTATGAAATGGTGGGCTAAGTTTTGAAAATAGCTACCATCATTCTTAAAAAAGAATCACTTCGTTTATTTCATCAAAGAGGGGCAGACGCCGGAGTTGCCTGGTGCTTGCATCCTCCTGAAGGTGGGCTCCTACTTCCCTGTAACATCGAGCGGGCAGTGAGGGAGTGCAGGTCCGGAGGGCTCCAGCCCGGAGAGGGCCAGGAAGGCAGTTCCGTTCCCTAGGGCAAACCCTTCTGCATGTCTTCCATTCCCCCCGGATAAACTCCACCTTCTCCTTAAAAACTAAGACATAGGTAGGATACAAGATATGCTTTTCCTCCGAAAGTGTTCCTTCTATAACCTGAAATTCCAAGGCTTCAAGGAATAGATGGGAAGGAGGCAAAGTGGATTAGCTGAGGCCTGCTGGGAGGAAACGAAGAGAGCACCCCACCCCCGCCCCTGTCTGCTCATCCTCCTTCAACCGCTGGCTCCCAGCCCACGTCTGAATGCCCTCCGACCAGACCTCTAACGGTACATACACCCTCTGCTCTGCCCACGCTTCCCTCTGCCGAGCCCCTGATTCAGGAGCAAGCATGCGAGAAACAGCGTTAGAGATTAAATGAATTAGTGGAGTCAGCTGGATTCATCCTTTGGATGTGCAATACAGAGAATGGACCTGAGGTTCGGGAAACCGCCCAGAGCGGCTGCAGGCCGGGCAGGGACAGGGCGACAGGGCCCGCCAGAGGGTGACTCACAAGCTGGGAAGGGGCAGGCGAGTGAACAGACTGCCGTGAGCATGAGGCTAATGGGAGGCCCCGGTGAGCACGGGCTCCTGAGGAAGAGCAGCAGCAGAAAGGACTAACTTGGCTGCACACGCCGGCGACACCCTGGAAGAGAAAACCCACTTTCCGATGCAATTTGGAACTGGTCAAGGGGTTTGTATGTATGTATGTATGTATGTACGTATGTATGTATTTACTTGCCTTTCCTCAGGTTTATTTTTTATTTTTTTTTTTCATTTTTTTTACAGCAGGTTCTCATTAGTTATCTATTTTATACACATCAGTGTCTACATGTCCATCCCAATCTCCCAATTCATCACACCCCCACCCCATCCTACCATTTTTCTAGGTTCCAAATATATGCGTTAATATACGATATTTGTTTTCCTCTTTCTGATTTACTTTGCTTGGTATGATAGTCTCTAGATCCATCCACCTCACTACAAATGACCCAATTTCGTTCCTTTCTATGGCTGAGTAATATTCTATTGTATATATGTGCCACATCTTCTTTATCCATTCATAGGTCGATGGACACTTAGGTTGCTTCCATGTCCTGGCTATTGTAAATACAGCTGCAATGAACATTGGGGTGCATGTGTCTTTTTGAATTACGGTTTTCTCTGGGTATATGCCCAGTAGTGGGATTGCTGGGTCATATGGTAATTCTAGTTTTAGTTTTTTAAGGAACCTCCACACTGTTCTCCATAGTGGCTGTATCAATTTACATTCCCACCAACAGTGCAAGAGGGTTCCCTTTCCTCCACACCCT
>NC_041233.1:83052899-83093008 GCF_002837175.3 Physeter macrocephalus
TGATTACTGTAGCTTCGTAGTATAGTCTGAAGTCAGGGAGTCTGATTCCTCCAGCTCTGTTTTTTTCCCTCAAGACTGCTTTGGCTCTTCAGGGTCCTTTGTGTCTCCATACAAATTTTAAGATTTTTTGTTCTAGTTCTGTAAACAATACCACTGGTAATTAGATAGGGATTGCATTGAATCTGTAGATTGCTTGGGGTAGTATAGTCATTTTCACAATATTGATTCTTCCAATCCAAGAACATGGTATATGGCTAAACCACATAGGGCTTCTAAGGTTATCTGGCTTTTATCACCAAGATTAGGGTGTAAATAAAATAGTCTAACTCATTTATCTAAAATGGGAATTATTATCTTCCGAATAAAAGCAGGATTATTCATCTGTAGATAAATTAAAGTTCATGTGCTTTTATAAAATCAATTTGAATATGGAGCAAACTTCCCAGAGAGGTGCATTTTTCTGGGCCTATGATATCTCTTTTTCTGTCGATGCCATTCTATCCCCTTGGCGCCCCTCCCTCCACCAGCCCTCCTTTCTCCTATCCCCGTCCCTCCTCCACACTCCATCTGTTTTCAGGGGGGTTAGGGATTTCTGAGCAGAATACCTGGACCTCCACTGAGAATCAGGACAGTCCACTCTTCAGTCTCACTGGCTCTCATTCCATGGGGCTACTGACAGGGGTTAAAAAACCCCAGCTCTGATGGACAAACTGTCTGCCCTCAGTCTCCTTCAAGGCTTGGTTTTCAGAAAGTATTCAAGGGACATTCTGAGAAAGTTTTCATCAGGGACCTGGCCAGTCTCTCTCAAATGCCTTCTTCTAACATCAAGAGGAGAGCCAGGGCAACCCTTCTAGGTGGGCAGGTGGTCCTCCCTGCCAGAGAACCACTTACAGGGTCAGCCCTGGCAGTACCATATCCAACACTGGGATTGGCCAAAGAGCTCAGGGACCGCCCACTGGGCTGGGGTCATTGGTCCAGACCCGCAGCCCCAGTTTCAACCCCTGGAGTGACTGGGGTTTTCAGATCAAAGGGACCAACGCCAGCAAGACAGAGGCCATTTCAGAAGCCACCTGTTAAGTAGGGCCCCTTCATCTTCTGACCATCCACTCCAGCAGTTTTGTACAAGATAGATCACATGGAGGTTGTCTTTTTCTAACTGAATGCACATTATGGCAGATTTGATTATAGAGCCTTATAAAATGCCAACATGGAAAGACGCCTAATGATTATGTCACTTTATAAATCATATAAGAGACATGAAGAGTGAAGCCGCCCCTGGGGTACACAGGGTTTGGTTTTGGGTTCTTTCTAAGATTAATTTGCTCAGAAAATAGTAAGTCATCCTTAATAAATGCCAGTGGACTGATGGATTTTAAAACCAGAATCTTGACACAGCTGTAAATTACGTTCCACACTGGAGATTATCCATGTGTTTTATTTATTTTCCCCGTCACACCCTAACTGCATGTTCACTAACACGCTGAAATAGAAATAAGATTTTGTTCTTGAGAATACAACATGCTATTGACCAACTAATTGATCAGGTCAACATAGAAACACAGAAGCCAAGGTCCAGTGTTGAGAAGACCACATCAGATTTCTAGAAACACAACCAGAACACCAAAAACACTCCCCAAACTGGAAAGTAATGAAACCAGGTTAATCTATTTCTACCATGAAAAAAAGATATGTATCTCACCATCTAGAGATGTTTCTATCACTGATAACCTAGCAATTAATGATATAATGTTAGTATACAATTCTAGGGTTAACTCTAGTATAGAATTAATATTATAATTCCACAGAATTTCTCTCCAAGTCTTACTGTATCATGTGAAAAACTAAAACTCAAGTAATAGTCCTGGCTCCCAAGACTCCAGTACTTACTAAAGGTCATTCCAAGTCAATGCTGTTTTTGCGACATTTAAGGACGGACCCAAACATGCACTCACCAGGACAGCTGGGACACGTGGAGTGCTGGGACAGTTAGCAGATGTGCACGTACAGCTGAGAACATGTTTGGACAACAGAGTTGCAACCAATCCAGGACCAGGCCTTCCGCATCTCATCCTGCATCTCAGCATGGCTCACAACACCAGAATGCCTGCCAGCCCCGCCTCCGCCCCGCGGACTTAGAATAGTACACCCGCTGCACGGACGAGCTCCAAACCTTGGTGGCTACCCTGTCTCTTCCTCAGCCACGGGCTTCGGTGGACCTCTGCACCAGTCCCGGCGTGGTGGGGAGGACCCCACCCCATGTGTTCAGAGCAGGCCCAGCTGGCCAGCCCAGGAGGGACGGCTCAGTGAGAGCCCCACGCGAGTCTGAGTTTTGTACTTTTTTGTGTTTTATTAACTCAGATGCTTAACTGTTTTCCACCATGTTGCCTTTGCTTTTTTCCAAGCCCCACATACGAAAATTAGAAATTTCTCGGTCATGTGCATCACTCCCCGTGAAGAGTTAGTAAAGGAATGTCTCATCTCTTCAAACAGAAACTTTACACTTTGCTTTAAGGCAGAAGATGCCCGGGTTGACTAACGTGACCTTGGTGAAGGGAACTGAGGTCCGTTTGCATGATCTGAGGATGAGCCCTGCCCCGACGCCCCCGGCACGAGAACGCAGGAAACCATGAATCCGGGGGACGGCAGGTCCCTGCCTTGGTCTCCACGCTGTGGACTCCAAACCAGCCCAAGGCGCTCCGAGACCAGGCTGTGTACTTACCAGAGAAGGGTGTGGTCCGCAGGGGCATTCTGATGGGCGCCAGGGTCAGGAAGTGGCAGGGCTGCACGCCGGAGGGGGACGGGCCCCCAAGTCCCTCGGGGTCCACGGAGACCATGGTGGCGGTGGCGGTGGCAGTGGTGATGGCAAAGGTGGGGCCGCTGCCGACAGGCTTAAGGCTGTTGTGATGACCACCTGCAGAGGGGGGACAGGGAGGTCAGCACAGGATGCCCGGTGTCCCCTGGAGACGATGCCATTTCATCATGCAACATACGAGCAGCCAGAAAACAAGGGCGTGGTAACCCCCTTTCTTGGAAGCCCATGCCCTGGGCCACTGTCCCTGAAACAAGTGTGATGAGCGCTTTACCCACCCGAATGTCACCTGTGCACAGAGCTGTGTGCCCTCACAAGGCTCACAGTCACCGGGGGACACTCCTGCCTTAAAGAGAAGTACTTTGCTGCAGCTCACAATACCATGCTCGGTAAACAAAGCCGATTATACAGTCATGTCCACTTCTACGCTATACAGTCATTCGGTCAACAAATTTCATTTGGTCAATTAGATGCCAAAAGCATGTTCTAGATCTCAGGGACAGAGTCACACTTCTCTCACTTTAAATCAAAAGGGCACGCTCACTCCCAGATCCTTGAATTTCTCTTTATTTCTGTTTTTCTGTATTTTCCAAATGTCTTATGATGGGCATTTACAGATTTTTAAAATGTAATTTAATTTTTTTTTTTTTTTTTTTTTTTTTGGCGGTATGCAGGCCTCTCACTGTCGCGGCCTCTCCCGTTGCGGAGCACAGGCTCCGGACGCGCAGGCTCAGCGGCCATGGCTCACGGGCCCAGCGGCTCCACGGCATGTGGGATCTTCCCGGACCGGGGCACGAACCCGTGTCCCCTGCATCAGCAGGCGGATTCTCAACCACTGCGCCACCAGGGAAGCCCTAATTTTTTATAGAGCAGGTTTAGGGTTACAGAAAAACTGAGCAGAAAGTACAGAGAATTCCCACATATTCCCGCACACCCAGTTTCCCCTATTACCGCCCTTTTGGGTTGGGTGCTACATTTGTTACCATTAATGGATAAACCAACACTGATACAGTATTATCACCCAAAGTCCACAGTTTACATTAGGGGTCACTGTTTATGTTATACATTCTATGAGTTTGGCCAAATGCAAAACTAAAAATCCCGTGTGCTCTGCCTGTTCACCTCCACAAGCTAGAAATGATCGAGCTCAGTGAGGAAGTCATGTCGAAAGCTGAGACAGGCTGAAAGTGAGGCCTCTTGGACCATTAGCCAAGTTGTGAATGCAAAGGGAAAGTTCGTGAAGGAAATTAAAAGTGCTACTCCAGTGAATACACAAATGGAAAGAAAGAGAAACAGCCTTATTGCTGATGTGGAGAAAATTTGAGTGGTCTGGATAGAAGAGAAGATCAAACCAGCTACAACATTCCCTTAAGACAAAGCCTAATTCAGAGCCGGTCCCCAGCTCTCTTCAATTGAAGAGAGAGATGTTGAAGAGAAGGCTGGAGACATTAGGAAGCTGAAGAAGAAAAGTCTGAAGTTAGCAGAGGTCGGTTCATGAGGCTTAAGGAAAGAAGCCATCTCATAACACAAAAGTGCAAGGTAAAGCTGCAAGTGCTGATGTAGAAGCTGCAGCAAGTTATCCACAAGATCTAGCTCAGATCATTAGTGATTTTCAGTGCGGATTAAACAACCTTCTGTTGGAAGAAGATGCCATCTAGGACTCTTATAGCTAGAGAGGAGAAGTCAATGCCTGGCTTCAAAGCTTCAAAGGACAGGCTGACTCTCTTATTCGGGGCTAATGCAGCTGGTGACTTTAAGTTGAAGCCAGTGTTCATTTACCATTCTGAAAATCCCAGGGTCCTTAAGAATTATGCTAAATCTACCCTGTCTGTGTGCTATAAATGCAACAACAAAGCCTGGATGACAGCACATCTGTTTACAACATGGTTTACTGAACATTTTAAGCCCACTGTTGAGATCTACTTCTCAGAAAAAAAGATTCCTTTCAGAATATGATTTGCTCATTGACAATGCACCTGGTCACCCAGGAGCTCTAATGGAGATGGAGAAGAGATTAATGTTGTTTTCGTGGTAACACAACATCCATTCTACAGCCCACGGATCAAGGAGTTATTTTGACTTTCAAGCCTTATTATTTAAGAAACACATCTCATAAGGCTATAGCTGCCATAGATAGTGATTCCTCTGGTGGATCTAAGCAAAGTAAATGGAAAGCCTTCTGGAAAGGGTTCATCCTTCAAAATGCCATTAAGAGTACTTGTGATTGGTGAGAAGGGATCAAAACATCAACCTTAGCAGGAGTTTGGAAGAAGACGGTTCCAACCCTCCTGGGTGACTTTGAGGGGTTCAGACTTCAGAGGAAGAAGTTACTGTAGATGTGGTGGAGATCGCAAGAGAACTAGAATTCTAAGTGGAGCCAAAGATGTGAGTGAATTGCTGCAATTACACAATAAAATTTTAATGGGTGAGGAAGGAGTTGCTTAGGGATGAGCAAAGAAAGTGGTTCCTTGAGCTAGAATCTACTCCTGGTGAAGATGCTATGAAGATTGCTGAAGTGAAGACAAAGGATAAAGAATATTACATAAACTTAGTTGAGAAAGCAGTGAAAGGGTTTGAGAGGACTGGCTCCAATTTCGAAAGAAGTTCTACTGTGGGTAAAATGCTATCAAATGGTATTGGATGCTACTGAGAAATCATGCTTGAAAGGAAGTCAACTGATGCGGCAGATTCACCGCTGTCTTATTGTAAGAAAGCGCTGCAGCCTCCCCAGCCTTCAGCGACCACCACCCGGACCAGTCCACAGCCGTCAACATCGAGGCAACGCCCTCCAGCAAAAAGATTACGACCCGCTGAAGTCTCAGCTTGTGTGGGCATTTTTAGTAATAAGGTATTTTTAATTAAGGCATGTACATTGTTTTACACATTACGCTATTGTACACGTAATGCACTGTAGTGTAGTGCAAACACAACGTTTATATGCACTTGGAAACCAAAAAAATTGCTTCATTGCCATATTCCTTTTACTGCAGTGGTCTGGAACCAAACCAGCAATATCTCAGCGGTGTGCCTGCATGTACTTAAAGTTCCTTTGTGTCTTTTCATGGCAAGATAGCTCATTTCTTTTTATTACCGAGTAATATTTCATTGTCTGGATGTACCACAGTTTACCCATTCACCTATGGAAGGACATGTTGGTTGCTTCCAAGTATTTATGATTATGAATAAAACTGCTATAAACATTTGTGTGCATGTTTTTATTTGTACATGAGTTCTCGACTCATTTGGGTAAATACCAAGGAGTGTGACTGCTGGGTCATATGGTAAGACTACCTTTTGCTTTGTAAGAAACTTCCAGACTGTCTCTCAAAGGGGCTGCACCGTTCTGCATCCCCACCAGCCGTGAAGGAGTTCCTGATATGCTCCACACCCTCACCGGCACTTGGTGTCAACGTCCTGGATTTTAGACGTTCCAGCAGGTGTGTAGTGGTGCCTCATTGCTGCCGCATACAGATTTAAAGTCAGCAAAGAGACCACACTGTTCAATACATATTGTCTTAATTAACAATAAAAACACATTACAGAAAAGGTAAAAAATGGAGTAAATAAGCATCTAAAAATGTCCCTATGGTCCCCCAGCTGAACGCTGTTGATCTTCTGTCATGCAGCTAACCAGAAGTTTCCAGAGGCATATGGTCTGGCTGTACCGGTGATGGACCACCAGTCCTCTGCACACACTGCTCTCCCACTTCTCCTGTCATTAAATGGCCTTCCCAAGTCCAGTTATCAATCAGAGACTAGTACTCCAGGCAGTGGAACCGCCACACAAATCTGCCGTGCTCACTTACCCGGCCCCCATCATAATAGGTGTTGCCTATTATAAATAAACATGACATAAACAACTGTGTGCAAAAAAGTTAATTTCTGCATTTATTGCCCCTTCCAGGATGGCCGTTCAGGGCCAAACAGGGTGAGCATTTTGGGTGTGCATGTGTCAGTTTAATGAGGCAATTCTGTGAACGTCCACACACTATGAAGCTGTACACAAATATTTCTTTGTAAATTCAGCTTCCCTCCTTCAAGATTCCTTTATTGATATTATTTTACCACCGGTGTTTCCACTGCAGTTTAAACCACTTGTTGGCCCTGTTCAGAGACAGATCCATTGCTGCGACACAGGGTTTCAAAGAACTGCGATTCTCAAAGCCAAGTTCAATGACCTCAGTGATAGGCTATCTGACGAATTTGTTGAATGAACTTGATCTTTTGTTCAAAACGAAGATGACCCTTCAGCAAAGAATGAGAAAGTAACAACAGTGACTTAAAAGAAACAGTGCCACGGCAAGAGCATTTTACAGATGGAAGTGTGGGAACAGTTTTATCATCGCATGACTCTGCTGTCAGAAATGATAAGTCAACCAAAAAGAAAAAAAAAAAAATAAGTAAACCTTATCTACCTCTTTAAAAAAAGACCCTGGAAAGAGAGTTTTTAACCTGCTTTGAATCCATCTGGGTCCATATAAAAACGCACCACTCACCAGTTAGTCCACAAAATCGACTGCATAATATCAGTGGAGATAAAAAGCGAATAACCAATGTCGACAAAATTACTGTCATAATTGGTGGATGAGAGGAGATGGAAAGAAGGGGTCTTATCACTGCCAAGCTGCCACCAGCTTCAGGCCTTGCGCAGGTGCGCTGTGTGTTGATATTAGAGCCAGGCACCTGGTGTGGGAGCAGGATCTGGCTCCCAACCTCCAGGACACAGAGAGCACAGGTGAGCCCAACCCTGGCCGGCAGGTGGGAGAGGTAACTTGCAAAGTGGGAGGAGGGGCTCAGGGACCTCCACCGACCAATGGTAACCCCTGATCCCCATCTGGAGAGCCGCGCGGGCGGGAGCTGCTGGCAACTTCCGGCTTCCCACTCCAGCCCCCTCTGCCCCCAGCTCAGGCATTTATGGAGCATCTCCACCTGCCAGATGGCACACAGCTCGGCCAGGAAGACGCTACCATAGGAAACACTGCTGTAAACAGATAATCACCCGCCAGGAGGCAGGCGGGGCCGAAGGGGCCCTGGGACGCCAGCTGCTCCCAGGGAGATGCCTCTTGAGCTGAGTCTTGGAAGATGAGCAGGCACTCAATAAACTGTGTCGACTGATAAGTAATTATCATAACTTGCTTTCCCCAAAGGACTGCAGAGAATCCCTTAGTTGAGTAAATAAACTGAGATAAGAGGCCCAGCCAAAAAAACCTGCTAAGCCAGCTAAGAGATAAGCCAAAAATGCAATCCTATCAGCATCACTAATAAAAATCAATGTTTTAGGCAAAACAGTCATTAACCCTGTGCTTCTCTGCAGGCAGGCAGCTGCAGGGGTGGGGGTGGGGGGTGGGGGTGGGGGGGCGCTGCAGCCAACCCGCCCTGTGCTGCCCCTTCCGTCACGGCCACCTCCCTCCAGATCCCTCTCTGATGGCCTGACTTCCAAAGGGGCTTTGCTTGCATTTTTAGTCTGAGTGACCCCAGGATAGCTGGATGAAGGAGAACTTCTGCGGTCCCTGTTTGTCGCCGGAGAGCAGGACTCAGCGAGGTTCAAGAGACTCACAGGAACCCTGGAGAAAGCTGGCGCTGACTCAAGGGCAGGCATGTCTGCCCAAGTCCCTCTGCAGGGCTGGCACTGGGGCCCCACCTGGCTGAACGCGTGCCCCATCCCAGCTAGACTCCTGGGCGGGCTGGGGCGTCTGGAGGACTTTCTCCTTTGTGCCACCAGAGGCCACCCTGCTGTCCGCACGGGGGCCTTCGGTCACTGACACACTGATAGACTCACAGGGGAGGGCGGGCAGGCTCTGCGCGGCCACCTGTGCTCACAGGCACCCTGACCACTGACCTCTCCCGGTACCTGCCTCCAAAACTGGAACCCAGCCAGCAGCTGGATGTGCTTTTCCCAGGATTCAACAGAAAAAAAGGAAGAGAAAGGCTGGTGGCCCTGGGATGGCGGGACAGGCAGGGGCTCTAACCATCCGGCCTCAGGCTGAGATGCTAACTGGGGACTGTGCAAGTTCCGGGGTGTCCACTCAGGCTGGACAGTCTGGTCTGTTCCTGTTCCCTTGGGTTTTCTCTTCCTCTTAGGCCTGCACTGGAACAGAGCTGCTCTCAGCCCCAGGTTCTCTGTCGCTGGCCGCATTCCCCAGAGGAAGAAGGGGAGGGCACTGCTGGAGGCAACATTTACCTCATCCCTACTGGAGGAATACTTGGTGTGGAAGGCCTGCTCTGGCATCAGAGGAGCCCCAGAATTATAACCACGAGTGGGCTGCAGAGTAGATAAGATGCTAGACATTTAGCTTCCAAATCTTTACAAAAGAGCAGGACGAAGGCCTCGCCTGTAGCATCGGACGTTGAGGACACCACGAAGAGAGGAAGACCTTTACCTTGGGATGCAGAGGGTATGGAGGAAACACCAGGATGGCGGCAGGTCTTCAGATGAAGAGGAACCTCACCTGATACACAGGAGATGCTGTGCTCTCCTCTCAGCCATGTCCTCAAAACAGCAAAGAGTCATCGGCTGATTTAGTTTATTATGTCCGTTTAGCATATGATTCGGCTCTGGTGGAATCCTTCAGGCGGTGTATCTGCCAACCGGTAATTATTTCTGCAAACAGGACCGGTCAGGGGGTGACTTCAGGCAGTGGTCCGTATGTGGAGGCTTCACGAGGAGGAGTGTCTGGGGTCTCTGGCAGCATGTGAGGCTTTGACAACAGGCAGAGGGGAGGGAGGGGCGACAGAGTCAAGAGCACAGGCTCTTCCTCCCTCCCCTGTGCTCTGAGGGCATCGTGTCCCTGTGCCCTGACCCCCAGCTCTGGGGAATAAGGAAATCTGTCAGTGCTTACCTGGCTCCTTTTAGGAAGAGCAGTGACGGGCCTCGGTGTCTAAGTGACAAGCTAGCGCCAAGCTCCTGCACACGTGTTTGATTTTGCTTGCCTTTCTTGGTGTTTGCCATTCCGGCAGTTTTCTGAAGGAGGCATCCAGTTCCTGGTTTGGGTAAAGTTTTCCATGTTCCGAGGAAGCAAACCCGTAAGCTGGGCTGGATGGTCACCTAAGCTCAAAGGCCGCTCTCACCTTGCCCAACAAAGTATCTGTTTCGTGATCGGCTCTGGCGGGTTGTGAGCTGCTCAAGACACGCACCACATTTGTCTTCTCTGCCCCCCCGGCACCTAGGCAGCAGCCCGGTGCTGACGGAGTGTCTGTCTGCCAAGAATACCCATGGGTAGCGGGGGGGCGACCCCGGCAACCTCTGCACTCACAGCTCACTGACATCGCCTGCTCCTTCTCCCAGACTGTGCCCTCCCTCGGAGCCTTTGTAACCTGCAAGCTGGATGGGGGGGCTCTCCCCTCCCCCTGCCAGAACCGCCAGCCCCCCATACCACGGAGCAAGCACAAACCCCTTCCCAGGCGACACCTCTCATCTCCCCCAAACCCCCCTGTTACATGCTGACCCACAAGTAACAGAGTCTCATACCTTGCTGCCTCCTGCCCCGGAGGGAGGGCTCTGACAATGCCCTTTGACCCAAGAGCCCCCTTTTGACACAATCACCTATGGGTGCATCTGCCTCCGCCAGGGGACCCAGAGAGCTACAGCGCTCAGCTGGTGGCCTAGCTCAACCGCGATGTGAGCCTGGGCATATGGGGGTGAGCGGTTGCCTGGAAACCCCTCTTCTCCATTTTTCAGGAAATAGGAAAATGATGCCAGGATGTGTCCCTAAGTAAGCGTCCGCGGTGAGAGGGATGCGTCTGCACAGTTTGCTGTGAGGAATGCCCAGGAGAAGTAAAACGCAAGGAGGCGCCGCTGCTATTTGACTCATTTACTCCAGCTTTGTCTGCACGTATCCGTGCACATTTTCAGCTATGCCCCAGCTCTGGGACGCCCCAGTGACCCGATACATCTAGTCTGTGGGCACCGACCCTGAAGACGCCACCGTGGTGCTCGGAGCCACCCCCCCCGGACTGATGACCCCCCCAGGTCCTCGTCCCCGACCACAGGAGGAAAGGTGCTCCTGGCCCTGGAGCTGGCACTGAATCCCAGCCAGGATTCGTCCGGCCCCTTCCCCTCCCAGCCTTGGGGACCCTCTCAGCCGGGTCCCCTCCCGCAGCGCAGAGAAGCAGATGGCACGGCTTTGATGTGTGTCTCTGTCGGGGACACTGATGACACAAGCGCCAACGGTGTGCTGGACCCACTTGGTCACTGTGAACCAGCACCCGCCTCCACTGGACAGAAGTCCACGCTCCTCAGCAGAGTCACCCCCCGGGAGGGGCGTGCATCGCCCGGGGGAGGGCGGGGTGGGGCGCGGACCAGCCCTCCCCCCCCGCCCCCCATGGCAGACGGTGCCAGGCAAGGACATACGAGTTACCTAATGCTAAGAGGGCGAAAATTCACTCAGCGCTGTGCATCAGCTTAGAAATACTAATTTATTGTTATTTTTATGATTTCATGTAACTTGGTACACAATAATTTGAATATTCACTTTATTAAAACTAGAGATTAATTACACTGCCCCGAAGAACAAACTGCCACTAATACTGGCTAATCTAAACGTCCTGATTGCTGTAATGAACTGAGTCAGTGAAGACGAGGGGAAGACAGCAGCGTAGGAGCTATCTTCACAGGGAAACAATGGACCCGCTGACGCTAACATCTAAGGAGCCCGGCAGCATAGCCTCCCGCTCTGGGCCCACACCTGCTCTGGAATCCCAGGTCCATCGCGGAAGGAGTGGGGTGTGCAGCTCAGGGGCCTGGGGTGGGAAGGGGCTGTGACTCGGCCATGCGCTCTGGCCAAGCGGACCCCAGGGCTGGACCCCAGGGCGGGCTCAGCAGAGCAACTGCCCCTCCCACAGACACACTTTCCCCCAGAACCCCCAGACCACACGCTCATGAACTCCTTGAGGGCAGGACTGTGCTCATGGGACACATCCAGGTACCGGGCATAGAGCAGGTGCTTAACAAACCCACATCAACCGAGTGGCTCCCAGGCGACATTTGTCTCCTGAAGGATTCATCCCGTAAGTGGTTTCGTGGGTTCAGTGGCTCCCAGCAGGTTCTCCAACCTCTGAGTTTACTCTTAGCAGGGTCACCCTCGGGGGTCCGGCCACACCTGTCCCGTGGAGGGTCCCAGGGTGCACGTGGCTGTCCCCAAAAAGAGTGTCATTTTCCATGGAACACAGTGGCATTGGCAAAAACGTAACCTTCTGCCTTGAAATAAACGCGTTTCCCCGTGAAAGCTGCAGCAAACGGGTTCTGTCCCTCACAGGCAGCCCGAGGTTTTGTTGACCTTCAAACAGGACACAGTCCCGTCCGTCTGCACAACAACACAAGTGTGGGAAGGGCTTCTGCGAGGCGTTTACCAACACCATGCCGTTCAGCACCAGGCAGCTGTTTTCCAACCACTGCATTATGCTCAAAGCACACGATTTACACTCACCTCTTACCCGTCTCGTAACATCCCACGGCAGTAATAAAGCACAGGAAATGATGCTCAGCTCGCGTCTTTCTCTTCAGAGACACATTTAGACAGCGATGCAATCAACCAGCTGATGATTTTTAGGAATCTTCCTGCTTGACGGTGTCTCTCCTCATTATGAAATTAAGATGATTGACAGCCTCGTAATGGGGACACCAAACCCGACTTTCCCTTCAGCATCTGCCAAGGGTGGGTTCCGCCCCGAGCCCCACTCGGGCAACGGTGTGCGGCCCATCACAGGACCCGTTGGGGCGGCGAAAGGGGCTTTAATGGGTCACGTCCACACTGACATCTCCGCTCCTCAAAACCCAAACACGCTCCCAGGAAACAGCCACTGGATCAGGGCACCAGACATAACCCCAGTGAAGATGCCCGGTGTTTGACAATAGGAATGTCTAAGACAGGAATTTTCAGAAAAATGTTCTCATCATATGTAGCTGCTGCTAAAATGTGCTGCACTGAATCCATGCTTCAGCACATAGGGTGCAACTGTGCCTGTCCTTGTGGAACTGACGCCCTAAGTGAGATGACTATTTGAGTTTGCAGAATCAAGGCACCCATGGGTGGGGATGGGTTGGGGGATGATATCCCTGCTGACACAGGACAGGAGGGAACAGGATTCTCCCCTCACACGCAGACCCGGCCCAGGGAGCCTGGGGCAGGCTCAGAACCGCCAGTGCCGGCAGCCCACGTGGGTCTGGTTCAACACTGCCCTCCCGGAAGCCGGCCCAGCCTCACCGTAGGACGAGTGTCCCCCAGGGCAGGTGAGGACACCTCCACCCGCTCCACAGAGGCCTGTGAGGGTTCGGTGAGGTCATCCCCGCGCTCAACAAGGTCCTTATAAAGTGTCTGCACGTAGTTCATGTTCAAAGAAAAACTCGCCGTTTTTCTTACAATTTTAAGGCATTCTACGCATGTGCTGACTTGACAAAGGGACAGAGGAAGGGAAGGGGAAGAAAGAAAAAAGGAAGGCAGCAGCTGGCAGGCAGGCAGGCAGCAGAGAAATGTTTGCTGCAATATACTTACCTGTAACTGTCATTCCTGCCAATAACCCCAGGGATCCTGTCACACCCAGATTTCTTATGGCCTAAAGCATCCCAGGAAAGGCCAAAGAAAAGTCATACCAGCAGAGCTGAGAGCAAAGGGAAGGGTCCCTGGGAGAAGTGACACTGGTGAGACAGACACACGTTGCACGTTTACTGTGCCCAGCGCTAAGAGAAGACTGGCCACTCTAGCCGGGAATCCATGGACATTCCAAGCAAAGGAGATAGAAAATCAAGAGGGACCTGGAGGCACGCCGGCCATCCAGCACCCCCGAGAGGATGGTCATGCTTCAACAGATCCACCCCGACCGTGACAGGGAAACAGTCCATAAATAGTCCGAAGGCATAAAACACGGATGCGTTCACGGTTGCAGAGGGTCTCAGGTGGCCGTGACACCCCACGCAAACGCGTCCAAACCCACTTCCAGCCCCTCCTCCGCCTTCCATCGCCCTGGTGAAGCCACCCTCTCAGGCGGTGTTTCCTCTTCCCCTGGGAATTCCTTGATGAGAGAGTCTCCCTTTGTAATGGAGCCGAGCAGAGCCAGCCTGCATCCTTAACACTAAGCTACCCGTGCCATCGGTGCCGCTGGGAAGATACACACGCACCTGTTTCCTTCGTGTGGAAACAGCCACGTTTCCCTGCGTAGCCTTGGAGAGCCACCTGTGGCAGGCTCAGGACGGGCAGTGGTGGGGCTGGTCACCAGAGGCTCTGCGGCCGGAGGCCCCCTGAGTCGGGGCTCTTGGGCCCTGTCTTTTCGCAGCCCCCCAGCATACAGAAAAGGTTCGTCATCCACGGAGTCCTGCGGCCCTGCCCTTCCTCTTGTGTCTCAACATTGATGTCTTGGCCTTCAGCGTCCATCACAAGGTTTCAGTTATAAAGTTGCCGTGGTCCTCTGAGGACTCCTTTTCGCTCATCCATCAAAGTCCATATGCCTCTTAGGATCTCAAGGGCAACACGCTACCACCAACAGTCACTAGCCTTCTTCTCTCTATTGCAAATGGTAAAACCCCCTTCTCTGCCTCCCACATTGCATCCAATCTTCCTTTTCCTGAATCAACGGACATCTGTGAGTGTCCATCACGTGCACGGTCTCACGGTAACGCCCCTGACGAGTGCCCCGCACTGCCTGCATGGCATGAGGAAATCTACAAGTAGGTTTGTCTCTCTATCACAGGGAATGGATGCAAATAGGCTAATTAGCTCAGAAGAGATTCAAGGTTCATTTCCAATGTAAAAAATCCACCCTACTGAGGATAATACTGCCTGAAATGAATACTTATTTTCCTTAAAGATTGAATAATATGTTGTTTATATAAACGGCATTTGAGTTGATGCCAGAGGAACAAGGAAACTGCAAGTAAAACTCAAGACCACCGGGTCATTATCACAAGAAAAAATGCAAGGCTTGATTATTGGGAAACACTCATATTTCTATTCTTTCCAAAGGCAGATAGATCTGCCTTAAGCTGATGAGGCTTGAGCTCCAGGGGCTTCATTCATACAAACTCTACCAAGGCTCCAGCCCTAATTCCGACTAGCGATTTTGTATTCTTTTCCTTAAAGAGGACAGAGAGTTTTATAAATCTCATGGTCCAAAACACCTGGTCTGCCCCTGCTTACCACCTTCAAAACCTAAAGGTAAATACTGCTGGATACAAATGTAAAACCATTCTTCTACAAAGGCACTTAGAAAGACTTTACCCAAATCTTCATCTCCTAAACCTCACGTGATAGCTAGATACTGAGATCTTAAGCTTTCAAGCTTCTCAGAATTCTAACTGAAGTCACATAGTACATGCATTCAAGAAATACAGTTACGACAAAGGTGGCCATTACATGCAGGGAGTTTTAGGAACACACATTATTTTTTGTGATTCCTGATGCAGTTTTTTTGGAAGACTTGTAGTGTTGGTGATATTTGGAAGCAGAAGGGAACTGATTCTTCATTACAGAAACCAGGGACAGTAGCCCCAAGGGTCACACCTGAAAGACTAGGTCTCGCTATCTGAAAACTTTCCACTAAGAGTATTTTAGTCTAGTAATACAACAAGTGAGACACTAAAATATTAACACAATAAGCTGGGCTGTAAGACCTAGGGAAGCAGAAGTTTTAATCGGTTTTATTTACTGCACTATCCGCCAGCACATATGCCAGCGCACGGTCCATGGCAGGGCTCAATCCATATTTGTGGTATTGATGATTGATTTAATATTTGCCATGTGCTTGTTAGAGACAAGACACTTTACCAGGCGCTGGAGGTTCAGTAGTAAATTAGACAGACAAGGCTACTGCCCTGTTAAGAACACATATTCTTACCTGAATGACACTGACACTGAACGCTTAAAGGAAGGAAATCATGGTAGGGGAAGCTGAATGTTTATCATCAGAACATGATTTCTCACCATTTATTTCTTATAGGCCTTGAACCTAAATTTTGACTGAAATAAAGTCCTGGTGGGGTCATCTGTAACTCAAGAGAAATCTAAGAACCTCTCTATCTAGCTCTTTTCCTGGCTATCAGACCACAAGGGTATGTAACCTGAGAAAAAGCGTATACTCTGATGAATATTTCTTATTACGCAATTCTAGAGATAAGTGGGTACGGGCCACTGAGCTGACCAGTCTTTTCAGTCACATCTAAATTACTAGAACAAAACGTCACCACTGGCGAACTAGGAATGGAATGAGCTTTCCTAAGCTCGAGGAAAGGTAGTTAATAAAATCTACAATCCACGTCATTGAGAGAGGGAAGTGTTAGCAGCGTCCCTTGGGAACGGGAACTGCAGAGTCCCTACCGTTACTCCTGCCTTAGATGCTGCACCGAAAGTCCTAGACAGCAAAGGTAAAAGCGGAACTGTAAAAGTGAAATTAAAGAGCTCGAGAGTAGAAGGAAAGAAACAAATCCTTTTCCTGTTCATCAGCTCTTCTGTGGTTCTGCAAGGCAGCCTTGCAGCCTTTAAAGCAAGTGAAAGACTCTGACAATTTAGATTAAGAGGCCTATAAGAAGTCTCAGAAAGCATTACAAAGAAATGATGCCCAAGTGCCTACAAAATATTTTCAGACAGTGAAAATTTGGAAATCGTTTTCTCTGGCGTACTGACATTAAGTAAACTCCGCCTCATCTGCTGGATTTTGAAAAATTCATTCAACATAACATTTACTAATTTATGCTATTATTGAGAAATATATATTAAAATATTAAATCACAGGAGAATGCAAAACTGTGTTACAATAGTGCATCATGTATGTGGCAAAGCACCGATCCACTAGCAATGTTTGTAAATATTTAGTGGAGTTGAAGCGGAGCAGGACCCTATGGTCCTTCCCCCCCGACCCCATGTCCTCAGCCTGCCTTTTGTTTGTGGAAAAAATTTAGCCAAAGAATAAGTTTAATCAGAGAAGTGAGAAAATGCAGAAACAGAGGAAAACAGTCAAAGGAGACCAAATCATAATAGTTTAGTCATTAAGTATAGTCAAGGACCTTTAGTTCCTCCTTAAGGGCTATAGATCATGTTCTGAGCCCTCTCCTGGGAGCTGTCTAGTAGATACTGAAACCCCCGCCAGGTAGAGGAAGTTAACTCCATGATGACCGGGCTGGAGCCATGACATAAGCTGCCACAATTCCAAGAACTGGCCTCAAGGAAATGGGAACAAACCTACCCTGGAACTGAAGATTCCCTGTACCTAAAACAATCAAGAGGACGCTGGTCACACCACAGATGACCTATTTCAAGATGACCGTCAGAGCTGCCTGTATTACTTCTGCATGGAGCCCCCTTCCTCTGTCTATAACAGCTCTTACCCACTGGTTGTCACGGCGGGAGTCGGCCCTTGGACAGGCATCCCCCTGCCCCGGTTGCCAGCATCCAAAATAGTTTTCTCAGGACCTGGAGGGAGGCGTGAGTACACTAGCTGGGTGGAGGACAGACACTAAATTGGCCAGCACAAGGCTGAAGTGCCCTTGAGGGTTTCCTGTTATCTCTAAGAGTCTAACACATTTGCATCTTCTCCTGAAATATCTGTTTTTCCATGATAGGAAAGTAGAGTGTCTCCCCCAACTTTCTAAGTAAAACTGGGGACCTGAAAGGTTTATCTGTTTATCCTTTTCCTCCAGGAATCGCGAGGCATGGGGTCAGCCCCACCCCCAGTCTGAGGGCTGAGGCAGAGGGACAGCGGGGACATCACAGTTTGACTTCCTAGTAAGTCGGGCTGATCCCTGACTAGGAGTGATCAGTCCATTTACACTTTACTCCCCCACACCCACACCTGCACCAGCACCTGGACGTACGATCTCAGGTGAAGTCAGACCGGACCGTTCAGGGTGGGGGCTCTGTGGGGACACCACTGTGCTGCCACCTGCGCTGGACCCCAAGGCTCCACAGGGTAGTTCCAAGGAGGAAATGAGAGACCTCTGCCCAGCGTTCTTCCGGATGTCTAACGCTGCGGCTGTACGATGGAGAACTCCTCCTTACCCAGATATGATGAGTGGCTAAAAAAAAATCAAGCTTTGCCTCAGCGGGGCTGTTTCTTTGTGGAAACAGCAACTCCAGGATGGACACAACTCCATTACAGTGCCGTCAGAGTCCCACGGCTGATGAGAGGCTCAGACAGCACCGAATATTCTCATTTTCAACGGCACGAAGAAGAAAGAAGTATTTTCATGTATTTTATGGCATTCTGTATTATACTGTATAAGTAACTTCTGTATAACCTAAGTAATGCATGCTCATTAAAAATGAAAAATAAAAGCTATCACATCCAGCGTCCAGAAATAACCATTATGAACGTTTTCGGATGTTTCCTTCCGTCTTTTATCAGCATGTGTGTGAATCGTGTGTGTACAATGCTCTCAAAACTGGTACCATCCTGTTCGTTCACGTTGTAACCTGCTTTTAAAAATTTACTAAAACAAAAGCATTCTTTTGTCTAAATAATCTTCCAAACGTGATTCTACTAATGGTTGAAGATTGTTCATTTTTATTGCTATATTGTAACTCACTTAACCCGTTATTTAGTCATGGACACTTGAGATTTTATTTTTCCTTTTGGTATTATAAATTATGAGGTGCTGAATCACTGTGCATACATATTTGTTCTTCCTTTAACTTGCCATAGAAGGAGAACCACTGACTGAAATTGTATTAATTTTCTCAGAGGATCTGAAAGCCAACTTCCATGACCCAGTACACACTACGTTTAATACCATGTACGAACGGGTGTACATTCTATTGCCCCACTGCAAACACCAAGGAGTACCAAGGCTTTTTGAAAGTCTGTGCTAATTTAATAGGGGAGTATTCCTATGCGGTGGTTTAAATTTGCTTTACCTGAATTACTTGAGAGTAAACCATATATTGCATAATGACCATTTATAATTATTCTGTGAGTCATCTGTTTATGTCTGTCTTTTATTATGGTATTAGAATATTGTTCTCTATAACAATTCTCTTAATTAAAACTCACTGCGTTAATCTATATGTAGATTAGTATATCAGGACCACATTTTTTTTAAATGAGGTAACTTTAGAATAATAAGCTGGGGACTTCCCTGGTGGTGCAGTGGTTAAGAATCCACCTGCCAATGCAGGGGACACGGGTTCAAGCCCTGGTCCAGGAAGATCCCACATGCCTCAGAGCAACTAAGCCCGTGGGCCACAACTACTGAGCCCGCATGCCACAACCACTGAAGCCCGTGCATCTAGAGCACGTGCTCTGCAACAAAGAGAAGCCACCACAACGAGAAGCCTGCGCACCACGACGAAGAGTGGTCCCCGCTCGCCGCAACTAGAGAAAGCCCACGCGCAGCAACGAAGACCCGATGCAGCCAAAAATAAATAAACAAATAAATAAATAAAATAGAATAATAAGTTAAATCTCTCATAGATTTTTAAAAGTATATATTTGTTCATCTCGTGCGTATTTCCATGATCAACAATTTTAAGTGATCTTCTCATGTTCTAAAAGGTAATATAATTAGCATTATATTATATCCATAAATTAATTTGAGAAGAATTGATACGATCACAATGTTCCATTTTCCTATCCAAGCTCACAGTGAGTCTCTCCAGTTGAAAAATACCTAAGTCAGCAAATTCTTTGTTTTCTTTTTTAGGTTTCATTCATAGTGAAGGCTCTGATCTGTACACCTGTGTTGACAGTGTGCCAGGGACTTTATGCATTGCCCATGCTGTGTGAAGAGAGGCTCATCCCTGATGCCATATTTAAATAACTAGTAATATGTAGGGACTATGCTGTCTTTTGCATGTTTATATTTTATCAATCCATTTTGATGAACCGGCTGCTTAATTCTGAGAGTTTTTAAGTTGAATTTTGAGAGTTTTCAAAATACAAAAAAGTATATAAACCTCAAGTGGTATATTTCTGTTTCATTTCTTACTGCACTGGCTGGAACTTCCAGAAAACAGTCAAAGTAAAGAAAAAATAGTGACTGATTCTCATGGGAATGGCAAGGATGCTTGCCACGTGATACGGCGGTTTTTAGATAAATATTATGTATCATGTTAAGGAATTACAGTTCAGTTTTGACTTTCCTGATTTTTTAATGGCTGTTTACTTTTGTCACACGATACATCTTCCTGTAGTCTAATGAAATGAACACATGGCCATGATGTTGTTGTCAATGCCTTTCTTATTGTGACACAATTTCTGCAATCATGAAACGCACTCCACTTAACCTTGGCAGATGTTAATGTCACTGTACAGTTAAACTTTCAATAATACTTTTAGGATTTGCACAGCTAACTTTACAACTGAGATCTGCCCATAAAATATATTTGCTTCTTCTTTTCTTCTATTTTTGAAAAACATGGGTAAAATGGGTAACCAACCTCATACTCTATATTAATGCCTCACCGTTTTCTATGTTCTGAAAAAAACTGTATCAGGAGAAGATTCTCCTTGGAGTTCGAGAGATTTTACCCATAAAATCCATGGAGCGTCAGGGTGTAGAGGGGACTCAGGCTAAGAGAAAATGTGAGGATAAGGTCTCCACACACTTGCCCAGGTAGAAGAGGGAGGAGACCTGTGGGCGTGTATACGGGCTGCTCCATCGTGATTCAAGTTGAAAAGCTGCCAGAATTCAGTTCATCTAATTGTTAAAAAGCTGCTGATATCAAGCAGAGATGTCTCCATTTAATGTGTTTCTTTTTTTCTGATCACGGGAGGGGAGATTTTAATCAATTTTATTCATTTCCGTTTTTGAAACTATAAAGGTTTGCCTTTACTTTTTATCATTTGCTTCCTCAGATTTTCCTTAGTTTTCGCTAAGGAAACTTTTCTAATGCCTGGATTTTAGCTGATTTATTCTGTGCCTATGCTTTCATAGTTCACATATTTCTGGCTCTACATTTGCTTTGTAGTACTGTTGCCTACATATTATGACTTCTAATATGGGCACATCACGTTTGGTTATTTTATAAAAGGTTTATTTTGTAATATTGATTTCTGTCTCGTTCATTTATTTTGGGGGGAGTCTTTTAACTTCAAGAACTGCTGGGCATCTCTATAGCTTATTTTAAGGTTTCAGTTTTGTTGCACTGTGGCAGGTATATGAAATCTATAAAATCACTCTTCGTAATTTCTTGAAGTGTCCTTCATGATATTACTTTTTACTCTTTTTTCTTTAATTTTTATTAAGGAAGTTTTCAACAGTAAAATAATAGAGAAAATTATATAATGAATCCCATATCCCATCACCCACCCTCCACGGTTATCAGCTCATGACTGGGCTTGTTTCATCTTCACACCTGCACTCCTAGCACCCACACCTGGATTACTGATAAAACATAACAGATTTTATTTCAGCTGTATATGTTTCTGCAGGCATCTCTAAAATACACAAGTTCTTTTTAAAAGCACGAGTGTAGAACTCTAACAACACCTACAAATTAACAAAATTAACAATTTCATGGGCTTCCCTGGCAGCACAGTGGTTAAGAATCCACCTGCCAATGCAGGGGACATGGGTTCGAGCCCTGGTCTGGGAAGATCCCACATGCCGCGGAGCAACGAAGCCCATGTGCCACAACTACTGAGCCTGCGCTCTAGAGCCCACAAGCCACAACTACTGAGCCCGTGTGCCACAACTACTGAAGTCCGTGTGCCCTAGAGCCCGTGATCCTCAACAAGAGAAGCCACTGCAATGAGAAGCCCACGCACCGCAACAAAGAGTAGCCCCCGCTCGCCACAACTAGAGAAAGCCCGAGCGCAGCAACAAAGACCCAAGGCGGCCAAAAATAAAGATAAATAAAATACATAAATTTAAACAATCATTTCTTTAAATTGTTAAACACTTAGTCAACTGTTCCAGTTTCTCCTGTTGTCTCATAGTTTTTTGTATGCCTTGTTCAAACAAGGGTCAAATAATAATCCACACATTTTACTGGGTATGTCTCTTTAAGTCTCTCTTTTTCTAAAAGTTGGGTGCATTCAGGTGTAATTTATCTACAGTGGGATTCATTGTCTTTGTGTACAGTTCTCTGAATTTCTGCAAAGGCAGTCATGTAACCACCACCACAATCAGATAACTGTCCACAACCCCAAAACCTGCCCTCTGCCCCTTTGTGGTCAGTACCCTCCTCCCACCAATCCCTGGAAACCACTGATCTGTGTTTGGTCTTATAGTTTTTCTTTTCCTAGAACGTCATGAAAAGGGAATCATCTACGATACAAATGTTTGACTCTGGGTTCTTCCACTCAGCATGATCTGTTGGGATTCAGTCATGTTGCCGTGTGTATTAGAAGTCCATTCCTGGTGGTTTCTGTTGTGGTCCATAGTTTGGACGTGCCCGAGTTCGTCAATCCATGCAATAGTTAATGGCTATTTGGACTGTTCCCAGGTTTTGTTACTCATAAAGCCATTATAAACATTTGTGTACAGGCTTTTGTGTGGAAACATCTCTTTATTACTCTTGGGTAAATACCTAGGAGTGAGATTTCTGGGTATAGAATACATAGCCCTTCCAGTAGGTGTGCAGGGACTCTTCATTCTGGATTTTATTTGTGTTTCCCTAATGATAGATAACATTGAGCATATTTTCATGTGCTCATTTGACATTATATATCTTTGTTGGTGATGTGTCTGATCACATATTTTGCTGGGTTATTTGTTTTCTTATTATTGATTTATGAGAGTTCTTTGTATATTATGGATATCAATTCTTTATTAGATATATGCTTTGCAAATATTTTCTCCCAGTATGTGGCTTTTCTTTTCATTTTATTAAAAGTCATTTCAAAGAGCAACAGTATTTAATTTTGATGAAATCCAATTATCAATGCATTTTATTCTGTGGTTCATCCTTTGATGTCATATCTAAAAAAATTTTGCCTAAATCAAGGTCAGAAAATTTTCTTTTATGTTTCCTTTGAGAAGTTCTAGGACTTTGGTTTTAAAATCAGATTTATAAGCTATTTTGAGTTAATTTTTATATATGATACAAGGTATTTATAAAGGTTTGTTTGTTTATTTTAAAGATGAATGTTCAACTGTTCCAAAACCATTTATTGTAAGGGCAAGTTTTTCTCTACTGAATGCTTTGGCACCTTTGTAAAAAAATCAGTTGACCATATATGTGTGTGTCTGTTTCTGAAGGGTCTATGATTGTGTTCTACTGATCTCTGTTCCTCCGATTTTGCCAGCTCCACAAAGCCTTCATTCTTGTAGCTTTACCATAAGCATTCAAATCTGTTCCATATGAGACCTCCACATTTGCTGTTCATTTTCAGCACTGTCGTGGCCATTCTACTTCCTTTAGCTTTCCATATGAGTTACAGAATTAGCTTGTTAATTTCTGTAAAACTGGGATTTTGTTTGGGATTACACAGAATTTATAGATTAATTTGGAGAGCACTGACATCTTAACATTATTGAGTCTTCCAGCCCATTAATACAAAATATCACTCCATATATTAACGTCTTTGATTTCTCCACTCAATGTTTTGCAGTTTTCAGGATTCATATTTTGTTAGATTAATCCACAAATATTTTCTGGTTTTAGTGCTTTAGTGACACTGCTATTTATTTTAATGTCTAGTTGTTCATTACTGGTCATACAGGGATACTATTGAATTTTCACACTGACCTTGCATCCTGCAGCCTTGCTAAATTCACTTACTGGTACTAGCAGCTTCTGGTAGACTCTTTGAGATGGTCGATATGGTAACAATTTTGTCTGCATGTAGAGACAGCTTTATTTCTTCCTTTCCAATCTGTATGCTTTTCATTCTTTTTTTTTTTCTTTTCTTTTTGCCTTATTGCATTGGTTAGGTCTTCAAGTATAATTTTGCAAAGAAGTGGTGGAAGCACAAACCCTTGCCTGGTTCTCTATCTTAGAGAGAAAACATCAGGTGTTCACTGTTACATACAATGTTAGATATGGTTCTTTCATAGATGTCCTCTCTCAGTGTAATATTGAGGTATTGCCCCTGAATATCCAGTTTGCTGAAGTTTTTGGGTTTGTTACCACAAAAGAATGTTGTATTTTTGTCAAATTCTTTTTCTGCATCTATTGACATGATCATGTGATTTTTCTCTTTCATTCTATTAATATGCTATATCACATTTATTGATTTGGATATGTTGAACCAACCTTGCATCACAGGGATAAATCCCACTTGATCATGGTGTATGAGCCCTTTAATGTGCTGTTGAATTTGGTTTGCTAATATTTTTTGAAAATTTATTTTTTAATATAGGCATTTTAGTGCTATAAGTTTCCATCTGAACACTGTTGGAGCTATGCTCTGTGATAATATTTTTAATATTGATTTTCATTTTTATTCAATTCAAAATATTTTGTAATTCTCTTTGTCACTTCCTTTTTGGCCCATGGGTTCTTTGGGAGTATTTTTTTTAATTTCCAGATATTTGGCAGTTTTTCTGGATATTTTTTCTGTTATTGATTTCTAATTTAGTTATACTGTGGCCAGAGAACAAATTGTGTATATTTTTAATTATTTAAAATTTGTTGACTTTTTTGTGGCTTAGAATAAGGTCTGTATTGCTGAATGTTCCATATATACAAAAAAAATATGTATTATATTATTGTTAGGTAGAGTATTCTATAAATGTCAATTTAATCAAGTTACTGGACAGTATTGTGTAAATTCTGTAAATCCTTATTGATATTCTGCCTTCTTGCTCTATTAATTTCTGGGAGATGAGTGTTGAAATTTCCAAACATAATTATGGATTTGTCCGTTTCTTTTTTAAGTTTAATTAGTTT
Source organism: Physeter macrocephalus (assembly GCF_002837175.3). Taxonomy (NCBI): domain Eukaryota; kingdom Metazoa; phylum Chordata; class Mammalia; order Artiodactyla; family Physeteridae; genus Physeter; species Physeter macrocephalus. The sequence goes on from NC_041233.1 coordinate 83,077,464, forward strand.
TTGTTCACGTATGTTGAAGTTCTTTTGCTAGATGCACACACATTTAGAACTGTTATGCCTTCTTGGTATGTATTTAGTTATGAATTTTTAGTTATGGAGTGTCCCTTCCTATTCCTGCAATACTTCTTGTTCTAAATTCTAATTTACCTAATATTAATACAGTACTCCAGTTTTCTTCTGATTTGCATGTTGTATCTTTTCCATGTTTTTACTTTTATCTACTCTAGGTTTTTATATTAAAAATGAGTTTCTTGTGGACATAAGGATGAAAATCTTTCCTTTTAATTATAAAGTTTACACCTTTGTATTTCTTTATTTCTTTACTTTGGCTTAGTTCTATTTTTATTGAAGTATAGTTAATTTACAATGTTGTGGTAGTTTCAAGTGTACAGCAAAGTGATTCAGTTATACAGATATGTATATATTCTTTTTCAGGTTCTTTTCCATTATAGGTTATTACAAGATATTGAGTATAGTTCTCTGGGCTATACAGTAGATCCTTGTTGTTTATTTTATATACAGTAGTGTGTATATGTTAATCCCAAACTCCTAATTTATCTCTCCCCCCATCCCCACTATCACCTTTGGTAACCATAAGTTTGTTTTCTAAGTCTGTGTGTCTATTTCTGTTTTGTAAATAAGTTCATTTGTAACTTTTTTTAGATTCCAAATATTAGTGAAATAATATATTATCTGTCTTTCTCCATTTGACTTACTTAATATGATGATCTCTAGGCCCATCCACATTGCTGTAAATGTCATTATTTCTTTCTTTTTATGACTAACATTCCATTGTATATATGTACCACATCTTCTTTATCCATTCTTCTGTCCATAGACATTCAGGTTGCTTCCACGTCTTAGCTATTGTAAATAGTGCTGCTATGAACATTGGGGTGCATGTATCTTTTTGAATTAGTTTTTTCCAGACGTATGCCCAAGTGTGGGATTGCAAGTTCATAGAGTAACTCTATTTGCAGTTTTTTAAGGACCCTCCACGCTGTTCTCCATAATGGTTGCACCAATTTACATCTCCACTACCAGTGTAGGAGGGTTCCTTTTGCTCCATACCCTCTCCAGAATTTATTATTTGTAGACATCTTAATGATGGCCATTCTGACTGGTGTGAGCTGATACCTCATTGTAGTTTTGATATACATTTCTCTAATAATTAGTGATATTGAGCATCTTTTCATATGCCTGTTGGCCATCTGTATGTCTTCTTTGGAGAAATGTCTATTTAGATCTTTTGCCCATTTTTTTATTGGGTTGTTTGTTTTTTAATATTAAGCTGTATGAGCTGTTTGTATATTTTGAAAATTAATCTGTTGGTAGCATCATTAGCAAATATTTTCTCCTAGTCTGTAAGTTGTCTTCTTGTTTTGTTTATGGTTTCCTTTGCTATGCAAAAGCTTTTAAGCTTAATTAGGTCCCATTTGTTTAATTTTGTTTTTATTTCCATTACTCTAGGAGATGGATCCAAAAATATATTTCTGCAATTTGTGTCAAAGAGTGTTCTGCCTATGTTTTCCTCTAGGAGTTTTATAGTATCCAGTCTTACATTTACGTCATTAATCCATTTTGAATTTATTTTTGAAAATGGTGTTAGAGAATGTTCTAATTTCATTCTTTTACATGTAGCTGCCTGGTTTTCCCAGCACCACTTATTGAAGAGACTGTCTTTTCTCCATTGTATATTCTTGCATCCTTTGTCATAGATTAATTGACCATAAGTGTGTGGGTTTATTTCTGGGCTCTCTACCCTGTTTCATTGATCTATGTGTTTGTTTTTGTGCCAGTACCATACTGTTTTGATTACTGTAGCTTTTTATCAATAGTATAATTTAAAGTCAGGGAGCATGATTCCTCTAGCTCCATTCTTCTTTCTCAAGATTGTTTTGGCTATTCAGGGTCTTTGTGTTTCCATACAAATTTAAATTTTTTTTGTTCTAGCTCTGTGAAAAATGCCACTGGTAATTTGATAGGGATTGTACTGAATCTGTAGATTTCCTTGGGTAGTATGGTCATTTTAACAATATTGATTCTTCTAATCCAAGAACATGGTATAGCTTTCCATCTGTTTGTGTCATGGGCACATCACGTTTGGTTATTTTATAAAAGGTTTATTTTGTAATATTGATTTCTGTCTCGTTCATTTATTTTGGGGGGAGTCTTTTAACTTCAAGAACTGCTGGGCATCTCTATAGCTTATTTTAAGGTTTCAGTTTTGTTGCACTGTGGCAGGTATATGAAATCTATAAAATCACTCTTCGTAATTTCTTGAAGTGTCCTTCATGATATTACTTTTTACTCTTTTTTCTTTAATTTTTATTAAGGAAGTTTTCAACAGTAAAATAATAGAGAAAATTATATAATGAATCCCATATCCCATCACCCACCCTCCACGGTTATCAGCTCATGACTGGGCTTGTTTCATCTTCACACCTGCACTCCTAGCACCCACACCTGGATTACTGATAAAACATAACAGATTTTATTTCAGCTGTATATGTTTCTGCAGGCATCTCTAAAATACACAGGTTCTTTTTAAAAGCACGAGTGTAGAACTCTAACAACACCTACAAATTAACAAAATTAACAATTTCATGGGCTTCCCTGGCAGCACAGTGGTTAAGAATCCACCTGCCAATGCAGGGGACATGGGTTCGAGCCCTGGTCTGGGAAGATCCCACATGCCGCGGAGCAACGAAGCCCATGTGCCACAACTACTGAGCCTGCGCTCTAGAGCCCACAAGCCACAACTACTGAGCCCGTGTGCCACAACTACTGAAGTCCGTGTGCCCTAGAGCCCGTGATCCTCAACAAGAGAAGCCACTGCAATGAGAAGCCCACGCACCGCAACAAAGAGTAGCCCCCGCTCGCCACAACTAGAGAAAGCCCGAGCGCAGCAACAAAGACCCAAGGCGGCCAAAAATAAAGATAAATAAAATACATAAATTTAAACAATCATTTCTTTAAATTGTTAAACACTTAGTCAACTGTTCCAGTTTCTCCTGTTGTCTCATAGTTTTTTGTATGCCTTGTTCAAACAAGGGTCAAATAATAATCCACACATTTTACTGGGTATGTCTCTTTAAGTCTCTCTTTTTCTAAAAGTTGGGTGCATTCAGGTGTAATTTATCTACAGTGGGATTCATTGTCTTTGTGTACAGTTCTCTGAATTTCTGCAAAGGCAGTCATGTAACCACCACCACAATCAGATAACTGTCCACAACCCCAAAACCTGCCCTCTGCCCCTTTGTGGTCAGTACCCTCCTCCCACCAATCCCTGGAAACCACTGATCTGTGTTTGGTCTTATAGTTTTTCTTTTCCTAGAACGTCATGAAAAGGGAATCATCTACGATACAAATGTTTGACTCTGGGTTCTTCCACTCAGCATGATCTGTTGGGATTCAGTCATGTTGCCGTGTGTATTAGAAGTCCATTCCTGGTGGTTTCTGTTGTGGTCCATAGTTTGGACGTGCCCGAGTTCGTCAATCCATGCAATAGTTAATGGCTATTTGGACTGTTCCCAGGTTTTGTTACTCATAAAGCCATTATAAACATTTGTGTACAGGCTTTTGTGTGGAAACATCTCTTTATTACTCTTGGGTAAATACCTAGGAGTGAGATTTCTGGGTATAGAATACATAGCCCTTCCAGTAGGTGTGCAGGGACTCTTCATTCTGGATTTTATTTGTGTTTCCCTAATGATAGATAACATTGAGCATATTTTCATGTGCTCATTTGACATTATATATCTTTGTTGGTGATGTGTCTGATCACATATTTTGCTGGGTTATTTGTTTTCTTATTATTGATTTATGAGAGTTCTTTGTATATTATGGATATCAATTCTTTATTAGATATATGCTTTGCAAATATTTTCTCCCAGTATGTGGCTTTTCTTTTCATTTTATTAAAAGTCATTTCAAAGAGCAACAGTATTTAATTTTGATGAAATCCAATTATCAATGCATTTTATTCTGTGGTTCATCCTTTGATGTCATATCTAAAAAAATTTTGCCTAAATCAAGGTCAGAAAATTTTCTTTTATGTTTCCTTTGAGAAGTTCTAGGACTTTGGTTTTAAAATCAGATTTATAAGCTATTTTGAGTTAATTTTTATATATGATACAAGGTATTTATAAAGGTTTGTTTGTTTATTTTAAAGATGAATGTTCAACTGTTCCAAAACCATTTATTGTAAGGGCAAGTTTTTCTCTACTGAATGCTTTGGCACCTTTGTAAAAAAATCAGTTGACCATATATGTGTGTGTCTGTTTCTGAAGGGTCTATGATTGTGTTCTACTGATCTCTGTTCCTCCGATTTTGCCAGCTCCACAAAGCCTTCATTCTTGTAGCTTTACCATAAGCATTCAAATCTGTTCCATATGAGACCTCCACATTTGCTGTTCATTTTCAGCACTGTCGTGGCCATTCTACTTCCTTTAGCTTTCCATATGAGTTACAGAATTAGCTTGTTAATTTCTGTAAAACTGGGATTTTGTTTGGGATTACACAGAATTTATAGATTAATTTGGAGAGCACTGACATCTTAACATTATTGAGTCTTCCAGCCCATTAATACAAAATATCACTCCATATATTAACGTCTTTGATTTCTCCACTCAATGTTTTGCAGTTTTCAGGATTCATATTTTGTTAGATTAATCCACAAATATTTTCTGGTTTTAGTGCTTTAGTGACACTGCTATTTATTTTAATGTCTAGTTGTTCATTACTGGTCATACAGGGATACTATTGAATTTTCACACTGACCTTGCATCCTGCAGCCTTGCTAAATTCACTTACTGGTACTAGCAGCTTCTGGTAGACTCTTTGAGATGGTCGATATGGTAACAATTTTGTCTGCATGTAGAGACAGCTTTATTTCTTCCTTTCCAATCTGTATGCTTTTCATTCTTTTTTTTTTTCTTTTCTTTTTGCCTTATTGCATTGGTTAGGTCTTCAAGTATAATTTTGCAAAGAAGTGGTGGAAGCACAAACCCTTGCCTGGTTCTCTATCTTAGAGAGAAAACATCAGGTGTTCACTGTTACATACAATGTTAGATATGGTTCTTTCATAGATGTCCTCTCTCAGTGTAATATTGAGGTATTGCCCCTGAATATCCAGTTTGCTGAAGTTTTTGGGTTTGTTACCACAAAAGAATGTTGTATTTTTGTCAAATTCTTTTTCTGCATCTATTGACATGATCATGTGATTTTTCTCTTTCATTCTATTAATATGCTATATCACATTTATTGATTTGGATATGTTGAACCAACCTTGCATCACAGGGATAAATCCCACTTGATCATGGTGTATGAGCCCTTTAATGTGCTGTTGAATTTGGTTTGCTAATATTTTTTGAAAATTTATTTTTTAATATAGGCATTTTAGTGCTATAAGTTTCCATCTGAACACTGTTGGAGCTATGCTCTGTGATAATATTTTTAATATTGATTTTCATTTTTATTCAATTCAAAATATTTTGTAATTCTCTTTGTCACTTCCTTTTTGGCCCATGGGTTCTTTGGGAGTATTTTTTTTAATTTCCAGATATTTGGCAGTTTTTCTGGATATTTTTTCTGTTATTGATTTCTAATTTAGTTATACTGTGGCCAGAGAACAAATTGTGTATATTTTTAATTATTTAAAATTTGTTGACTTTTTTGTGGCTTAGAATAAGGTCTGTATTGCTGAATGTTCCATATATACAAAAAAAATATGTATTATATTATTGTTAGGTAGAGTATTCTATAAATGTCAATTTAATCAAGTTACTGGACAGTATTGTGTAAATTCTGTAAATCCTTATTGATATTCTGCCTTCTTGCTCTATTAATTTCTGGGAGATGAGTGTTGAAATTTCCAAACATAATTATGGATTTGTCCGTTTCTTTTTTAAGTTTAATTAGTTTTTGTTCACGTATGTTGAAGTTCTTTTGCTAGATGCACACACATTTAGAACTGTTATGCCTTCTTGGTATGTATTTAGTTATGAATTTTTAGTTATGGAGTGTCCCTTCCTATTCCTGCAATACTTCTTGTTCTAAATTCTAATTTACCTAATATTAATACAGTACTCCAGTTTTCTTCTGATTTGCATGTTGTATCTTTTCCATGTTTTTACTTTTATCTACTCTAGGTTTTTATATTAAAAATGAGTTTCTTGTGGACATAAGGATGAAAATCTTTCCTTTTAATTATAAAGTTTACACCTTTGTATTTCTTTATTTCTTTACTTTGGCTTAGTTCTATTTTTATTGAAGTATAGTTAATTTACAATGTTGTGGTAGTTTCAAGTGTACAGCAAAGTGATTCAGTTATACAGATATGTATATATTCTTTTTCAGGTTCTTTTCCATTATAGGTTATTACAAGATATTGAGTATAGTTCTCTGGGCTATACAGTAGATCCTTGTTGTTTATTTTATATACAGTAGTGTGTATATGTTAATCCCAAACTCCTAATTTATCTCTCCCCCCATCCCCACTATCACCTTTGGTAACCATAAGTTTGTTTTCTAAGTCTGTGTGTCTATTTCTGTTTTGTAAATAAGTTCATTTGTATCTTTTTTTAGATTCCAAATATTAGTGAAATAATATATTATCTGTCTTTCTCCATTTGACTTACTTAATATGATGATCTCTAGGCCCATCCACATTGCTGTAAATGTCATTATTTCTTTCTTTTTATGACTAACATTCCATTGTATATATGTACCACATCTTCTTTATCCATTCTTCTGTCCATAGACATTCAGGTTGCTTCCACGTCTTAGCTATTGTAAATAGTGCTGCTATGAACATTGGGGTGCATGTATCTTTTTGAATTAGTTTTTTCCAGACGTATGCCCAAGTGTGGGATTGCAAGTTCATAGAGTAACTCTATTTGCAGTTTTTTAAGGACCCTCCACGCTGTTCTCCATAATGGTTGCACCAATTTACATCTCCACTACCAGTGTAGGAGGGTTCCTTTTGCTCCATACCCTCTCCAGAATTTATTATTTGTAGACATCTTAATGATGGCCATTCTGACTGGTGTGAGCTGATACCTCATTGTAGTTTTGATATACATTTCTCTAATAATTAGTGATATTGAGCATCTTTTCATATGCCTGTTGGCCATCTGTATGTCTTCTTTGGAGAAATGTCTATTTAGATCTTTTGCCCATTTTTTTATTGGGTTGTTTGTTTTTTAATATTAAGCTGTATGAGCTGTTTGCATATTTTGAAAATTAATCTGTTGGTAGCATCATTAGCAAATATTTTCTCCTAGTCTGTAAGTTGTCTTCTTGTTTTGTTTATGGTTTCCTTTGCTATGCAAAAGCTTTTAAGCTTAATTAGGTCCCATTTGTTTAATTTTGTTTTTATTTCCATTACTCTAGGAGATGGATCCAAAAATATATTTCTGCAATTTGTGTCAAAGAGTGTTCTGCCTATGTTTTCCTCTAGGAGTTTTATAGTATCCAGTCTTACATTTACGTCATTAATCCATTTTGAATTTATTTTTGAAAATGGTGTTAGAGAATGTTCTAATTTCATTCTTTTACATGTAGCTGCCTGGTTTTCCCAGCACCACTTATTGAAGAGACTGTCTTTTCTCCATTGTATATTCTTGCATCCTTTGTCATAGATTAATTGACCATAAGTGTGTGGGTTTATTTCTGGGCTCTCTACCCTGTTTCATTGATCTATGTGTTTGTTTTTGTGCCAGTACCATACTGTTTTGATTACTGTAGCTTTTTATCAATAGTATAATTTAAAGTCAGGGAGCATGATTCCTCTAGCTCCATTCTTCTTTCTCAAGATTGTTTTGGCTATTCAGGGTCTTTGTGTTTCCATACAAATTTAAATTTTTTTTGTTCTAGCTCTGTGAAAAATGCCACTGGTAATTTGATAGGGATTGTACTGAATCTGTAGATTTCCTTGGGTAGTATGGTCATTTTAACAATATTGATTCTTCTAATCCAAGAACATGGTATAGCTTTCCATCTGTTTGTGTCATCTTCAATTTCTTTCATCAGCATCATACAGTTTTTGGAGTACAGGTCTTTTGCCTCCTTAGGTAGGTTTATTTCTAAGTATTTTATTCTTTTTGATGCAAAGGTGAATGTGATTATTTCCTTAATTTCTCTTTCTGATATTTTATGGTTAGTATATAGAAATACAACAGATTTCTGTATATGAATTTTGTATCCAACAACTTTATCAAATTTGTTGATGAGACCTAGTAGTTTTCTGGTAGCAGCTTTAGGATTTTCTATGTATCTGCAAACAATGACAGTGTTACTTCTTCTTTTTCCAATTTGGATTCCTTTTATTTCTTTTTCTTCTCTGATTGCTGTGGCTAGGACTTCCAAAACTATGTTGAATAAAAGTGGCAAGAGTGGGCATCCTTGTCTTATTCCTGATCTTATAGGAAATGATTTCAGCTTTTCACAATTGAGTATAATGTTACCTGTGGGTTTGTAATATATAGCTTTTATTATGTTGAGGTATGTTCCCTCTATGCCGACTTTCTGAAGAATTTTTATCATAAATGGATGTTGAATTTTATCAAAAGCTTTTTCTGCATCTACTGAGATGATCGTATGGTTTTTATTCTTTAATTTGTTAATGTGGTGTATCACATTGATTGATTTGCAGATATTGAAAAATCATTGCATCCCTGGGATAAATCCCACTTGATCATGGTGTATGATCCTTTAACACATTATCGATCAAGGGATTTTTGCAGAAACTAATGCCTGTGGTGATAATATGTCTCCAGTCAATAATGTTAATGTATTGTTTGAGTCAGTGAGCTAGTATTTTGTTGAGGATTTTTGCATCTATGTTCATCAGTGATATTGGCCTGTAATAATATTCTTTTTTTGTGATATCTTTGTCTGGTTTTGGTGTCAGGATGATGGTGGCCTCATAGAATGAGTTCAGAAATATTCCTTCCTTTGCAATATTTTTTGAATAGTTTCAGAAGGACAGGTGTTAACTCTTCTCTAAATGTTTAGCAGAATTCACCTGTGAAGTTAACTGGTCCTGGACTTTTGTTTTTTGGGAGTTTTTAAATTACTGATTCAATTTTGGTACTGGTAATTGATCTGTTCATATTTTCTATTCCTTCCTCATTCACTCTTGGGAGATTCTACCTTTCTAAGAATTTGTCTGTTTCTTCTAGGTTGTCCATTTTATTGGTGTATAGTTGCTCATAGTAGTCTCTTATGATCGTTTGTACTTCTGCAGTGTCAGTTGTAACGTCTCGTTTTTCATTTCTGATTTTATTGATTTGGGCCCTCTCCCTTTTTTTCTTGATGAGTCTGGCTAAAGGTTTATCAATTTTGTTTATCTTTTCAAACAACAAGCTTTTAGTTTCATTGATATTTTCTATTGCTTTTTAAGTCTCTGTTTCATTTATTTCTGCTCTGGTTTATGATTTATTTATTTAATTTAAGATTTATCATAAATCTTTATGATTTATTTTATTTGTTTCAGGTTTTGTTTGTTCTTCTTTCTCTAGTTGCTTTAGGCATAAGGTTAGGTTGTTTATTTGATATTTTTCTTATTTCCTCACGTAAGCTTGTATTGCTATAAACTTCCCTTTTAGAATTGCTTTTGCTGCATCCCATAGGTTTTGGATCATCATGTTTTCATTTTCATTTGTTTCTAGGTATTTTTTGATTTCCTCTCTTTTTTTCAGTAGCATATTGTTTAGCCTCCACGTGTTTGCATTTTTTGCAGTTTTTTCTCTTGTAGTTGATTTCTAGCCTCATAGCATTGTGGTCAGAAAAGACACTTGATATGATTTCAGTTTTCTTAAATTTACCAAGGCTTGCTTTGTGACCCAGCATGTGCTTTCAGATGGAATGTTTTATAAATATAAATTAAGTATATCTGGTCTAATGTGTCATTTTAAGGCCTGTGTTTCCTTACTGATTTTCTGTCTGGATGATCTGTCCATTGATGAAAGTGGGGTGTTAAAGTCCCCCCCTATTATTGTGTTACTGTTGATTTCTCCTTTTATGTCTGTTAACATTTGCCTTATATATTTAGGTGTTCCTAGGTTGGGTACATGTATATTTAAAATTGTTATATCTTCTTCTTGGATTGATCCTTTGATCATTATGTAGTGTCCTTCTTTGTCTCCTGCTACAGTTTTTATTTTACAGTCAATTTTGTCTGAACAAGTATTGCTACTCCAGCTTTCTTTTGATTTTCATTTGTGTGGAGAGCCTTTTTCCATCCTCTCACTTTCAGTCTGTATGTGACTCTACACCTTTTTATTTAAATATACCATACGGTAGTTATTATTTTTTTAATTGTTTACTTCTTCTGTGCTTTGATCTTTTGTTCTCTTTTTCTGACTGAATTGGGGTTGAGAATTTGTTATGATTCCAATTTTATTGTTTATTGTTATTCTATTGTTTTATTAGTTGTAACTTTTTAATTCTTAAGTGGTTGCTATATGCTTTATAATATGTATTTTAATTAATTAGAGTTCACCTTCAAATAATATCACACCACTTAATGTATGATGAGAGTTTTGCAGTTATATCCTTCCAATTCCTTCCTCCCATCCTTTGTGATTGCTGACATTGTTTTGATTTCACATATGCTATATGCACATACTACATCACTCACCATTACTTATACAGTCAATTATCTTTTGGAGCAATTAAAAAAAGGCAAAATATATATTTTACCTTAATGTACTCTTTATTTCTTTGTACAGATGCAAGTTTCTCTCTGCTATTATATTAGTTCTGCTTGATAAGCTTCTTCATAATTTCTTGAACTGCAGGTCTACTGACAATTAATTCTTTTCAGTTTTAGTTTGGGAAAAATCTTCATTTCACCTTAGTTTTTGATAATTGTTTTTGCTTTGTATAAAGTTCTTGACTGAGAGATTTTTAGTTCAGTCTTTTAAAGATGTCACTTTGTTGCTTTGGGGTTTGTATAGATTCTTACAATACTCCTGCAATTTTAAATTTTTGTTACTATCTGTGTAATGTGTCTTTTTTCCCCTGTTTGTCTTCAAGATTTTCTCTTAACCTTTGAAACAGAAGTTTGAATATGTTTTGCCTCATTTTCAGGCTTGGGGTTTTCTAAGTCTCTTGGATCCATGTTTTGATAACTTTTATTAATTGTTTATTAACTTTGGTCACTGTGACTTCAAATGTTTTTTTCCCCCTCATTTTCTTTCCTCCTGAAACTTCAATTATATGTATGCTAAACCATTTGATATTATCTCATAGCTCTGGGAAAGTATGCTCCATTTTCTCACTGTTTTCTCTTTGTGTTACAATTTTAGTAGTTTCTGTTGACCTATCTTTAAATTCATTCATACTTTCCTTGGCTGTATCACATCTACTCATGAGTCCACCAAAGTAATTCTTCATTTCTGATACCAGGTTTTATTTTTTCTAGTATTTCAGTTTGGCTTTCTTATCTTTTCCATATGTTTGATGAAATTCTCTGTCTTTTCATGTATGTGGCCCTCCTTTTCCATTAGACTCATTAATATATTAATCATAGTTATTTCAAAGTCCCTGTCTGATAGTTCCAAAATATGTCATCTTAGGATCTGGTTCTGTTGCTTACTTTATCTCTTGACAATGGTTTATCATTTTTTGCTTTGTTTGTGTGTCTTGTAACTTTTTTATTCAATGCCAGACATCATGATTAGAACAACAGAGAATGAGGTACTTAGGATTTACTCCTGGAAATGGGCACACCCTTTCTTCTGTCAAGATGAATGAGATGTGTCAATGTGTTCAGGTGTTGACCTGGATTTGAATTTTGTTGCCAGTTTCCTACCATGCTCCAGAGGCTTCAAAATCCTTTAACGATGCCTTTTTCTTAGAGTAAGTTCTAGGGTGTCTGATAGTCTTAATATTTGTGTCCCCCTTAACTTTCAGCCATCCCCAAATTCCTACATCACAGAAAAGGGTCACTCTCCATGCCCAGTCCCTGCACCAGTGATAGATGGCTGTTGCTTTTACTCATATTTGTAAGGCTGGCTATGGGGCAGGATGTCTTGTCCTGTGTCAGTCTGAAATAACCTTGTTTTCTGGGCTTCCAGCATGAGTTTTCTAGTGTTCCAGCTTCTTTCAACTATATGAGGGATTTTGAAATAATCTGTATCCTCAGATTTCTCAATTCTCCTCTTCCCAATTTTACCAACATAATTTGCGGTTACGTATTCAGGTTATAATTATTCTTTTCAGCTTCAGTTTGGGGGAAAAAAGTTGCTTAGAAATTTTCAGTCATTCCTGTAACCAAATTAATGAACGTTTACATATATTCTATGTTATTGACAAAAATTGTTGACGATTATAGATAGTTTGTAACCTGACTTCCCCATTTTTAGCTCTTGCTTTCGATTAATTTCTCAATTAGTGGAGGAAACTGAAGAGAGAAAAAAAATTTATGATATAAGTTTTTTCCGAATTTTTCATAGTCTATAAAAGAATTCTAAAGTGATAGTATTGTCATAATTTGAAAATTAAGGGAAGCATAAAGCTTAAACCTGTTTCTTTAAAAATCTCACTGGTAATTGCTTGAGAAAATAAGATCAGTATGAACATATTCCAAATCACCATATAAAACAAAAATAAACAAAATCAAACAAAACATACACGGCACAGCAAAAGAATAAAAACAGACTAAAATAAAGAAATAACAAAACACTATAAAAAACAGGGTATAATCATATGACAGAAGAAATATAAAAATAGGAATTCAAATATAGGTACGCTAAACTCCATTTTTAAAGGCAAAAGAAGAGACTGTGCCTTTAAATGACTGACCTAAGCTTAAAACAAAAGACAAGGTAAACACTGATAAGCAAGATAAAATAGAAATGTAGAGTGACAGCAACATTAACTTGAGACAAAATAGAACTTGAGGTGAGAACATTAGATGTGAAAAAAGTCTATCCATCGGTTGTTTGAGAAGGTCTTTTCCTTGCTTATGCACATGGATGCCTTTCTTGTTGGGCATATATTACTTTGATCACAAACGTTTTTCCTCCTAATTCTCTAAAGTTTTCCCCATTAGGTGATCACATCTAGTGCTGTACATTGATCTGAAGCTGTGCCCACTTCTGTGTTCCCGGAAGGAGTGGCTCTCCCATTCGTAAACTCCACCAGGATACAGTGAGCAAGGTATCTGGCATGGCCACATTTAATACGTCTGCCACATTGTATTTGTTTTTCAAGGAGATCAAATCAACATAGATGTGTTGTTTGCTCTCTATCTCACTGTCACCTTCTCATGATTACCATCCCTTTGTTCACTGCCACAGCTACAAATGCTTGAGAATCCGTCTATGTTGTCTGCCATCATCCAGTTCAAACCGTCTTGCCACGTGATTTCATGCCTCCGCCAGCTCGCTTTCGATTTTTCTTTTATTGCTTTTCTATAAAGCTCTTTTGTTCATATTAAGGTAAACTGAAAGGTGATTTATGCAAAATGCTTACAAGCTCCTGTACAAAAGCTGTTTCCCAGATTTTTCTTTCTTCTGCATCTTTTGAGTAAACAAATCTTTCATGAAGCAGAACAGTTTCTGTTGTCCCACCTCATCTTCCACTTTCCCTCCCTCTCTCTCTAGTAATCTTTGACTGGCACAGCCAGTATTTTTTTTCCAACAAGATAGTGGTAGAATCAGGCTCTTTGATCTTCAGCCAAAAGGCAATGTGATACAGACAACTTTTAGACAAATCTCCAGTTTCCAGCAAACTATAATGCCATGTGTCCTTACTGGACAGACGCTGAGTAAATTATTCTCCTGCTTGATACTCTCAATCTAAGTACTTGTATTTCTGAATAGCTTGAAGGTCTCTGAAATTCTTATTTTTAGAAGTGAAGAACAGGGATGCTTTGAAAAGCACGATTTCCACACTGGCCCTACTCCCACCTCTACCTGTGATAAACCTCATATCCTTAGAAGCAATGCAAGCCCATTTCTCCCTGGGATGAAGAGGGACTTAGCACTGCATGGGAGAAGGGAGATGTTGAGATTGGAGACAAAGTGATGGGGTCTCGTCCTAAGTGCAGAGACTCCTGAAGAGGAGGGGGTGCCTGTGTCCTCATGCGTCCTCGCCTTTCCTGCATCAGCCTCTGAGGACTGGGAATGAAGGAGTCCCAGCTTATTTCTCAGTTCAACCCGTTCACACTGTAATTAGGGATAACTCCTTAAAAAGCCACTAAATTATTCACTGGAGACTTTAGTTTCCAGTACAGTTGTAACTTTGCATATTTTTGGACGCTTGCATTTATTTTTTGGTGAGAAGACTCGGCCCTTTCTTTGTCTGCTCTGCTTCCTGAGGATAAATTTACACTTTCCTGAAGCAACCATGGCTCCCAAGCTGAAGAGTGATGGAACATCCCAGGATACTCTGGAGAGTGCCCAGGACTTCCAACACAGGTCCCATGGGATAACGGGATTCATCTTGCACAAAGTGGCCCTGAGCTGGGCCACCACTGCTGCACCCCAGCACCGCTCTCCTCCTTGGTTTAGGCTGCTTGGCTGCTTGCCATCACCTGATGAAACATCTGTCATGAGTTTGTGACTTTACATGTTCTACTCCTCCATTCCCTCTCCTGCCCTGGTCAAGTTCTGCTGATCTTTGTGGTGTGTTTCAGGTACATCATCCCCTGGAGACCTTCCCTGATGACCCTCCTGAGACCCTCCTCGGACGTCTGCAGAGAGCCCCTAGGACGGCAGTGCTGGGTAATGATCTACAGAGTGCACTTCCCCAGGAGAACATGAGCTGCGAGGGCGCCTAGCAGAGCCCACGTCTGCACCGCCTGCAGGGGAGGGAGCTCCTCTGATAAATGCAGGTGGGAACGCGACTGACCTTCACGCTTCTAAGTGGCCAACAGGCCGTCTTCAGGTCTGAGTGTAATGGCAAATCATTCCCTCTGTTGTCAACATAAGTGAGTCTAGTATATATCAAAAAATAAAGTCCTTCAAAACATTTATTAAATTTTAGATGACTTACCCAAATTCGTTCAAGTTGTGCTAATATTATATGAGACGCTGCTGCAGTGCAGTTACTTCTTAACCAACCATAGATCAGGAGGGGAGCAATATTAACATAAGCCTCAGAGGTCACCCACCCGACGTCTCTGCCCCTCACACCTTCTAACTCAGTTCAACAGGCCACATGCTTACTGAAACAAAACCACTTTCTAGTGTCACATCATTGGAGCTCATGGTACGTATGCCATTGTCAAGAACGATTATTACACAAATGTACTATCTATCCAAGAAAGGAAAATGTGATGAGCCTGTTTAAAATGAGGCGAGTCTGTCAGAATGGCCACCATCAAAAAATCTAGAAACAATAAATGCTGGAGAGGGTGTGGAGAAAAGGGAACCCTCTTGCACTGTCGGTGGGAATGTAAATTGATACAGCCACTATGGAGAACACTATGGAGGTTCCTTAAAAAACTAAAAATAGAACTACCATACGACCCAGCAATCCCACTACTGGGCATATACCCTGAGAAAACCATAATTCAAAAAGAGTCATGT
>NC_041233.1:83093200-83155499 GCF_002837175.3 Physeter macrocephalus
CTAGAGTCTGTCGTACAGAGTGAAGTAAGTCAGAAAGGGAAAAACAAATACTGTATGCTAACACATATATATGGAATCTAAAAAAAAACAAAAATGGTTCTGATGAACCTAGGGGCAGGATAGGAATAAAGATGCAGACGTAGAGAATGGACTTGAGGACAAGGGAAGGGGGAAGGGTAAGCTGGGACGAGGTGAGAGAGTGGCATGGACACATATACACTACCAAACGTAAACTAGACAGCTAGTGGGAAGCAGCCGCGTAGCACAGGGAGATCAGCTCGGTGCTCTGACAACCTAGAGGGGTGGGATAGGGAGGGTGGGAGGGAGACGCAAGAGGGAGGGGATATGGGGATATACATATGCATATAGCTGATTCACTTTGTTATGCAGCAGCAATTAACATGACATTGTAAAGCACTTATACTCCAATAAAGATGTTTAAAAAATCTAAAAAAAAATTAAATTAAATTAAAAAATAAAATGAGGTGAGTCTGACTCACTCTCCTGGTTCTCCTGGAGTTAATAGTGCTTCATGGATTAACTGAAAGGGGATCAATAAAATATATCTAAGATTCTAAGGCCATTTGCTTCTGAACATAACAATTTACAAATGGATCAACTTAAAATATCAATCATATAATATATTCATACATTATATATTAATAAAGTGTATATAAATATTTCTATTTATAAATGCATACGTTTATATAATGTAAATCAATATATTTAAATTTATCAATTTATAGCAAGATATAAGACTTAATAGCAATTATAACAATAACTTTTAACAACATATCTGAAAATTTACATGTAAAATGTTTTAATGAGGCTATATTTTCTCATTAATTATATTAAAATTGAAATAATATATCTTAACTTTGAACTGACTGGGAGCTGACCCTACCTTCCACCTTTACTTGCTCCTCCCTCAGGGTTCTCGGTTAAGCAGTTAGTAACATATAAACAACACCTTAAATGTGTTCTCTGGACTAACGGTCATTTAATACATGTTTCTAGAATAGTAATTTCTAAGAATCTGAAATGTATCAAAAAATCAAAATTTTCATGAAACAGTTCGGAAACCCCATCTCAGAACAAATGCATCTGACTGTTAGTAAAATACCTCTGGGCACAGATACATTATTCTCCAAAAGATAAGTAAAGCGTGTTATATTCTTATGGTTCATGAGTCCAAAAAAATCCAAGGAAGAATAAAAGCAGAAATTTGATAAATGTTAGATGGGGCAGACAGTTATTCTATGATCGACCATGTTAGTAAGAAATATTATTTTATTTTGTCCTTTAAAAAGGCTTAGTCAAAAAGTCAAAAGGTAAAATTAACATGAATATGCTTTAAGTATGAGATAGGTGCCACACAATGGCAAGTAAAAAATATCCATATGATATAAAGCTGTGATAATTTGCCATAAGCTTCTTCGACAAAATTGGTAGTTAGCATGTTCACAGTATGAGTTTTCTAAGAGGACAGAGGTACAATGCAAATGTCTACATGATATTAAAGAGTGAGCTGACAGGAGGAAAGGTCACTCAAAGCTTTTGTTGGAACAATTAAACTAATTTCACTGTTTTTTAAACTAAATGTACTGATTATTTTGGTGAGAGCATTGCCAGTGCATTAGGAAAGTAAAATATTATCCTTTCATATACCAAAAAAGACGTCTAAAGCCCTGGAACACCATATATTAGATGCTATCTGATCATCTTTTGTCATCATTCAATTCAAAAGGATATGTGATCATCTAGTGTAAAATGTTTATAAGTGTATGTATGTACGACGCTTATTCAGATTTTAACAACTCAGTAATAGATGATTACAAGGACAGAAGGCAAGTTTCAGTCAAGAATCATTAAGGCCTATGAAAAAACACAAAGAGTTGAGTGTTCTTCCTGACTTATTACTAAACAGGACACATAGCAAACTATAATACATAAGGTAGAAAAAGAAAGAAGAAAATAAATATGTCTCCTAAACCAGCACTGAACTATCCACAAACACATGTCCTTATTACTAAATTTTAGAGCTACATATTGGGACAATCTTGGTAGGCAGGAAATTACAAGGAAGATAATATAATTCTGAAGTCATAAAATATTCCGTAATGGAAGGTGTTGCAAGGTAATTTCCATGAGCAACATTTGCTTTCTAATATGATCATATATTAAGGTGATTTAAAAAATCAATTAAAAAATTCATAAGATGATTTTATTCTCTTGTTACTATATAGGTTTATTATACCATCTTTCAACCAGGGATTATTTCATGGGAGTCTGTTCCAGGACAAATGTTCTTTTAGGTCACTAGACTCCAAAGAGAGAACAAAATCCATCTTCCAAACAGCACACATTTATAGACCATCGCCAGTCTCACCCCATATTCGTGAAGGCAAAACGTATAAAAATCTTACATGTGCCCGTGTCCTGCGGACCAGGGAGCTATGCATCTCACCCCACATAAGGCACATTTTTTAAATGAGTTGCCTGATCAATTAGGGCTCCTACTAAGAGCTCTCAGCAGAAGATTTGGTCCACTTCCAAAAACAGAGCACCAAAAACATGATTCTGTACAAATCCCCTCAGCCATCTCTTCGCCTTAAAACAGATTCCATTCTCCAAAAACACAGTGAATAATCTACCCCAAACTCAATTTCATTATGAAAAGGAATCATGCCCATGAAAAAAGAAATTATATTTTACTGAAAGAATTGTTTCATTAAAGTGACAAACATAGTTTTCATACCCAAAGCTAATTTGTAGCTACAGCAAGCAAACAAACAAAAAACAACCACACATTTTTACAGCTATTTGGGCACCAACCTGGGATAGGCTGAGGTGCTAACACCACTGTGGGAAGAGGCCTAGAGGCAGGAGGTGGCCTGGACAGAGACACGGCTACTTGATTTGCCAACAGCTGAGGCTTCTCATGCCCATGGAACAATCTTGATTCCTCAGGATATATCCATGTTGAGTCCAGAGCAAAGGAATTATTAAAAAAGATCTGTCCAAAGAGAAAGCAAGCGTAACACTTAAGACCATGCACATAATAAAAGCTGAAGACTGTAAAACACTTGTCTTACATTGAATACTGGAGATTCTGTGCATGGAGAGTCTATAAAGCCACTATCTTAAAACCTGAAGATCCACGGGGCTCTGACACCAATCGCCTTCTAGTTAAGTCTCCTGGGCTGGTCTTCAGCTATTGACTTGGTTAGTTCATCCGAGCAGCCAGTTAACAGATATAGAATCACCCCAGTGAGATAAGCAGTGTGTTGTAGAACAAGTCACTGTACTACTTTCTATTGGTTTTCAGGTAAACAAAATGTAGCCAGTATATTTGAATTCAAAAGCCAAGATAAACCATCAAAAAGATGAACACTCAAAGCAATAATACCAAGGAAAACTTACTTTTAAAATGTACACTTGAGTTATATAAGGTTTAAGGCTAGATTCTGAACAATAGTTATGGATTTAAAAACTGAAAAATTCAAAAAGTAGATTCTGATTCAGAAGTAGGAATTTTATATTATCCTATGGAATCCAAACATTTTAAGCTAAAACAAAATCCCCCCCACCACCACCATCTACTGGTGCTTTTGAACAGACCAATCTTATTCTGAAAAGACTTCTCTCCAGACCTAGATGGTTGATCTACTGCAGTTAGAAACTAAAAATACACAGTGATTTCTGTTATGGAAATACCCAACGACTTAAAAATTAATAGCCCATTTATCCAATCAGACTAGCTGCATTTTTACCTTACAATTAGGTATCCTTTTGTCTATCCAACTTTTCCCAATGGGAGGTGGAAGAGAAGATGGGCAGACATGTGGGAAAATGGGCACGAATTCCACAGTGGAAGAGGGGGACAGTCCAATCGATGGAGAATGACCACCAAACAGCCACTGAAACCCAAGAAAAGAGAAGGGTGTGCTCATTAGCCTATATCAATCAACTCTACTTTGTACCAAAAGATGCTGGGATAGCTGCTTTAAAAGGGAATTTTAAAATGCATGTATTTGATTATGAGAAAAATCTCCTTTTTCCCAGTCCAAAAAAACCCCACAAATATTCCAAAATTCTAAGAATTTATAAAAATTTTCATATCTGAATCATCACAATGCATTTACAACACTGCTTTCTGCAATATTAAGAAAGAACTTCTAAGCACAAAACCATGAGGACATGGTAAGAAATGGATTTCTGCCCTGAGAATATGACAAACCATAATGGAAAGGTGAAATGCTGGGTATTCCTTTTATAATTCTTTTTATAAGCAAGCAGAGAGCTATATTTTATGATATTCTTTTCCATATAACATTTTATATTAATTATATTTATCATTTTAAAAACAGGCACAAGTAATATTTTCAAAATAAGAGGTTAAGATTCAAAGTTTCCCAAGGTTCGCAAATGCAAATAGATTCCAAGGCAAAGAAAACATAAATGAGCTTATCACATAACTGAAGATCCCAATGCACAGGATAAAACAGCAAACGTTGAAAGGGGGCAGTCAATTTAGGAGACAGTCTCTCTAATTAAATTAACTGAATCTTTATCAGTGGAGAATAAGATCATTGTTCAATGGTACGGAATACTTCAATACGCATTTGTTTTAAAATCATAAAAGCATTTTTGAATTTCCTGTTATGTGAAAATGTTCTTCTGGTTTAAATATTTAACAGAAAACACGGTAGCACAAAATATTTTAAAGATTAATACTAAGTTCTGGGGAGATTTTTTTGCTTTAAATTTACACAAGAAAAAAAAATGCATTTTCTATACAGAAAAAAAAAAAATGTAGTTCCTTGACACCATATACCTCTAGTGGTAGCACTCGCACATGACAACCCCTTCGAAATATCAAAAAAGCTACCAAGGCTTATTCAAAAAAAACCCCAACATGAACTGCATCGCACATCAAAATACCATATCCAGTACCACATATGTGATGTATCATTACGTGTAAAGACCAGTTAAGGAAGAGTTAACAACATCTTTTAGAAAAGCTCACAATATAATATTGGAATTAAATTAATTATGTGGTGTATTCTAACATCCACTCATTTGAATAAGTTAATTAGGACAGTCATTGGAATAAAAATACATGTTATTCTCTGACTTAAATGCATCTGCCTAGTTAGATAGCAAACAATGGATCTTGCCAAAACCAGCTTCCCTTGCTCTGTTACACCATTAATCAGAGGCACAGTCACTTTTCCTTTTTAATTCCAGGTTTTAAACGCCAAACTCTTCTAAAGTGCAATATGACACTAGCTAATTTGGTGGACTCAGGCAGACCTAGGGTGGGAGTGGAAATCACCGGTAGCATTTCTCAGTATTAAACGCAGGATTTCCCTGCAGGCTTCCATTGGTTTGAATTTTCTTAAGCATTGTCCTGAGTCTATTTTCAAATGAAAAACAAAAACAAAAACAAAAAAAACTAGATCAGAACCAGAAACAGCTATTGATTCCCAGCTTGCTTTCCAAGCCTGGCAGAGACTGTAAAAGTATTAACTTCTATTCGGTAAGTCGGCCACAGTTCGCAGCTGCAACGCCGGGCTCCGGAGGCGGTACTTAAGCACCGCGCTCTGGACAACGACCCCGGCCCGGGCGAAAGTTGTGGCCAAGGCGGTCCCACCTCTGGGCTTGGGGTGCGGGTCTCCAAACTGCTCGGCTGAGAGGCCGGGAAGACATACTGCAAAAACTGCCGTGAGGCAGAACGGGACGTCGAAGCATGAACTTTGTTGCCGATGCATGGCTGCCAGGCTGCGCCGTGGTGGGCTGGGGAGCCGAGGACCACCGCGGGAGGAAAGAGCGCGCAAGCCACAGGGCCGGAGCCGCCGGAGCGGGGCGAGGGCCGCGCCCAGGGGCCAGGGGGGAAGCCGGCGACCCCGAACCCGGGGCCGGGGGCCGGGGGACACGTTACCTGCCCGTTGAGCAAGGGGTAGTGGTGCACAGCTGCGGCGGCGGCGTGGTCTGGCGCAGAGGGCAGCGGCAGCAACGGCAGCCAGCCGGGCAGCCCCGGGAGCAGCGGGGCGGCAGAGGGCTGGGCCGAGGCAAGCAGCCCTGGCGGGGGCGCGACCCCGGCGCCCAGCCGGAGCAGCCCGGCCGAGCCGGGGACCATCCAAACCCAGGGCGGCGGCGGCGGCGGGTCTGCATTCATCGGCCAGAGGAGAGGCTGCCGCCGCCGAGGCTGCTGCGGCTGCTGCAGCTGCCGCCGCCGCCGCTGGAGCCTGGCGCCCACCAGCATCCTACATCCCCGCGCGGGCGGCGGCTGCGGGCGCGGCGGGGGCGGCGGGCGCCAGAGGCACGGGCCGGCGGCGGCGCGGGCTCGGGAGCGAACTCACTTGGTTCCGCTGCGCGGCCGCACGCTCCGCCCCTGCCCCGCGCCGGGAGCCCCGCCTCCTCCTCTGCGAGCGCTGCCGCCCGCGCTGCCGCCGCCCCCCAGGCCCGGCCCCGGCTCGCGGCGTCCCCGGGTTCCGGGCTCCGGCCCGCACTCACCCCGGGACCCCCGCGGCGGCGGGGGAGGGGGCGGGGAGCAGGCGGAGGCGCGGGGCGCAGAGGGCGCGTCTGGCCGGGCTCCCGCGGATTGAGCCCGGAGCTCAGGTTCGGCCGCTGGAGGCCGCCGGCTCTCGCGGACGGAGCGCACGCCGGGGAAGGCGCACCCGGCCAGGCCGAGAGACGGGGTCCACCAGCAGCAGCGAGCCGAGGCCAAGGTGGCGGCGCCTGAGCCAGGCACGTCCAGCCGCCGGGCGGTGCTGGGGGCGCCGTCGGGGACCGCGCGCGCGGGCCGCACTCTGCCTGGCTTAACCTGGGTCGAAGGCGGAGGGTCCCCAGGGGATGCTGCCTGCAGCCCCCGCCGCCCAGCGGGCACCGATTGCCACTGGGGACGGGTAGATTTCTCTCCCTGGAAAATCTGCCAAACACTTTCCTAAGACCCCAGCGGGTCCTCTGCCCGGCGGCCCCTACCCCACGCCCCACTAGTTCAGGCGCCACACACCCCAGGCGGGTCGCCTCCGGGCCTTTGCACGGGACAAACGGTTGTCGCTGGGATTGCCCACGGTGAACTGGTCCTGGATGCTACGGGGCCCAGAATTGTGCTCCTCCTTTACCTACCGCACGAGGCCTCTGCAGTGCAACCTGGGCTGCCTGAGGCCAAGGACCACCCCTCCTGCGAGGACCCTCGCTCGGCGCGCACAGCAGAGCCCGGTTCCGCGCAGGTGACACGCAGTCGCCGCCAGGCGGCGCGCGCCCCGGCTGACCTCCCTCCTGCCGCAGACCCCGGTCCCGCGCGGTTATCTCCCTGTGATGCCGGGGCTCTGAGACCCCGCCCAGCTCTGGGCTGTTAGTCGCCGAGAGCTGGTTGGAGACTTCCACGTGCTAATGAACTGCTTAGGTCGCTCCGCCGGAGAAGCCCCACCACAGTCAACAGCGCAAGCACAGTGTTTCTTAGGAGCATTTGGTGAAGGGCCTTCCTGCCGCCTAAAGCAGAAGGAAGGTATTATGAAGCATGCTTTTAAGAGCTTGTATGAAAAGCCCACCCTGACCTGGGCAGGAGAGCATGCACCCACCCAGGTACACCACAGACACACCTGGGACTCTCCAAACAGGGGCTCTCCTCACCTCTGGACTGATCCGTCGACCTCCCTCCTGAGATAAACTAAAGCACCAGAGTGCTTTCAATTTGCTTCTAGGGTTGTTTCCTCATTCTTCTAATTTGCTTATTTCCTCCTGGCCTGGCATGATTTCTTTTAGATCCTGGCATATGCTAATTTACATAGCTGGCATCTCCATGTTTTCCTCCAGGCAAACCATTTTTCAACTAGCAAGTTTATCTCTCTCTTTGATGCAAAAGTCCTGGCAAGATTTTGTGTTTTCTCACCTACAGTCAGAGAGCTCTGCAGATTGGAAGACTGTTACTATTCAGCTTAAGCCCTTAATTCATACGCATACATTTGTATGTGCACACACTCCTGATATGTGTCTTGATCTTGGTGGCCACAGCCAGACTGAGGAATTGGGGCAGGTGTCTTTGGGCAGGCTAAGGTTGGACCCCTTAAAGGGTCCTGTGTGAATGGGAGTTATTCATCCCTTCTCCATTGTTTGGAGGCTGGCAGTGCCCAGCTTGGATGCTGCTCTCAGCAAAAGCAAGCGCAGCGTGTGCACAGAACCCACACTCCCAGGAAACAGGGTTTAGCCATGATCTGGGGGTGCTCCAGCAGGTGCTCTGGGGGGAGTCTCACCTGTTCCCACGCAGCCCGGTCCTTGAAGTGGTTCTGCTAAAGTATGCTTTTGTCAACTGGTTGTATTTATTCCCTCCCTGGGCTTTCCAGTGCCCGGAGCACAGGATGCCCTGGGCAGCGGATCGGCTCTAAACAAGAGCTGGGAAATTACAAGTATGTTCATTCAAAGAACCTCAAAGTAGCCCAAACTCCTTTACTGCTTCCTGCCATGGGCTTGACTGTATTCATTTATTACAGCGTTTCGAACCCCTTTCCCTACCGTGCTGTGCTCTGAATTCTGGGAACACAGCAGAGGACAACAGAGATGCAGAGCGATTTTCACTAATTAATTAATTGCTATGACAGGGGAACCAGGAGATGGACGTATCCCCTATTTCTGGCTCTTGTTTCAATCACATTCATGTCAAGGTTTTCCCCACACACCCCACTCAACCCAGGAACAACCAGACACCGCCTTGGATGGGAGAAGCCCCCTTTCCTATGGGTACTCTCTTTCCAATGGGTATTTAAGAGGACTCTTTTAAAGCAGGAACACTTGTTCTCCATGAGGACCAGAAATCAGGGGATATCCCATCTGTGCGTGGAGGCTCCATGCCAGGTAGGCCTGTGCCACTGGTGGGCAGGTGTGCTTACCTGTCAGTGCCCCCAGGGGGTCAGCCCTGGACTAGCACCCCATAAACTCAGGCCCTTTATCTCCCTATAAAAATCAGTGACGAATTCTCCTTGTAATGGGTTTTATACACAATCTAGTCTCAAGTTCTCCTAACCAATGAAAACAACCTTAAGTCCGTCTGTATTATTCAGGCAAAACCAGCAGAAATTTCCAGCTCATCTGTGACAGACTGAAGAAAGACGAGATCCACAGCACGAGAAAAGTGTGAATTATCCTCATATGCTAATGAGTTCTGAATTGTTTATCAGCTTTTTGGAAAAAAGAATGTTGGGTGTTAGGGAGAGATGGATGAAGTAAGGTTTTGCAGCTTGTAGAAGGATTTTTTTTTCAAGTTGTTTTTGGTTTTTTTGACTCTTTTTCTAAGTAAAATATAAGAGAAACTCCCACCTCAAAAGAAAGAGAGAGAGAAGCATGAAGATGCCTTCTCCAGGCCTGCCGAGTTAAAATAACGCCCAGAGCGGTGGGGCAGGCGGGAGTGGGGACGTGTGGGGTGGAGAACTGAGACGTTGCCTCAGCAGCGGCCCTGTCCCGCCCACCAGCTCACACTGCCAGAACATCTTTCCAGAACCAACGCTGATACGACTGGGTCCCTCCCCGCTGAAGACTCGCCAACTGTGCTATGATGAGGCCCTGGATGAAAGCCACGAGCGCGAACCACCGCCTCGGGAGACGGGCATCTTCAGGAGGAGGACTTGGTGATTTGGTACCTGACTCGGTGCGGGCTGACAAGGAGCGGGTGTAAGAGCGATTTCCAAAGTTCTGCCAGACTCGGGAGTCGGCAGCTGAGCACCCCTTCCCAGAGATGAGGAGCCTTTGCGGATGAGCAGCAGAGAGGAGAGGTTGCTCCAGACAGGACGACTTGGAAGTCTCCGAGGGACACCTGGAAAGATCCGTCCGTGTCACGGTTGTCTGGAGTCCGAAGCAAAGTCTTGGATGAAGACGCGGAACTGGAGTTAGCACAAGAATGGAGAGGGGTAGCCTTCCGCGGTGGTGGCCGAGATCAGAGATGTGGATGGGGTCACCCCAGGCGAACACAGAGCGGGAGAGGAGAGAGGCCGTCAGGGGGTCCCCGTAGTGGGGAGTGAAGCTCTCTAGGAAACACGGAGGGGAACCGAGGCAGGTGGTAGCACGAAACCACCCTGGACGGGCAGGAGTGTGCTCGTTTGTTAAAGGGTATTATTATTGTTTTTATTATAAATGTGGTATTGCAGAATATCTGAAAAATATAGAAAAGCATCATGAATCGAACCCACTCAGGGAAAAGGAATATGAACCTTGTGTTGACCTCCCCTCCATAGTATTTTTTTCTTCTCATCTCTCTCTATATAGCATGATAATGTATGTATATTACATATAGTAATATATGTATAGCATGTATTATAGCATCTTATCATATTACATTTTATATTCAATTGCATTTTATAATAAGTAGTTTTAAACTTTATTTTTCACTCAGCATATCATAGCATGAGCGGTCCCCCACATTGTTGAAAATACCTAGAGGAACCCCGTTATCAACAGCAAAGCAGAAAGCTCACGGAGGACGTGTAGGAGTGGAGGTGAGTCTGCCCTGAGTGGGAATCATAGCCGACGTGGGACAGCAGCGCACCCTACTCGGCAGCCTGTCCATTTTGTTGCTATAAAGAACCACCCGTCTACCCACCTAACTTCCCACCATCCGTCGATCTAAGTCATAGGTGAAACGTCGCAAACACTGGAGTGCACAGACGCCGTGTGGGGCACAGTGAAGACCCTGAAAACCAGACACCCCGGGCAGTTATGAGGGATGCTCGGGACAAGGCAGAGGCCCCCTCCCTGCGTCCGGACCCGCCGTCCTCCGGGGAGCACTTCCCAAGGTCCACACTGATCTCGGGTCGGCTCAGTAGAGGCCCTGGATGGCAGGAACCGCGTGCTCTCCCCTCTCCTCTCCACAACAGCTGAGGGTCCAGTGACTAGAACGGAATACTCTTCATGCTGGATTGAAACCCCAGCCTGGGATCATTACTGAGCCCCCAGTGGGTGCAAAGGCAGGCCAGCTGTCTGGCCACGTCCCACGCAACAGACAATAACCCAGCCAGGGCTTTGCAGGTTGTGTCCTGCATAAGGGTGCCCAGCCAGGAGAGGGACTGGGGTCCAGCCAGGCACAGGAATGTGTCCACCCAGAGAGACAGCTTCCTGGGACCCACACCGAGACAGCCTGGGCTCTGGAGAATGATGGTGAGGAAGACAGATGTCCCCCATGAAGCTTAGAGTCTGGGAGATGGTGACAACCCCAAACAGGTGACCACAGAGAGCAGTGGCCCTGCTTTATCCTAGGTGCCCCGGGTCCAGAGAGCCAATGGTGGGAGAGGGCCTGGCCCAGCATCCGCTCCGAGGTCACCCCACCTCTAGCCCATTCTTTGTGCTCCTGGCCCCTTCCTGTGCCCTTTCCTTTCCCCGGGCTCTCTGGTGATCCCAGCTGCCGGGGGAGGGGACGGAGGCCTTTAATCTGATCAGAACATGATTTACGGGCACTTAGACAAGGAGAGACACGAAGACCCCTGGTGCCATGCATTCTCACAAGCCACACGATTCATCGGCCTTATTCTCGGCACACGCATCTGGTGGCATGATTTGTGGGGTCTGGAGACATGAAATCGTTTGCGTTTTCTCTACAGAGCCTGACCGGACGGCTAGAAAGCCATCGTGAGGTGTGCTAAGGAGGGCTTTTGCCAGTCAGAAAACACCCAGACTTCCTATTTGGATGCAAACATTTGTGCTTGTGTATAGTTTTATTTTATTTTGTCAAAGCATGCTGATCTCACGCCAGATGAAGCCAGCGTGTTAACCCGGCTCCAACCTGTCCCACGTAAAGCGCTCGTTCCCTGGATTTCTTAACTGGAGCGGAGAAGGGGGCGGGAATTCCCACCACGCGTGTCCCTGTGAAGGGCACGCTTGGCCGTCACTCTGCTTAATTATACCGGGGCCAGGCCACACGCTGACACGTACGAGGGGCCACGGCTGGGAGACCTGTTACAACAGCCCTGCTATTCGGAAATAACTCAGGAGGAGAAGCAGCTTGGTCTGAACTGGGAAAGAAGGTAGATTATCAAGTGCGTTTTTAACACAGCCTTACTGTTAGGAGGTGTAAACCAGGAGCGCTGGTAACAGGAGGTCGGGGAAGGGCCGCCGTGCCGGACTCGAGCAGGTGAGATGCTTCAGCAGTTACAGCGCCCTGAGAGGACTCCCCCTGCCGTCTCAGGCTAATCAGCCCCCTCTGCACAAGGCTCCCCTTTGCAGTTCCCACCAGGTTCAAATGAGCACCAGCTCCAAAGTACAGGCCTGAATTCACGACATAGTCCAGAGCACATTTCTTTAGAGGCACCAGAAGAACAAGACTCCCGGGGAGAGGATGGTCCTTTCCTACTGGGGAGAGGGCCGTTCCCAGTCGCAGAGGATCACAACACCCCTCCCCTGCCTGTGAGCAGCATTCAAGCCCCCAGCACGCCGGGCCCGCCATGCAGGCTCGCTAGGCAAGGCGGCCGTCCACGTCTGGATCCAACGCGTGGTGTGAGCTGTGCGCGGGCACTCAGGGCGCCGAGAAGCGTGGAAGTGGGGTCCTTCAGCAGACCAGCCACCAGCGGTTGGTCGTGCCCAGGCCAGGGTGACGCGTCGTCCATCCCTGACCTCGTACGTGTTCACACGCTTCCCTTCCTGTTGGCAGGGTGCAGCCGGGCAGCTGTTCTCTACGAGTCTTTGATTTCACCAGCAGCATGCGTTCCTGAGAGGCGACGGCTCTGAACCCAGCGATCGTACTCCTTCAAATCCAAAGTCTCTGACCTCAACGGTGAGTTATATCTCAACAGAAGAAAAGACGGAGATGCCTAAAGTGCTCTCTGCACCGCTGACTGTCTTAATAGTTTTCACCTGGATAAAATATTCTTAGGGTAAGAAAAAAATACAATTTCACGGAAGATAGTCTGTGTTTTTTCTTCCCTGAACTGTTAACTTAAATAATTCTGTACATTCAGCACATTCTGCCGCTTAAGCTTTTCTCCAACTCATTAATAAATATATTGAAATAGACTTGCTTTGGGACCAGTCTCTGGGGCATATCCAACTTCTGACCTTTTTCTATGTTCAGAACTACACAGGGCAAAAGTTGTGATTATTTAAGGAGCTAAGTAGTAAAATAGAGGTGCATACATGAAACCGGGGGGGCCCCAGGAGTGAGGTTTTCGTGGGGACACGGGTAGAAGGACAGCTGGGCCATCTGGTTGCTCGACAACCTGTTCTATGAGCTTCCCAAAGTGACCAGGAGATCAGACAGGGCAGGATGACTCAGCAAAGTGGCGGCCTTTTCCCTGCATGCAAGCCATTCTGTAGGATGTCTGTAAGTGGTTGCGGGGCAGAGACCCCACGGGCCAGCCTCCAAGCCCTATCAGGCAGTTCATGAGGATTCTGTCCCTCCTACCCCCGGCACCTGCTGGCCAAGTCCCTGACCTCCCTGGGCCTCGGCTGTCCATACGCGAGACAGATTTGGATCAAGCCAGTGTTAACACGCAGTGTGGGATCTCTGAGCTCAGCCTGCGATCCATGTGTCCTGAGTGGCTGCGTGCTTCTGGACAAGTCCTGCCACCTTTGTAGGCTCAGCTTCCCCCCACGGAAGCTAGAGGTAAGTCACATCAACTTAGCAGGGATCCGACGGAGGCAAAGCGAGGGAGACCCTCTGGGGATGTTTGCCAGCCGAACCACTGAGTAGGATGTCGCTGAGGTTCGTAAGGGTCAATAAAGTACACGTGTGCCACTTTTACCTCGTGTCTCTGTCCAGCGGCATGTATGCTGTTCCTCAGCCACTTTGTCAGGGCTGTGTCCCCACTGCCTGGAACACAGTAGCTCAAGGAGAGATAGGTGTCTTAGTCCATCAGCTGCTACAACAGAATATCATAGACTCGCCTTGTACAACAAACCTTTACTTTCCACAGTTCTGGAGGCTGGTGCCGTCAGATTCCATGTCTGGTGAGGAACTGCTTTCTGGTCCACAGGTGGCTGTCTTCTCGCTGTGCCCTCACATGGCAGAGGGCAGAGGAAAGCAAGCTCTCTTGGGATTCTTATAAGGACACGAATCCCGTCATAGGGGCTCCTCTTCCACGAGCTCATCGCCCGATGAGCTCCCAGAGGCCCTACTTCCAAACACCAGTACATTAGGGGCTAGGCTTTCAACCCGTGATTTTAGGGAGGCACACACATTTCGATAATAACAGCACATGTGTGCAAAAGTTTCTGAACTCCATCCCAAAATAAAAGAAAATGTGCAAAAGCCCAAAGAGCTTGTGCAGTTGAGGGCCATTCCTACCATGCGATGGTGATCGTACAGCAGACTTTCTGTGCTCCCAACCGGCAAAACTGACTCTGGGCCTCGCCCACCCCTGGGCACCTGAACTCTGGGAGTCCCGCTTACTGCCTGGGGTCCATTGGCTGGGAACCGGGCCAGCCAGACATGGCCACCCTCTTGGGTTTTGGATGCCTCAGAAGGGATACCTTCCTCAGCACAGAGGAAAAGGCAAAGATCCTACAGTACAATACAATACAACACAATACGACATATAGGATGAAACAGCCTTGAAGGAGGGAAGCAGGTAAATCATCCCAGACCCCACGCTTTTTATTTCAAGATGAGAGCTCCTTTCACCCGACCAGACACAGATTTGTGCATTCCAGAACCAAGCCCAGGCGGGGCCCCCAGACCCTTCTGGATGCTGCCGTGGCCTCTGCTTTGTGGGAGAGGAGACACCCACGACGCCGGATGCTGGGGCTGCAGGAGCCCGGGGAGCTGTGCGCTCCTTACCAAGTCCCCGCTGCTGTCCTGGGTGCCTGAGGCCCCGCCAGCAGCTGAGTCAAGACCAACATCCTGGTTCCTGGACAGCTAGTCCAGTGCTCTTCCTTCTATCAACAAGACCAGGACGAATTACAGATGGACAGACTTGTCTGGGGAGGAAAGAGGGTGCCCTCGGGGCCGTCACCCCGAAAGGCCCAGCCCGGCCGGACCCAGACCCGCCCTGAGCCTGGCGGGGCCCCAGGAGCCCGGCCCAGCTGTGTGGTTCTAACCAGTGGCGCCTGCCCTCCCCCAGCCTCTCCTCTCCACCCTCTCTTTCTCTGACCAGGGTGACTATTTGAGTCTGTGAAGGTGAAATGTCCACCTGAAGTGACAGCCGCGCTGCCAGGAGGCCGAGCGGGCCTCTCCCCCCGAGCTGCTGCCGCTTTGCCCCGAGACCGTCTGCGCAAACGCAGAAGCCAGCGCTGAGGAGCAAGTCGTGTCCGTGGCCCCGCGGCCCAGTGCAGCAGTGTCACCTTCTCTGATTTTAATGTACAATTGTGTACCGCCCGGGTGTGGGCACCGCACAGGGAGGGGTTCGCTCAGGGAGCCTCTGGCCTTCACGGGGACCTGGCTGGGGCGTGGTGGGCCGGGGTACAGGTCAGCTCAGTGACCGGGGCTCAGCCAAGGAGCAGGTGTGAGCCCCAGGGTGGCCGGCTCTCCCGAAGGCCCGCTGCGCTCTGATGGTCAGAGCCCCCCACCTCCCCGGAGCTTCCCCTTTCCCCTTCCCACGCGGCCCTCAGAGGCCCCCTGCGGCGCCTGCTCCGGTCCCACTCCTGCAGCTGCCGCTGAGAAGCTGCCTGCAGGCCCCTGGCCCCCACGCCCTGGCCCAGGGCCATCCGTCACCCCCTCATCCTCCTGCTTCAGGTGGAGCAGCTGCAGGTGCCGCAGGACAGTCACAGTGACTCCCCGGGGGTGTGGAGGAAGAAGGGCCCTCGCTGGGGGGCCCGAGTCCTCTGGACACCCCCTGCCCTGAGCACAGAAATCTCTAGACTGTAAACCGCGTGCACTGTGTTCTTGGAACCAGGAGCATAACAGACCAGCACTCATCTGTACACTTGTCACATGAAATGTGTCTTGAACAGAGTTTCTAGTATGAAACATTTTTTAAAAAGTGATTAAAACTTAAAAAAAAAAAAAAAAAGACAGGGCTGAATTGGGGAAAAAAAGAAAAGGTAGTGAGATTCCTAGAAGCTAAAAATGACAAGAGAACCCAAAATGGAAACATGATTAAGCTGAATCCGTCATCTGACCTGGACATTTGCTGCCCCCGGTAACCGAGTGCCCCTGCTTTCTTGTGCTGCCGCTGTGGGGACAGGCTGCCCGCGAGACTCCCAGGCGACTCTGGGTCCGGCCGGGCTGGGCCTTTCAGGGTGACGGCCCCGAGGGCGCCCTCTTTCCTCCCCAGACAAGTCTGTCCATCTGTAATTCGTCCTGGTCTTGTTGATAGAAGGAAGAGCACTGGACTAGCTGTCCAGGAACCACACCGCCACCAGGAAGACTGTCCTGCAAACAGAGATGGTCAGAAACTTGCTCTTTGTGCATCGGATTCCAGCTGGTGGGTGGAGAATGCCTCCTTGGATAATTTATAACTGCGGACTGTCCCACATGAAAACAAAACATATTTGAAGTGGTCCCTGATGGGAGGTGGCCCCAGGCACCTGGCAGTAAGGAATACAAACCCTCTCGAGGAAGACATAGTAAATGCAGTCCCCAGAGACATATCACAGAAGATGATCAAAGGGACATCGCAAAGCGAGAAGCACAGGAGGAAAGAGGAGATGGAGGTTTGCGGGAAAAGATTAAAACGGAAGCATCAGACCCCAAAAGATGAAGAGTGTTAGAATGATAAGACATGGAATATAAAATAGGTGTGCTTGACATCTTCAAATAACATTTAAATATTTTAGTGAGCTCTTCCAAAATAGTTTAAAATAATGCACTAAAGTTGCCTCTAAAAAATAAGAGATAGTAAAAGACAGCCAGGTGAATTTGTAAATTGATTTAATAAACCTTTTAGAAATGAAAAACACAGTGTTTGAAGTTTAAAACACAGCACGTGGATTAAAAAGCAGATCAGACAGAGCTGAAGAGATAAATGAATGAGAGGAGGAAAGAATCTCCCAGAAAACACCACAGTGAGAAAGCACTGGATGATGTGAAAGTGATGAGAGGAAACAGGGAGGACAAGGTGAAAGGTCTACTGTGTGTCTAGCAAGAGTTCCCGGAAGTGAGGAAAGGGAAAAAGAAGAGAGCAGAGACACGATATTCAGAGATGAGGGCCAAATATTTTCCAGAGTGTACAGAAATCACAAGTCCCCGGTTTCTGGAAGTGTGACAGACCCCAGCTCATCCCCTGTGTTCTCTGAAGCAGACTTGAGAGTGTGATCACCACAAAGGAAGCCCAGGGACAAGCTCTGAGTGGCTCATTGGGAGCCAGGGTTCGTTCGTGCCCAGCAGCACCGACGGAGCAGTTTCTGGAGTCACGATGCAGGAAGTAACACGCACAGTATTAAACCACAGAGGCGAGAGACGCGGGCTGGTCCAGGCACACAGGTCCCCAGGGCCACGCACTGAGAGTCACAACAGCATTGCCATCTTTTTCTCCTGTTGCGAAACAAGAAATTGGCCAGGAATGGTGCCCTTGGCAATAAATAACAAAGAGAAGATTCCTGGACCTGAGCAGGAAGAGATGGTGTCTCCCAAAGACCAAGCATCTTCACGTACACTGATTGGAGAATAAAGCTGCGTCTCTGTCCATTGTTCTAAATCTTCGTGGATAAATCATGATACCTCAAATGGGCCCATGGGTTTCTAATATATATTTAATTTAAATTAGTTTTATAGATAGCAACCCACATAAAATACTTGCCCAGGGCCCCACAGACATTAGGGACAGCCCTGGCTACAAACACTAACCGAAAGAAAGTTGGTTTAGGTACACTGATATCGAAGTATACTTTAAAACAAGGAACATTATTAGAGATTGAAGAGAAGCGGCATATAATGACATAAGAAGATAATTCCGTTCTAAATGTATATGTACCTAATAACCTCAAAATATAAAAAATAATTATCAGCAGAATTTTTTAAGTAGACAAAATGAGTAAACACACCGGGAAATTTTAACACATCCCTCTTAGTAACCAATAAACCAGCTCGACAAATACTGAAATCAGCAAATGTATAGAAAAAATTTAAAAGGTGATAACAAAATTCACCTTTTTTTTTTTTTTTTGTGGCATGCGGGCCTTCCTCTGTTGTGGCCTCTCCCGTTGCGGAGCACAGGCTCCGGACGCGCAGGCTCAGCGGCCACGGGCCCAGCCGCTCCGCGGCATGTGGGATCCTCCCAGGCCGGGGCGCGAACCCGGTTCCCCTGCATCGGCAGGCGGACGCGCAACCACTGCGCCACCAGGGAAGCCCCTTTTTTTTTTTTTTTTTTTTTTTTTTTTAAATTCACCTTTTTTGATAAATATGGAACATGGTACCCAACATCCATGGCATGCAAAAACAAGGGCAAAATTAAAACTTGTGAAAACTGATAAAAACTGGGAGTGCTTACTTCAATGGCCTCTCGCTAAAGGGAGTTACAGTGAGGTTCTAGAGAAAGAAGGTAAATGATGCCAGGAGGAAGGTCAGGGGCGCCCCCAGCAAGACTGAGCAGAGTAAGTATTACAATAAAGGTGCGGGCAGGACATACACCTGCATCAACCCAACCATACTTGGTGGGGGTAAAAATTAAGTTAGAACTACCTCACTGCACAGAAACAGCGTGTAAATCTGGGGTGAAGTAAAGATATTTATTAAATTTTAACTTTAAGTTAAATATGCATGCTAGAATTTCTAGAGCAAATACTAAAAGAATAAAAATAGAGTTTGGCAAGTTTTGAAAAATCAATATGTAAAAGTTATTTGCATTTTCATAATAAATGCAAGTGGAATATACAATTTAAAATTATGTAGTATTTAAAATAGTAACAAAAATGATGAGGTTCCTAACAGTAATCCAACAACGAAAAATGTATAGTTTCTTTATGGCTGAAATTGTATAACTTTCTTGAGATATTTATTTTTTAAAAAAACTTTAAAAGTGGATAGACCATATATATGGATAGGAAGACTCAATATTTTAAAGCTGTCAGTTCTTCCCAAAGTGATGTATAATTTTAATGCAAACAAAATAATCAAAGGTGAGGATATATACATACTTTATATATACTTGATATGCTAATTCTAAAATAGATATACAAGTGTAAAAAGAAAGACTAGCCAAGGTGTGACAAATGTGTTCAATAGGGAAAACTGTTCAAAAGTCTTTTCAACAAATGGTGTTGAAATTACTGGATAGAAGTATGAAACACAACACAAGAAAACAAGTATTGGACCCCTACCTTATACTCCATAAAACTTGATGCAAGGTGTGTCATAGAACTAAAAGTAAAATCCAAAAGTATTAAGGCTTTTCAGAAGAAAACATGTTTGAAAATCTTCCCAACAACCTCAGAGCTGACAAGAATATAAGAGGATGCAGAAAGCAAGCATGAAATATAAAAGAAACAATGGATAAATTAGTTTCCATCAAAATTTAAAACTTTTCCTCTTCAAAAGATACCACCAGGAACATGAAAGCACAACCCACAAACTGGTAGAAAAAAAAATTCATAACACGTATATCTGACAAAGGAATCCAGAATATATAAAGAATATCCATCATATATAAAGAACTTCCACACATCAACAACATAGAAATAACAATCCAGTAAGAAAAGACCTGACTAGTCATTTCACAAAATCAGGTATACAAATGACTGATGCAAATTAAATATTAATATGCTCATGAAAATTGGCTGAATGTCATTAATTACCAGAGAAAATGCAAATTAACACCCAATGGAGATATCATGTCACATCTCCCCAGGATGGCTAAAATCAACAAAGAAACCAACAAACAAAACTGACCAATTGACCATACGAAACACCATGAGGCTGTGAAGTAACCAGAACTCATGCGTTACAGCGAAGAATTTTACTGTCGTTCCCCACTTTGAAAGTCCATTTGCCATGTGACCAACAATCTCACTCTGAGCTACGTACCTGAGATACATGAAGACATAGGTTTGCAATAGGCTCGTCCAAATTGTCTTAGCAGACTTAGTCATAACTGCCCCAAATTGGAAACACCCCAAATGTCCCATCAATAGGAAAATGGAAAAACAAATTGTGTCTTATTCAGATAATGGATTACCACTCAGCAATAAAATAGTATGTTATTGATACCTACAAGATTGATTAATACCAAAAAAAAGATACACGGAATGAAAGAAACCAGACATAAGAGAATACAAACTTAATAAGTCCATATTTTACAAAATCCAAGAACAGGAAAAATTATGTATAGTGACAGAAATTAGGACAGAGGTTGTTATGGGGGTAGAGATTGACTTGAAGGGGACCCAGAGGAACCTTCTGGGATGATGGGGGAGTCCTGTATCTTGAGTGGATGGGGTAACATGGGTGTGAACGTTTATCAAAACTCATCAAATTTTACACTCAAGATCTATGTGTTTCACTCTATGTAAGTTTGTCTCATAAAAGCATAAGTATTATAAATGGCTCCTAGGGAGGGTAAGTTCTATTATAGGGAACCACTTGTTCTATGCTTTTAAAAATTAAACTTTCTATTTGAGATAAATGTCGATTCACATGCAGTTGTAAGAAATAATACAGAGATCATGTGTACTTTCACCCAGCTTCCTCCAATGATAACATTTTGCAAAACTATAGAACATCATCACAACCAGGACACTGACAGAGATACAGTCAAGAAACAGGACATTTCTACCATCCAAGGACCCCCGATGTCTCCCAGTTACAGCCACGTCCACTTCAGTGCTATTCTGGCTCTTCCTCGACTCCTGGCAAACACTAATCTATTCTCCATTCCTATAACTTTGTCATTTCAGGAATGTTATGTAAGTGGAATCATGTGGCATGTAGCCTTTGTGGTTGCTCTTTGTCACTCAGTGTAATTCTCTGGAAGTCTGCCCAGGTTGAAGTATGTGTCGGGAGTTTGTTCTTTACAGTTAAATAGTATTTCATGGTGTGGATGCATCATAATTTCTTTAGCTGTTTATCCATGGAAGGCCATCTGGATTGTTTTCATGTTTGCCTATTATGAATAAACCATCCATAAACATTCATACATAGGCTTTTGTATAAACATGTTCACATTTCCCTGGGATAAATATCCAGCAATGCAATCTCTGGGTCATATGAGAGTTTAGCTTTTTAAGACACTGTCAAGTTGTTTTCCAGAGTACCTTCGCCATTTTACATTCCTGTACGAGAAATCCAGTTTCTCCTCAACCTCACCAGCACTTGGTGCTGTCACTTAAAAATAAGATTGTCCACCCTGATAGGTGTGTAGTTGGTGGTTTAAATTTGCATTTCCCTAATCGGTGATACTTTTGAATTTTTTCATGTCCTGATTTTCCATCTGTATATCCTCTTTGGTCAAATGTCTCCTCATATCTTTGCCCATTTCCTAATGGGATTGTTTGGTTTTTTTTTTTAACGTTGAGTTATGAGTGTTCTGTGTATGGTTTACATAACAATCCTTTGTTGGACAGGTGATTAGCAAATATTTTCTCTCAGTCTTTATTGTGTCTTTTTATCCTCCAAACAAGGTCTTTCACAGACCAAAATATTTTAATTTTGTTAAGTCCATTTTATTGTTTTTTTCCCTTTTGTGGGTCATAGTTGTAGTGTCAAATCTAGGAACTCTGTGTCTAGCCCTAGACATAAAGTACTTGTCCCTCTGCTGTTTTTTCTTCCTAAAAGTTTCATGGTTAATATTTTACATTAAGTTCATGATTCGCTTTGAGTTAACGGTTGAAGAAGGCATGAGATTTAGGGAAAGATTCATGTTTATTTGTTTGTTTTGCTTACATTATTTCAACTGCTCCTCCACCATTTGTTGAAAAGAATATCTTTCCTTCCTTGAGTCGCTTTTGCACCTCTGTCAAAAATCAGTTAGGGAGGCAGAAAGAAGCTGAATGTCCATCAGTTGATGAATGGATAAACAAAATGCGGCACATCCATACAATGGAACCTTCACCATAAAAAGGAAAGAAGTACCAACACCTGCTACAACGTGGATGAACCTTGAAAACAGAATGCTAAGTGAAGGAAGCCAGTCACAAGAGATCACATATGATATGATTCAATCTTTATGAATGGTCCAGAATAGACAAGTCTTTAGGGACAGAAAATAGACTGGTGGTTGCTTAAGGCTGGAGGAGATGTAAGGATTGGGGAGGGATATCTACATGGTTGGGGGGAGGGTCTCTTCTCAGGAGAGGAAAATGTTCTAAAATCAATTGAAGTGATAGTTGTACCTTTCTGTGAATATACTAAAAAGCACTGAAATATACGCTCTAAATGGGTGATGTATTGTGTATCTCAATGAAGCTGTTACAAATGTTTTTTAAAAAACCTGGAATGGGGGCTGTCCTGGCCATTGTAGGATGGTTAGTAACTTTAGCCGCTCCCCAGTGAGTACCAGTAGCAACCTTCCAAGTCATAGTTATCAAAAACTGTCCCCAGACATTGCCGTTGAGGGGAAACATCCTTCCACCTGACACTGAGAACCAATGTCACAGAATAAGAAAATAGCAAAAGAAAGGAGAGCCTTGAAGCCATGTCCGTGGACCTATCGTCAAGATGACCACAGCAGGACCATCCTGTGGAGACTCTGGAACGGGTGCAGTAGTTATCACATACTCCTACACATCAACACGTCTGTGACCTGGAGCAACGTGGGCCACTTGGTAAGTGTCTCTTAAAACTTGGCTTCCTCCCCCCGACTGAAGTCCCATCTCTCTATGTCCACCCCGTGAGACACCAAGTGGAGGTTAGCAAACAGGACCCTAAATCTCCCCGTTGCTAATTTTAATGACAAGGTGGGCATGACCTTTGCACTATGACCTGGGTCTGCACCATCCCAGTGGTTGTCCACGTTCTCCTGGTTTCATTTTCACCAGGACGACTCAGGCTACGGTGCTTCCATTTGCCATGGTGAAGACCTTCCCCCGACCGATGAAGCATCCTGCTCTAAGGAGGGGCCAGCTTTGGTCCTCTTATGCTTCTGCTGTGTTGATACACAGAACGTCTCCACTCTCAGGGAACATCCGGCAGCATTCCTGCCTAAGAGGAAGGGGCCTCTCTTGAAGGACATCCCCAAAGGAGAACTCCTTGTTCAGATACATTAAGGAAAAACATACAGCCACAAGCAGCCAGCAAAGATATCACACCCATTATTCATTCAAACTTGACCTTCCAGAGGGAAAAGCATTGAAGAGTCATATTTAGCGATTGATGAGTTGCACTGCAAGAATGATGCCACTTTGACTATCAAGTGGCGAAGATGGCTTTAAATGACGTCACTATCAAGTGGCGAAGATGGCTTTAAATGACGTCACTATCAAGTGGCGAAGATGGCTTTAAATGACGTCACTATCAAGTGGCAAGGATGGCTTTAAATGACGTCACTCAGGCTGTTGTGACGTCCCCTGGGAGCCTGCTTCATGGTGGGCCTGTGAATAAAAGATGCCAAAGCAGGCGCTCTTCCCTGGGCTCGGCAGAAGCTGCAGGGGGGCGGTGGTAGGAGGTGAGATGGGGCCTCACACCGGAAGCCTGAGCACCTTCCTAACACCAGGAACGAAGCAGCCATCCACCTGTTCAACCTCAGAGGTGTGTCTGTTGCCCTGAAGACCCCCAGAGCAGCCCCTCGCTGTGGAAGGGGGCTTCTTTCACATCAAGTCCTCCTGATGGAGGTGATGGCGTGTCGCCCAGGTTCCTCCTGGTGGGCTGGGCCCAGGCAGCAGCAGGGGAGAGAGCTGCAGGGCAGAACTCCCTAAGAAGGATGATGAGACTCTCAGGGAGGGTCAACGGAGAAACACGTTGTGTGGTCACACAGGTACAAACCTTCCTTGGAAGTCACGGAGAGGAAGAATAGGTTTGAAACCAGCCGTGTGCTCCACTGAGATTTCTGGGGCCAGAGTTTCCTCTTGGGCTCTTCTTCTAAAGGCTTCTTCCCTGGGACAAGACTTTCTCCCTAGAAGCAGACACGGCCGTGAGAGTGAAGCCAGGAACCTACACCAAAGGCACACAGAGGGCAAGTCTCAACAAAGGAGGGCGATCCGGCCCAGAAGTCAGAGGAGGAAGAGGAGGGCAGTGTAGCCCTTATGGGGAGAAAGCGGATGGAGCCTGGGCGGCCACTGGGGCATATCCCAGAGGGCGATTCCTCCATCCCGCCGACCTGGGCAGGGCTCTCCTCTCCTGGAATGTGCTGTCCCATCTATGTTAACCCTCCCCTCTCTCCAAGTCCGCCTCAGAGTCACTTCTGTGTGGGCCGGGCACGTCTACGCAGGACTGGTCACCACCTTTTCCACAATCACGTAGTGTTGGCACAGGTGGCCATGAAACACTTGTGGCGTTGGTCATCTCTTCCCAAACTGGAAGACCTTCAAGTCCCCAGGACCCAGTGCAGAGATCGACATACAGCAAACATTCCACCAATACGTGGCAGATTAATGGGAGGACGAGAGAAGGTATGAATGAAAGGATTTTATGCTGTCAACATCACCTATGGAATACGTGACTAGTGACGCGATCAGCTTGTTAAATGCAAACCCCTGCCACCTCGAAACATTGTTATATATAAACAAACAAACAAGAAGATGCAAAATCTCTAAAAAATAAATAAATACCTTCAACAAACAAGTAATATAAAATGGCACTGTTCCTCTTTTAATCTGTCAGTCTATACACAAAACCCTTTCTAGCAAACATAAGTTGGCTTTGTTGCTACAATAGTATCAAGTATCCAGACAGGCAATTTCAAAACCAAAAGGTATCCCCTGGGCTGCTCTGGGTATCAGGTGGGAAGGCTCAAAGGATGGGAGACCCACCCACCCAGCTGCACCGCCAGCACCAAGCAAAACCCACACTCCCTCCGCTGATGGGGAAGGAATCTTATTTCATGCCAAGGACAGACTTTTTCTGAGGCATTAATTGCCCTCAGCCCACACACTATTTCATCATTTCTCACAAATTGCCAGGAAAGGGTTGCCATGTGAAACCTCAGCTTCAGAGGACATTTGGTAAGCAGATCACCAGAAGTTGTTTAGAATATTTTGAGGGGGGGGCAGATGGTGGGAGGCAGACACTGAAAAATGTTATGTGTACCTATTTTCCACATCATCTTTACAGCTACTTCTGTCCACCCAGGGACCAACTCCACCTTGGCAAAATGCACACCAGTTTCAGTACTTCCAAAGCAACTTGCTTCACCCCCTCATTTGTGCTTCAGTTTATGAACTTGTTTTTTTCTCTTTTCTTCCTATATCTTTCCATAGGGAAGGTGCCTGGTCCAATGCCTCCATTTACCTCCACTTATGTTCTTTTGATTTTTAATTTTAATTTTTAAAAACTATGGTAAAATACACAAAACATAACCTTTATCATCTCAAACATTTTAAAGTGTACAGTTCGGAGGCATTTAGTGTACTCACATTGTTGTGCAACCATCACCAACGTTCCTCTCTAGAACTTTTTTCATCCTGCAAAACTGAAACTCTCTGCCCTTTAAACGACAAATCCCCTCTCCCCCTCCCCCCACCCCAGCCTCTGGAAACAACCATCTACTTTCTGTCTCTATGACTCTGAGAACTCTAGGACCCTCACAGAAGTGGAATCCTACAGCATTTGTCCTTTTGTGACTGGCTTATTCTACTTACATAACGTTTTCAAGGTCAATCCGTGTTGTAGCATGTGTCAGAATTTCTGCTCTTTTTAAGGCTGAATGATGTTCCATTGTGTGTATAGACTGTATTTCGTTTATCCGTCATCCATGGTCAACACTTGAATTGCTTCCACTTTTGGCTAATTGTGAATAATGTTGCTATGAACGTAAATATACTAATATCTCTTTGAGACCCTGCATTCAATTCTTTTGGGGCTATACCCAGAAGTGGAATTGCTGGATGATATGGTAGTTCTACTTTTAATTTTTTGAGGAACCATCATATTGTTTTCCATCATGGCTGCACCATTTTATTCCCACCAACAGGGCACAAGCGTTCCAATTTCTTCACATCTTTACCAACACTTCCTATTTTCTGTTTTATTTTGCTTGGTTTTTACATAGTTGCCAGCCTAGTGGGTATGAAATGGTAACTCAATGTGGTTAGATATGTGTTTCCCTAATGATTAGGGATGTTCTGCATCTTTTCATGTGCTTATTGGACATTTGCATATCTTCTTTGGAGAAATGTTCTTTCATGTCCTCTGTCCATTGTTTGATGAGGTTGTTTGTTTTTTGTTGTTGAATTGTAGGAGTTCCTTATACATTCTGCATATTAACCCCTTATCAGACACATGACTTGAGAATATTTTCTCCTATTCTGTGGGCTGCCCTTTCACTCTGTTGATTCTGTCCTTTGTTGCACGGAAGATTTTGTTTTGATGTAGGCCAGTTTACCTATTTTTCTTTTGTTGCAGCCTCCCTTCCTTTTCGCACCCTCTTGGCTCTCTTTGCTGTCATCCTCTCCTTCATCCTCAGCAAGCTGGTGATCTCCAGGAAGCCTTGGGCTTTCTGGACAACACGTGCTTTGGAGTCTGACTGTCAGGGTTAAAATCCTAGTTCAAATGCTTTCTGAGTGGCATTTAACACCTGCAACTCTGTCTTCTCTGGGAAACAGGACAGACACCCTAACATTTACCTTAGAACGTTGTAATGACAATGCCAAGCCAGGGTAAATGTTCCCTCTCAGCAGAGTTCTTTGCATCCCGTTTCCAGGAGCACATGGGCTGGGTCTTTACAGTCACAGAGGCCCCATAGACATTCTATGTTCAGTAAACATTGGGTAAACAGGGAATCCTGTGCCCTGCCCCCATTTCACATTCTGTACTGATGCCTTAGGGTCCCCTTTCTTTTATTCTCTGGCCCCACTCCATTTATACGTAGGACAGGTGATTTCCTCTATAAGTGCACCTGATAGAAATACTTCACAGTTAAGATAATCCTAAGAAATAAAATCTCATGTACTTTT
This sequence comes from Physeter macrocephalus, assembly GCF_002837175.3. Lineage (NCBI taxonomy): Eukaryota > Metazoa > Chordata > Mammalia > Artiodactyla > Physeteridae > Physeter > Physeter macrocephalus. The sequence goes on from NC_041233.1 coordinate 83,120,102, forward strand.
CTACCAACAGTTTAGATTAGGTTCATGTAACTAGTAGCAAAAACAAACATCTATCTGCTTTGTCCACCTATTTTGTTTAAGCATTAATGTTTGGGGTTTTCTTTCTTACGTGTAGAAGTGCTGAGGGCAGCCATCCAGGGCCAGGGCTCTGCTCCCAGATAACTTTGGGAATGAGCCCTCTGGGTATGTCCCAGATGGTCCCACATAGAGCTCCAGCTAAAGGATAAGCAGAATGAGAAAGGGCAGAAGAAAAGTCAACAGGTGCATGCCAGCTGGTCTTTAAGGAAGATTCCAAAGACTGTCATATCCACTGAGAGCCTATGGTGCACTATTTAGTCGCATTGCCATACCTATCGGCAAAGGATTCTGGGAGATTCAACGTTCGGACTTGAGGGGAGGGTGTCTCAGCTGAAAACTTTATTACTCTGCAGGAAGGAAAAAGGGTGTTAGATAACAACCAGCAATCTTAGCCATGGAGAACATCCTGTGGGATTTTACACTTGGCAAAAAATACAAATCTACAGTGAGCTGTGTTCATGGTTTCAGAGCAGACTCGCGTGGACAGTCACACACATAGGATGAACTACAGGAGACACAAGAATATCCCTTTGGGAGATACCACACTCTACGCTTCATGGTTAATTGCCTAAGTCTGCATCCTGACTCATCAGCTGCGTGACCTTGAGCAATGTCCTTGAGCTCTCTGGGCCTGGCACGTTGCAGGCACCCACATTCAATGTGCACAACACACTGCCACTGGGGTCGTATTTTTGTCTTATACAGCAAGTGAAACAGAGACTAAGAAGACCACCTCGCTGGTCATGCATGTGTGCTGAGAGGGGAACAGCTTGCTTTGTGCTGGTGGAGGCCAGCAGAAGTGGCCTCCCGAAGCTCCAACACCCAGTGCTTTTGTTGGTTGATTGTCTCAAGATAAAAAAGAATGAAATCATGCCATTTACAGCAATGTGGATGGACCCAGAGATTATCACACTAAGTGAAGTAAGTCAGAAAGAGAAAGACAAATACCATATGATATCACTTATATGTGAAATCTAAAATATGACACAAAGGAACTTATTTACTAGTTAGAAGCAGACTTACAGATATAGAGAGCAAACTGATGGTTACCATAGGGGAAAAGGGGTGGTGGAGGGATAAATTAGGAGTATGGGATTAACAGATATACACCACTAAATATAAAATAGATAAACAACAAGGATTAATGTGCAGTACAGGGAACTATATTCAATATCTTTTAATAACCTAGAATGACAAATAATCTGAAATATATGTATTCAACAGAATCATTTTGCTGTACACTTGAACCAAACCCAACATTGTAAATTAACTCTACTTACTTCACTTTTTAAAAAAGTCTCCTTTCCACTCACAGGTTCCAGACGCGCAGGCTCAGCGGCCATGGCTCACGGGCCCAGCCGCTCCGCGACATGTGGGATCTTCCCGGGCCGGGGCACGAACCCGCGTCCACTGCATCGGAAGGCGGGCTCTCAACCGCTGCGCCACCAGGGAAGCCCCACTCACACCTTTTTGAAAGTGAACTTTGATTTGATGACGTCCCTGTCCTGTGAGCCACCAGCAGGTCCTCCACGGAGGTCCCCAGGTGCCGCCATAAATTCATCCGCTTAGGGACCAGGGATTGCTAACACAGCCAATATACCGTTCTCTTGATGTGGTTGATTCTCCTAGAACTTTGGGAGATATAGGGCATTTCTCCAGTTAAAGTTCTTGGATAGGTGAATTTGCTATAGGAAAACACTATTTTGGTTTTGCCTCTTTAGTTTCTTTTTTTTTAAACTTAAATTTTAACGAAATATATTTTATATGCAATAAATACATCCATTTTAAATATCTTTACAAATGCAAACACCAGTGTGACCACCACCACAATCAAGATCTAGGACATGCCCATCACCCCCCAAATTTTCCTTGAATTCCATCCTAAAAGCCCACCCCAGGCTCTAGGCAAACACTGACCTGCTTAGTGTTCTATTGGTAAGATGTGCATGTCCCAAAATCTCACATAAAAGCAGTTTTGCAATATTCACATATTTTTTATCTGATTCTTTTGCTCAGCACGATGTTCTGGGATTCATGAATATTTTTATGAGGATGATCGATACATCCCTTTTTATTACTACTCAGTGCTCCACTCTGTAAGTATACCCAGATTCTGTTATCAATTCACTTGCGGATGGACTTTTTGGTTGTTTCCAGTTTGGGGTTTAATGAGTAAAACTGCTCTAAACCTTTGTGTACGGTCGTTGTATGGATGTATGTTTTCATTTCTCTTCAGTACATACACGAGTGGAATTTCTGGGTTACGTATACGTTTCTGGAATTTCTGGAAAGTGTTATGTTTAACTTTATAATGAACTGCCAAACTTTTCCAAAATGGTTGTACCTTATTTAATCTCCAGAAGTATAGAAAGTTTTAGTTGCTTCTTATTTTCTCCTAAAATTATTATTTTTACATTTTATCCATGCCAGTCCTTCCCCACTGGAGCTTTATTTTGCCTTTTGGTGATTACTAATGATATTGAGCATCTTTTCACGGGCTTATCAGTCATTCATGTGTATTTCTTTGTCAAACGACCCCTAAAATATTTTGCTGAGGTTTTAATATAAAATTTGAAATCAATTTCACGGATATTTAACTTGCATAGAATAAAATGCACTCATTTAAAGTGTATAGTTCAATATGTATAACTTAATACTTTCTTTGTTGAAGCGTCTGTGCAAACCTTCGTCCCATTTTTTATTGGAGTGTTTATCTTCTTCTTATTGAGTTGTGTGAGTTTTTTATGTTTGGGATACGGGTCTAAGATTCAGCGATTTTTCTTGAATAAATGCTTCTCAGATTGTTGCAAGTCTATGGTTAATTTACAAGGTCCTGAAAAAAATTGATGTTGATGGTTCTTTAGTGTTCTTACTGCCTGTATGGAGTAGTGGATTTCCAGAGGTCCTACCCACTTTGGAAGTGTTTTCTGAAAAGACTGTTCTCCACTGAATTACCTTGACATTATATTCTGTTCATTTGCTCTGTTGATCTACACTCATGCAAACTGGACATTTTCTTGATTAAGAGAAAGTCTCGGAATAAGATAGTGTGATCACATGACAATTAAAAATAACCGGAAGAGCCAAAACAATTTCAAACAGGAACAAAATCAGAGAACTTATAAATGAATTTCGCAAGGTCAGTGTATACAAGGTCGATAGTTTATTTTAGATGCCCTCGGGCAGAGTGAGGAAATCCCCTTCTAGTCACAGTTCGTTGTGAATTTATTTCTTGTTCCTCAGGGATGGATGTCGAGTTCTGTCAAATGTGTTTTCCACATATATTAAGGTCACTTTTTTATTATTCTTACAATATGGTAAATTAAACTGATTGATTTTTAATGTAAAATCTCTCTTGCATTCTGGGAATAATCACCATTTGATAATATATTTTCTTTTATATATTGCTTGATTTGAATTGCTAATATTTAGCTAAGCATTTTTACATCTATATTCATGAGGAATATAGCTTACTTTTCTTCTAATTTTTTTTCATAAATGACTTGGGAAATGTCCCCCCCTCCTTTATTTTCTGAGGGACCCTAGGTAATATTGGTATTGCATCTTTTCTAAATTTGAGAAAATTCACCATTAATGCCATCTGGGTTTGCAGTTTCCTCTGTGAGTAGGTTTTCAATATAAATTCAATTACATTACTAGTTAAGATATATTTATTTCGTATCATTCGTGGTACATTATTGCTTTTCAAGGAATTGGCCAATTTCATTTATCTTTTCACGTTTATTGAAATATAGTTGTTCTTACTAAACACTTATTATTCTATCAACGTCTGTAGGATCTACAGTGAAATCACCTCTTTCACTTCTCGTATAAATAACTTGTATTTTTTCTGTTCCTTAAAATAAGTCTAAGTAGAGAGACATCAATTTTATTGATACTTTAAACTGTCCCTTTCCATTTATTTCCTCTCGTTTTTGTCCATTTTTTAAATTTCATTTATTTTTTTCTCTTATCTTTATTATTTCCTTTCTTCTACATACTCTGGGTTTATAGAATACCTCTTTCTCCCAGCTTCTTAGTGTAGCTTTTGATTAATTTTAAAACTTTCTTCTTCTCTGATATAAGAATTGAAATCTATATGTCAGCTTTAGCTGTATCCCACAAATTTTAAGACACTGTTTTTTACATTAAGCTTAAAATATTTTTATATCTTCGAGATTTTTTTGATTTCTAGTTTATTCAGAGAAGATAACCCTTGTGACTTCAATCCTTTTACATTTATTTTGATTTGTTTTGGCCCTGCATATATTCTTTCTTGGTGATGTTTCATGTGTACTTGAAAAGAAACGTGTGTTTTACTATTGTTGGGTGCAGTGTTCAATGAACACAATATTTATCTGGCTGAAAGCATTGTTCAAGTCTTCTATGTCCTTACTGATTTTATGTCTACTTGTTCTTAGATAACTGAGAGAGGAGCTGAGAAATATCTAACTATAATTCTTGATTTCTCTATTTCTCCATTGAATTCAGCATTTATTCTTAGAGACTTTGTTACAGGGTGCATATGCACATTTGGGACTACTGTGTCTTCTTGATGAATTGATCCATTTACCACTGTAAAAGTTTGTTACGTATCTCCTGTGATATACCCTCTTTCTGAAAACGTTGACTAGTAATTATATAGCCACTCTGTAAATTATAAAGCCACTTAATGACTCACTATCACTAATAGTAATGTGGCAGAATTTGTCATCTTTCTATTTTTTAAATGTTTCTCCCTTTTTACGTTTAAAGTACATTACATGAACACAGCATATAACTGTGCTGCATCTTTTTCCAGTCTAATGATTTCTGCCTTCTCATTTTAATTTAGACCTTTTATATTCAGTGTACTTATTGATACGGTTAGGTTTAAGGCCACCATTTTGTTATTTCTTTTCTATTTGTCCCATCTGTTCCTCTTTAACTTTTCTTCACTTTGCTTCTTTTTCACCATTCTTTTGGATTGACTGAGAAAATTTGGTATTTATTTTTTATCTCCCACCAGCTTATTAGCAAAACCTCCTTGTTTGTTTTTTACTAGAAGCTGTAGGAGATATGCATAATTAAAATGACAACCAGCCTTTACTGATCTACAAATTCTCATTTAATGTAAGAAACTTAGATCAGTCTATTTCAGTTTTCACTTTTACTTTCATGTTATCTTCATTCGTTTCACTCCATTACATGTTATGAACTCTACCACATATTGTTGTTTCCCCTTATGTCTTTGATGAACGATCTGGTGCTAAATAAGGCCACCCTCCTTTGATTGGCCAGTCAAACATCTTCCAGCTCTGTATGAGGTGTGAGAATTGTTCCGTTTACAGCCATGCAGGAGTTAGTTTTTCACTAATTTCATAGAGTTCCGCATTGTGTCTGTGTACCTTGATATTCAGCCAAATATACAGTGGGGACCCCACGAAAATCTCTGGAGCTCCTTTTCTGTATAGCTCCTTCCTCTCTGGTAAACTGCTCTGTGAATTCTGGCCACAGCAGCCTCATTAAACCCTGTGTCCTCAGCTCAGCAAGGTCGTCATATGCACCACTTGGGTTCGACTCCTTGTGCCATAGCTTGGAAAATGCTTCCGGGGAGAAAGGGGAGGGCAGCATAGGGCTCACTAACCTGCTTACCTCCTCTCAGGGACTGCAGTCTCAGGCTGCCAGTTAATGACAGACTCCAAAATATTGTTTTATATATTTTGGTAAGTTTTCTAGATAATGGAGTGAAGATGAGTCTATATAAGCTAATCTATCATGGATGGAAGTGGAATAGAAATCATATTAGTTTATACTTTTCTTCACCACATTCTAGTTTTATTTAAATGCATTTATATTTACAATAATCTATTATTATTTCTAACCATTATATATATTTCTTTTAAAATCATACTCTACTTTTTTTGCATGCTGTCTTTCACAAAGTTTTATTTATATAATCTTGCCTTTATTTTAAAATTTTCCCTAAAACCTGGTCTTCTGTGCTCATGTTTTTAAGCAACTGGTCTTGGCATCTATAGCCCTCACCACCTCTTGTCATCCTGTCATTCTGTGGAAGTCCTTAAGGAAAAAGACAAGGTAAGTTTTGTCTTAACTACGTAAGACATGTAACAGACACACACCTTATCTACTCACAGCTTCTAAAATATCCATTTTCAGTGACTACAAGTGTTCTAACAGTTGCTCGTTACAGACAGTCAACACAAATCTCACATTGTACTAAAACTTCTTCACACAAATGCTTCTTTTAAAATTATCTTTTACTTGTTCTCTGTCTTTAAAATAAACTTATACTGATGGAAAATATTTGTAAGCATTCAGACACACAAAGAAGAAAATGAAATTCAACCCTAATTTCACAATAACCTAGAGATAATTACTGTTAATTTGGGGGGTAGTATTTCTTTTTTTTTACACCAAGTGTATCATGGGAAGATGTTGGTTGTCTACACAGCCGCCATTATTCCTCTGTTCACAATCTTTGCTTTCAGAATTCTTGACCTTGTTCAGATATTAGGTGGCAATGTGCTCAGGAAACATGGCTCCTTCCCACCATAAGAAAGTGAGTGTTAGATTAGTCTTGTCCATTCCCCTAACCAGAAATAAATTTTGGCCTGGACATATTGAACCATGGTCAATAAAATGCCAGCTTGTAAGGGCTGGTCTAATAGGGACTTGGTTAAAAGAGGAGAGTTAAAAGAAGAAAATATATTTTATATTTTACAGATATGTAAAATATATATGAGAGAGAGAGATAGCTGTCTGTGTCACTGGCAGTCATCCTGTGGGCAGCAAGAGGGACCAACCTGAGGATGTGACCATGATAGTAAGACTGACAGTTTGGAAAGGTGCAAGTGCCAAGTGCTTAAAAGTGTAGCATACTAATTATAGGGCCATCTATGTCCAAATGTCTTTTTATAGAAGATAATAAACTTCTTATTGTATAAGACACTCTAAGTCACATAATGTTACTTGCATCTGAAAGCATACACCCTGATACACAAATTTTATGGAACTATGATAACAGTCATTGTGAGTTTTATTTATACCATCATTATCTTTCCAAGTCACTAAACATTTCTTACAAACATGATTTTAAACAGCCTCCTGATGATCCACGTTATGAGTGTTCCATATTCCTATGTTGAATATTTAGGGTTTCCCAATTTTTCTGACGTGCACAGTACCACATGACTGTCTTTTGTGTATAAATCTTTGTCTTTAGATTGTAGAAAACCAAAAGGTACCCACCCTATTAAAATTCCTGTTACGTATGGCTAGGTCATGGTGTAGGAGTGCGGTCAGTTTATCTCATGTTCTCACGGAGTGTTATCATTTTGAAATCCTTAGAATCTGGTTGGCAACAGGGAATCTCTTTTTGTAGTTTTCATTTACATATATTGGATTCCTACTGAGGTTGAAACATTTTTTAAAAGATGTTTATTTGCTAGTGTCCATATGTATGTCCCCTATTGTGAATTATTGGCCCTTGCTCATTTTTCCATGGGACAAATGTCTTTCCCTTATCTGAACTCTGCCTGAGCAGGTTACCCCATGGTTTTTTCTCCTCCTCATACTTTGAGGCCTAAATCAAATATCTTCGCCTAGGAAGCATCTTATTACCTGTGTGGAATTTCTTTCTTTCGCGCAGGCTCAGCGGCCATGGCTCACGGGCCCAGCCGCTCTGCGGCATGTGAGATCTTCCCAGACCGGGGCATGAACCCGTGTCCCCTGCATCGGCAGGCGGACTCTCAACCACTGCGCCACCAGGGAAGCCCTGTGTGGCATTTCTGATACCACGCCTCACTCTCCTCCCATAGCTCGTTGCATGTCTGGATTACACCACTGCGTATTCTTTCTTATGCTTTTCTTGAAGACAGAAATGCTATTTTATCTGCTCACACACAACGGGCCCTCAATAAATGCTGCCTGGATGAAGACATGAAGGAATGAATGAATGAGTTTGTGCCGCTGCCCTGCTGGTGCTGAGCTCCTGTAGGGGCAGGGATACCTGTTTCTTCATCCTGGGAGTTGCTGAGGAAACTGGCCATCATTCTAGTGTGGCAAGTTTGAGGAAAAATGGGGAGCCTGGCCTTAGGCAAGGAGGGAGGCAGAAACAAGGACCAAAAGAATCTCAAAGAGGGCGGCTGGAAAGCTGACAGTGGCTGCTTTTCAAGTTCAGCCGGAAGACATCCTGGGAGTCAGGACTGCATCACCTCCCCCAGAAAAGCACAGCCAGGTGAGCTTAGAGGGGAGGAGGTGATGGGACACACTGGTGAGACTCCGGCATCCTGCTGGTCTTCCTGGTCCTGCAGACGCTGTATCTGGGGCAGACACTGCAGCCCAGGGTCCGCAGAACCCCATTCCTGGGGTTGCCAGATAACGTGTTTGAAAGGAACCAGGGCACAGGTTCTCCCTGAGAATTCAGACACCCCAAAGCTTCACCTCAGGGCCTCCCCTCTTCTCCTGATGAATTTCCTGAAGGAGTCACATGCTCTGGGGTGCTGGCTCTACAGGAATTTCGCCTTTGTGCCCCTAGGTCCATGAAAAATGTTCATTTGCTCTTTCTCTCCCTCCTCTATTTTGATTATGGAAAAGCAAGATTACTGTGATATTTTTCTTAATTCTGAGAAGTATTTTTAAAAGTCAACAAATGAAAGGAAGAGTGAACATCGGATGACACAAGGTGCAGTATATTTCACATAATGGGAGGTTTCACGCAAGGTCAATAGTCTATGCAAATTTTCCTCATTAAAATAGAGTCATTTTTATGTTTTCCTTTAGCACTGAATAGTTAAAAGAAAGCTGTTTTAAATTGCTGGCTTGTCTCATTTTCAAGAGTTATTGATGTCATACAGAGTGAAGTAAGTCAGAAAGAGAAAAACAAATATCGTATATTAACGCATATATGTGGAATCTAGAAAAATGGTACAGATGAACCGGTTTGCAGGGCAGAAATAGAGACACAGATGTAGAGAACAAACGTATGGACGCCAAGGGGGGAAAGTGGTGGGGGGATGGGCTGGTGGTGCGATGAACTGGGAGATTGGGATTGACAAATATACACTAATATGTATAAAATAGATAACTAATGAGAACCTGCTGTATAAAAAATAAATAAATTTTTTAAAGAGTAATTGAGATCCTGAAATAAAAGGATGAAATCTTTTTAAAAAATGTTTACAGAAATGAACTTTTACTATAGCTCAAATAATAGGAAGTCAGTGTCTATTTCTGTTTCAGATTTTTGTTTAATTTAATTCCACCAATCCCGTTCTTCTTTGGTTCATCACTGTCCAAATGCATCATTTTACCTTTTTAGTATTGATTATTATATCACCTTGCTGTAAAAGCTTGTCAAATCACGCAGCTGCACTTATGGTGAGATTAGACACTCCATTTCAGAAAGAAAAACCAGGCTCTTCCTTCCCTGTATTCGTGACTGTGATTCATTCTTTCCCTGGAAGTACAGTTGGCTCCCAGGAAGATGTCAGTCTCATTTCGTGAAAGGAGGCACGTCCATCCTCTGGCTGTTCTTTCCCCATAAAGTACTTGGTGTGATCATTCAAACCACAGAAAGGAAAAGAGGAGTTCTCTAATCACCACAAGGGAATCTACAACAGAAATATATGGCAGGCAGTCCCTGTCCCCTTCAGCAATAAGCAGTGTCCTCCGACCTCCATCCTAGGCAGGTGGATGACTCAGGTGCCCTCACAGGCAGGTCTCTCCCATCCCAGCTCCTCTGGCCTTGATCAGCACCTGGCTCCCTTGGGAGAGATGCCCTGGGCCTGGTTTGCAGCTGTCAGTTCCGAAGTGCATCAGTTATCTTCTGCCACAGGACCCACTGTGTAACAAAGGACCCCCATACTCAGCGGTGTAAAACAATAAACATTTATTTAGCTCATGAATCCATGGCTTGGGCAACTGGCCAGATTCTCATGTCTGGACTTTGGATGGCTGTCACTGGGTCTATAATGGTCTATCAAAGACCCCTGAGGGACCTGGCTCCCATCTGAGTCTCATCCTCCAGCAGCAGCAGGAACATGGCAAAGGCAGAGGGAAAGGCCGGGAAGCCCAGGCCTCTAGGCTCTGTTGGCAACACGTTTGCTGACAGTCTGTTACAGGGCACACCCCTGGCTGTGTCCAGGGTCAGCCAGGGAGGCGCCATCAGGGAAGGACGATGGAAATCCATCACAGCAGGATCCTCTTCTGGCCAAGAGTTGGCATCCTGACTGTGGCCTCCCCTTCGCAAGGTGGGCTTGGTCTGATGGGGTCGGGCTTAGGGAAGAGCCCACCATGTGCAACATGGTCCTTGCAGCACTGCTGGCTTCTGTGGAACTGAGTAGCTGCTGGACTCTGGGGAGCAGGGCCCGTGTGTTCATTCTCTGAAAACCTCAGTGTCCCCAAGGGACACAGCTTCTGTCAATGTGGAGAAAAGTTCTTTTAGGATCCAATAGCTGCTCACTTTGCATTCTGACTCTTTGGATACTGGCTTTGTGATCTTAAGTTACGTACAGAAGATCTGTGGCTCTTTCACCCCATCTCCAAAATGGCAGATAGAAGTCCTACTTTTCAGGATCTTTGTGAGAAACAGATTTTATATATATGTTTGCGTGGGGGGGTCTGTGTGAATAGAGATATATACATATACAGATGTATGTATATGTATATATCAGGCAGAGAGCAAATGAAATATCAAGCACATGTTATTTTAACTTTCAAAATCACAGTGTCCTCAAGTCGCATGGAATGAACATGTTGCCTAGATTTGGGGTTGTCTGTGTTTTTGCTGTGCTACTGCTGTTTAATAGCTGGGGTATTAAACAGGGAGGTTCAAGGAAAACTACCTGCTCAGAGGAATGACACGCATGTCTGATCATCAGCCTCAGCATGAAAGCTCACTCACCTCAAACCAGGAGCTTCTGAAGGAACATCACCAGGGCCCCACCAGGCGTCGGGATGAGATGACAGAGGCCCCGCTTGCAAAGCTGGAGTCTTCTCGGATTAAAGGGAGCCTCGGGTGGATGAGTCAGGTACCAGGTCAATCAAACAAGGCAGTAGGTTCTCATTAGTTATCTATTTTATACTAACACAATATTGTAAAGCAACTATACTCCCATAAAAATAAAAAAAGAGAAGTGTCAATAATAACAAATAATTATATGGCATTAAAAAAAAATCAATCGAGGCAGCAGTTTTGTTCACATCACACGCCGGCAGCTGGCACAGAGCTAAGTGGAGAAAAATCTGTTAAGAAGTATTTGCTGAACAATCCAACGTGTTTATTCAATAACAGACATTCATTAAACACCACTGGGCCAGCATCGTAGAGGTTAGAGTCTTAGAGGGTGGGGATCGGCAGGCGGCCTTGAGCTCACGGACGATGGACCTGACAGCAAAGAGCAGCCTGCCCGCCATCTCTCTACCTCTTCTTTTCCTTACCCCTCCCTCATCTCCTGCCTTCCTCCTTTTTCCCCTCCCTCCTTCCCTCCTTCCCTCCCTCCCTCCCTCCTTCCTTCCGACAACCCCTTTCCAAGGCCTGCAGGCCAGACTCTGGCTGACCTGTTCTCAGTTCAGGAATCACGGGGACGGTAAAGAAAAAACCACACAGGCAACAGCTGTTGGCTGTTGATGATGCAACTGGAAGAAAAAAAAAAAAAGCCTTTTTCTCTTCTTTTCCTTTCTTTAAAATCAGTTACAACTTATAAAGCAGATATCACATGACAGAAATTTTTCTGACCACTGTAGCTGGTTGGAATGCACAAGTATCTGCAAATGAAACATCTGAAAAGCACAGGTGCAGTAGTAAATAGGAGGAATTACCTGTGCAGATGTAAGCCTGGTGGGCTGGCTGGCTTTTTCATGTGATCACGTGCTTTGCATCAAGGTAGACAAAGTTCACGGCAAACCTGCCTTCCTGCAGCTCTTGCCCACAAGCCTCTAGGATTTCACAGCAGGAGAGCAAAGCACAGGGGCCTTCAGAAGATCAGCCCACCTGCAGACGGGGGCCCCAGGGCGCCCATGATCCTGAGCTGCCGGGGCAAAGAGGCACAGGTGACCCATGTCTTAGGAAGTCTTCACTGTGTGCGCCTGCGCACAGGCTCACCTGTAGCTCCCCCACCTGAGCGACCCTGCTCTTGGACACAGGCCTGGGCTGGGTGCCTGCGGTCAGGGCTTCGTCATCAGCAAAGAGCCCCTCGGTGACACTCTGGTGGTGATGGGATGGTCAGGAGCAGGCATCTCGGTCCAGGCCGGCCATTCTGACCACCCTGGATAGAGTCCTTCCACTGGGGACTCTGGCAGAGCCCCACCAGGTCTCCGGTAAATGATGTTCAGCTCCTTTAAGGTCTACTTGGTCCCAGTCATAACAAGGCAGCATAAACTTCCCAGGCAGAGCTCTCTGACACTGTCAGCCTCCTCCTGCCAAGCCGCCAGGTGTTCCCAAGAAAACCAAGTGGCAGCTGGGAGTAGGGCCTGGGGGTGCTGACCTGCCCGAAGTGCGTCAGCTGGTTGCCTCCCTCCCTGGCTGCGGCTCCTTGTCCAAGAGCAAGTGAGGCCTCTGGAGGGAGCCGGAGGTGGGGCCAGAGCTGCCCCTGCCCTGCTGCAGTCTGGCCTCATCCACAGGCTTGGCTCTCACAGCCGCCGCTCGGGTACCCTGCCGTGGTCCAGGGATTCCTCCCCACACAGGGCCCTGCAGGTGGCAGGTGGCAGAAAATCAAACTCCCCTCCATCGTCCAGAGTGCATTCACTCTAGGAAAATTCTTACCGGTAATCCCTCCACATGACTTCTAAGGTGGCCCTTGGGGGGTTGGGGGCTTAGCCCAAAGCCTTCTACCCACCTCGGCCTCCTGGCATATGGCCACCCACCCAGACCTTCATCCTGGCCATCCCTGAGCGGTCGGGCTTTCTGGTCAGCCCCCTAGGAGCTGCTCTCATCTGGTCCTCCCCAGCCTGCAGCAGCCCCTCTCTTCCTTCTGGCTCTTGAACCTCAGGCCCCTTGGCCTTGGTGCTCTCCTAGGAAGCAGAGCTCAGGCTTCTGGAAGAGCAGACAAAGGAGGCTGTCCCCTCACCCTCACCCTCCTCTGAGGCAGCGTTTACACAGAGTGTCTGCGGCCTGTTGCATCTGATTCACCTACCTGGGCATTCGTTATAATGCATATCCCTGGGCCCCATCCCAGGCTTTGGAAGGCAAAATCTCTATTTTAACACCCTGGCTAATTGCCGTGTATGTTACAAGCTGAACGTAAGTGCTCTAAGTTCTTATTTTCTCTTCAAAACATCCCTTGCCCCCTGGCCCTGGCCCAACTGGCGGGGAAGGAATGCACTTAGGACACGGAGCAGTGGGGACTTTCAGCCTGTAGTGGCCAGGAGAGGCCTTTGACTTGCTTTAATTATTGGCACCCTCTTGCCTTGGGTCAGACACGTAGAAATATAGCTGCATCAAGCCAGGCCCCTCATCTGGTGGTGGCTTTGCAGAGGGGAAATCAGTCTAACTTTAGGTTACGCAGTTCACCTTTGAGGGGAACCTTTGTGCGCAGTCTTTATTACCCAGGGATCAGTCGCACTCCAGGGGTTTGCTGTTTGGTATAATATTTATCCACAGACCCCGGGCTATTGTTTTGTCAAAGCCCATTTCTCTCCAGAGCGTCCTCTGATTGTCCTCCAGCTAGTGTGACCAGCGGAATTATGATGCATTTACATGCCTCGTCATTGATGTAAACAATACACCCGGAGGTTAAAAGGTAGCTGGGATAACAGAACAACATCTCGGAGACGTTTCTCCTGCTCTGCACTCCACTGCTGGACACGTCACGTGGCTGCTGTGAGCATTTCTCTCTGGGGGCGAGATTTTTTATTGTCCATAAATCTTGAAGAGCCAAGCTGCAATTGTCCTTGTTGGAAGGAAATAATCTCTTGATGAAATCCTGTGGTCTCCGAAGATACTACTTATTCCCAGAAGTGGAAGAGCGAGCTGTGGGCAGGATGGGGATAGTCTGGGAGGGCTGCCTTTCTCTTAGGGGGCGGCTCTCTTAAGCTCCCCGGTACCACACTGGAGTCAGGTGGAAGTGGGGAGACCCTGGGAGGCTCACAGATCGAGTGATGGGCGGGGAGGGGCTTCATCTCTGTCTCTTGTGTTCCTGCGGAGGTGGAAGGGCAGAGCCTTCAGGCACTGGGTGAGTGGAAACCCTGCCAGGACAGGCTTTGTTTCTGGCAAGGCAGCAGCTCTTTGGTGAGGCCGATGGGCTCTGGGATGGAGCTCGCAGCTGCTGACTTGCCGCCAGCCCCGTCTCTGTCCCAGGTGAACACCCAGCAGACCAGGGATCTTCCACTGACGCCTGACTTGGCCCTGCCTTTTGAGGCCCTTCCTAATCCAAACTCTTCTTTCTTTCTCTCAGAACCTGATGAGAAGAGCTGAGGGCTAATTAATGGGTTGGAACTGAGTTATCAATGGGCAGACATTCTGCTTTATAAGTGTGTATTAGGCAGATGTCATTGCTGAATGTTCAGGGCATGTGTCATCTCAATATCCGCCTTTCCTCTCCCTCCACCATCCTGTCCCCATCTTCTAAGGAGGAAAACATCTTAAAAACCAGAATTTCTTTCTGTTGTTATTTTAACTGATTTCGGTGCTTTTTCTGTGACTGAGGCATATTGTTGAGAATGGACCACGTGGAGCTCTGTGGCTTTTTCAGGTCACCTGGGGGAAGCAGGAGGACTAGTATCTCTATCAGCCCCTGAGATGTGGCTCCCCTCTCTACCTGAGAGACCTGAGCCACAGGCGCATTTTCACCATAATTTCCGGATACTCAAAAGAGTGTCCTGAAGAACAAGGCTGATTAGAAGCTGGGCCACTGGATCTCAAACAATAACAGCTAACACATACGGTGCACAATGGTACCAGACACTGTTCTGAGTCCTTTACATACATAACTCCTTCTAGCCTCACAGTAGACCTATGAGTCAACTGCTTCCATTATCGGCATCCCCATTTGAGGAACCTGAGGCACAGAGAGGTCAGGTAATTTGTATAAGGTCACACAGCTAGGAAGGGACAGAAATGGGATTTTAAAAGAACCTCAGAGTCTGTGTTTTTACCCTACATTCTACAGTCTCCAAACACATCATGAAAACTGCACGAGTTCAAGACGGCAGGTCTGGGCTTGCGTGTGGCTCACAATTGATGTAGCAAAGAGCAAAGCAAGTCTGCTTGGTGCCCTGTGAGTTTACCCAACCAAGGTCATCAAAAACCGTTCCTGTACACAAGCTGAAAACACAGCAGCAAGTTTAATCCAGCCTCATGGAGACCAGCTTTCTAAAGAAATGATAACCTTGCTGAACAGACAGGAAGTTTGGCATCAGATGAGAAGGGTCTAGTTCAAGACCATTTCCCTGTCCCATCAGTGCAGACCTCCCCTGAGGACAAAGCTGCTCCTTGGGGCTTGCAGTCTGGCTGGCTTTGGACCCTGCAGGCTTCTGGCCATGAAGAGCTGGAGTCCATGGGCAGCGCCCTGGAGGAGTGGCTAGAGGGTGCCTTGGAGTAGGGTGGGGGGCAGAGGAGCTCTGGTGCGGGGAGAGTGGGCAGGGTCTGGAAGAGGAGAGGGTGCAAAGCCTCGTGAACGCTTCACTGGTGGACGGCCTTCAGGAGCCAGTCACCAGGAGCCCAGCCCTCCAGCCCAGGAGCACAGAGAGGGCAGCTCAGCTGCAGCCAGCTTGTCTCTGGAGCTAGCCTGACCCCTGGAGACTCTCAAGCCTGCATCTCCTTGGTGCCCAGCCCTGACCTCACCTGCGGGGCCTGAAATAAGCACGTTGGCTGTTCTGGGGGCTCATCTTCACTTCTGACCATCACCGTGATTTTAAACTGTAATACGATAGTTGGCGTTGGTCTACTCCTGAATATGAGAAAACAACAAAAAACCTCCTGTAGAAAACAAAGGAAGAGTTACATGATTGCTGTTGTTGTTTTGTCTTTTCTTTCTTTTTGGGCTACTTTGTCGGAAGTGGGACGTATCAATGCATCAGATGCTGAGTCCTCGATTTCTGACACAAACTGCCAGCTTCTGGGGAATAAATCAAGTGGTGAGAGACTTGGACTCAAGAACATTCAAACAATCTGTTCATTTAGAATTTTGCTTTCAGAATTAATAATTTCACATAAAATTCTCCCACATAAGGAAGCAGCCCATCGTGACGTGGTCCTTTCTGAAGCAGGTGACGGATGTCTCAAGCTCCCTTTGCTCCCGGCCCCCGATTAGATTCACTTTGTCTGACATCTGGGCAGACGTTTGGGAGGGAAAGGTTAAGGTTCTTCTGATATTTTCCAGGAGAAATTAATAGGAAGTCCATTTGCATTTATATGTCTTGTTATGACTGATTGTATCAATTAGGAGTTCTGAGAAACCACCGGGAGTGAGTGTGTGTGTGTGTGTGTGTGTGTGTGTGTGTGTATGGATGCAGCTAGAAATGTAGATATAGACACAGAGAGAAATATAAATGTAGGTGATGCAGTTAGAGATGATGTAGATAGAGGTGTTATAGATAGAGAGATTTTTAAGAAATTAAAGCATTGTGGGGCTGGCGAGACCTAAATCTATATGATAGGCTGGAGACTCAGGCAGGAGTGATGCTGCAGGCTTGATGCAGAATTCCTTCTCAAGGAAACCTCCACTTTTTCTCTAACGCCTTCACCTGATTGGACGAGACACACACACACGATGGAAGATGATATGCTTTAATTAAAGTCAACGAGGAGAGCATTAACCAGGGTCCACAAAATGCCTGGCCAAGTTGACAACGAAATCTGACAATCACCCTACTCAAGTGTTTACGGTCCAATGTGAGAACAGATGCACACCTGTTTTCTTCTCTCCAGAGTTAGAAACAGGTTAAAGGTGTCACCGCAGATGCTGGATCCATCCGGAGGGAGCGTGGAGCAGGGGTGCTGCACTGTTGCCCTGGGTCCTGCCTCTTCCTGCTTCATGCAGGACCCCAGGTTCAGCCTGGAGACCCTCACTTCTCTGTTTGCATAGCCAGACAAGGGGTGTCCACCAGACCCCCATTAGGCAGATAATAGAAGTCATTCCCTTCGAGTGACCCTGGGACCCACACAGGCAGGAATGCCCATGTCTGGGGGGGCGCAGATCTGAGCCACAGGTGCGACTGACCCGGGAGGGCTTGGCCCTCACAGCACAGCCCCTCCCGTCTCTCGGCACAGAGCCAGCCTCAGGACCATGGCCGGGGCTGCTGTCACCCCCAGACGCTCCTGCCTTCAGCCAAGTCAGCCAGGCCCTGTTCTGAACTTCATGGCCACTTCTCAAGGGCAGGGGTTTCCCTAGCCTAGTGGAAAGAACCTAAGAGGCAGTGGGGAAGAGCCAGGTCTGTGTCCCAGCCCCACTGGACTGGCACCTGGGTGTCATTTAAATTCTCCTAACATCAGTGTCCCTGTTTGAATACAGAATCAATAGTCCTAGCCACCCTGCCTGGCAGGTGAGGACAAATAGGCACGTTAATCAACTGTAGATTCTACCCCACAGCGGAGTACAGCATCTGACGATGGGATGCTTCCCCACCCCTCCCTCCTTCCTTCCTTCCTTCCCACCACCTCACAGCCCACAGCCGGGGGCTACGGACGCAGCCCCACCCGTGCCCACCTCTGCCAGGAGTTGCAAATGTGCAGGTGGTGGAAGCATGGAGGGTGCACAGGGCGGCCTCTGCACAGCAGCTTCTTCTGAGGCAGCTCCTGGGGCTTGTGCATGCAGAATCCATGGCCCGCCGGCCAAGGCCTTTAGGCTCACCCGTGGCTGGGGAACATCAGCCCATCCCTCAACTACAGGAGTCCCCACAGCAGAAAGGGCTCCGAGGTTTGGCTGTCAGTGTTTCCACACTTCAGAACAGCCATGGCCAAGGTCTCGTCTGATGGCCCCCACCCACCCTCAACCCTCGATTCCCGATGAATTTCATTCCTGACTCACTGTTGCTCTCTCCTGTTACCCCATCTTAATCTGTGGTCGTTTCAATTTCCACCTAAGTGACCCACTCAACACACAGGTTTCCTGGGTTTCTTTAGTCCAGAACATTCTCTCCTGTCCCACTGTGGCTGCTCTTTTCGACGTTCACACGCTTGGCCTTGTCAATGCCGGGAACCGCAGCTCCCTCACGATCACGACGCCCAGGGGCCCATCCCTGAAGGCCACCTTCTCTGTAGCCTGCTCCTCTGACACCCGCTCCCGGGACCAGCTGCCCACGGCCCACGCTAATACTCCAGGGCCCCTTGCTCCTCCGCCTGTGTCCTCACCTCCCTCCCGTCAGGCTGACTCCAGCTACACCACCACTGCAGTCACTCCTCTGCAGGTACCCTCCCTCCTATGCCCTCCTTTCGGCCAAGCCACCAGCTGGATTCAACCCAACCCATGCCTGCTGCTTGCTGCCCTTCTTCCTGAATGTGGCAGAGGGGATGCCACGCTGGGTGGAATGTTCTCGCCTCAGATCCAGGATCCAGCCCTCACGAGAGCTGACCACTCCTTACCACTTCTTACTCCCTCTCCTTCAAAGCTCAGGCTGCAGCCTCGGTGCATTTGGCTCCTCTCCTGCCCTCGAGCCCACGTCCACTCCATCAGCGGGCACTCTCTGTGCTCCCGGCAGATGTGTCCGGGTCCCAGGTCACTGGCTCGCCCTGCCGCTCTCACCTCGCTCCTGCATCACCACAGCTTCCTTCCGCTCTCTCCTTTGCTCTCCCATCTGTGCTCACAGAGGAGGGCCTTCCTATTGGTCAGGACAGGTCACAGCACTGCTCAGTCAGGGCCCTCCCGTGGTGCCCGTCTTCTCAGAACGAAGCCAAGGCCTTTATGCTGGCTGCCCAGGGCTCAGCCTGCCCTGTCCCTCCCCCGCTTACTCTACCATGTGCCCCCTTCCACGGGGCCTCCTTACTGTCCCTCTGGATTGCCAGCCACCCACTCACCTTGGCCATGACCTTGCTGTGCACAGGTGTGCCCGTGGCTCACCCCTCCTCCACATCTGCTTTGTTTTCCCCACAGCGTTTGCCGTTGAATGTATCACAGCCTCTATGTACTTTCTGTCTATTGTCTGTTTCTAGGCACTGAGATGAAAGCTGTAAGTCCTAGTTGTTGTTGGAAAATTTTTGTCTTAAAACATTATGCATTTATCATTGCTCAAGAGTGTATAGTTAGCCTATGGTCTTGTGACCTGGGCCAGTCTTCTGGTTGGGTTCCTTCACGCCCCTCCTGGAAGACAGGGGGGTTTAATGTTTTTCCTTCCTGACTGTACCTTCAGCACCTTGGACAGCGCCGGGCACCAAGAAGGGGCCTGGTGAATTCTTGGCCCGGCTCAGATCTGTAACTGCAGGGTGAGCTCTCTTTTCACCGCAACCCAATTTTGCGTCCTCTCTACATTTTGGGCAGCAGCTTCCTTTTGCCATCTCATCACTTAATGACACAAATCAAAGTGATCTGCAGCGCTAGGGACTCACCGCTCTTCTCTGCTTGGCAGAAGGTAATGATCACGGTCACTACACCAATTTGGGGCTGAAAGTCACGGGGCAACTCAAGAAGCATCTAGATTATAATTTAGAACCTCTTCACCTAACATTTGGACACATTTTTATGGCAGGGAATATCTGAAGAGATTCTTCACTTTCTGAGTTTAAAGAGAAATTTGCGGTTATTTTCAATGTCACCTTATTAAAATAGAAGCTGAAAATGCTTTGAACCAATGCCAAACACAGTGAGCTTCTCATTTACTGAGGCCTTTTTTTCCAGCGTGAGCCAATAGTTTCTCCTCTCCCCTTTGCCATGTTAGGGGATAATCGTCCTCCTTCCAAACTTGTTTATCTCAGTCCGCAGCAGTTTACAGCTCAGTGTCAGGGAGACAACCCTGCCCTTGGAAGTGTTTCAGCACAGAATGGAGGATGACAGCCAGCGAATGCCCTAAATGTGCCTGTCGCCACCCCATCCCAACCTCTCTGTAGGAAGGAGAGGTGAGGTCCCACGCCAGGGAGGGGCAATCTGTCATTCACAAACATGAATTCCACCCTGAACTCAAGCTCCCACATGAGGGCACATCACCGGAATTCTCTGCTTCATCCCCATTCAGACTCATTTAGGTTTTCTCTGGGACCATGGACCAGCCATTTCTTCATTCTAGGTTTTAGAATTATCACCCCAAAGTGACTAGCTCAAAACTGGGATTTTGGGGTTAGCAGATGCAAACTATTATATGTAGAACAGATAAACAACAAGGTCCTACTGTAGAGCACAAGGAGCTATATTTAATATCCTGTGATAAACCACAATGGAAAGGAATATAAAAAAGAATGTATATATATGTATAACTGAACCACTTTGTTGTAAGCAGACATTAACACAGCATTATAAATCAACTATACGTCAATAAAAAAGAAAGGGAAAAAATAAATAAAATTGGGTTTATATTTTTTAAAATGGAAAATGCGCTGTGCCATTGAGTCCCAGTGTTTGATAATCCCTTCCCTCTCTAAACTGTTGTTGAACTGTTTTCATAACACCAAGATTTTGATGAGTGGGAATTTGATAAATGTCAACACAGAGGAGACATCCCAAGGTATAAAGATCCCAGGAGCACTGACCAACCAGATCCTAAAGGCCGGAAACCAACACCACAGATCCTGCGGTGTTAAATTTACTGGGCACGATTAAAAATTTAAACCGGGGGTGGGTTAACACGACATAGTTTTTATGTTCCTTCAGTGGGGAGGCTCTCTGAAAACATACAAGTTCAACCGAAATGCAAGACTAACATCTCCCACTAGCGAAAACGTTGTTCTTATGGGCTCGTATTTCTGTGTTCATAAAATCAGTTGTCTGCACCCTGACTTGTTACCAATTCTCATCCAACTTGAAGCTCAGAGTGAGGGATGCGGGCCCCCACCAAGCACCACGTGGGACTCAGTTATGCTGGCGCCCCCCTTGCCGTCGGTTTGATGCTAGACCCGGAACAAATGGTGATTATCATGGATGAGAGCACTCTGGAGATGCTGTCACACACACGCTTTTAGAGAAATCACAGTGCCCACATCTGCATCAGGGGATGCCCCGGAATTGCCCTGAATCACACACAGGCAGCTCATTATAACCACAAGGTTTAGCGTGGAATCCCGACGCCCCTTGAGGCCAATCAGATCGTTCCAGACTGGGGTTTCCAAATGACTATCACAGGTTCAGGAGATGGAACATATTTTATTTTGTAAAGAGATATTGGGTAAACAGAATCTTTCCTGTTACTAATTGTTTGTCAAGCATTTGGAAATCAGTCAAGCATTCACATCATGTCTCTATCATTTGGTAAAGATAGTCTCTGATTGTTGATTTCCAGCTCTACCCAGGCAGGCCCGCTGCTTACAAATGAACGTTTAGGTGAAGAAGTATGAGGGAATATCCTGGCAAAAGAATCTGACAAAATTATTAGCTATTGCATAGAGATGTAAGGGGATAGGACCAGAAATGTGCTCACATGAAACTGTATTTTAACAACAGAGAAAAGAAAGATAGCCTTTTCTACAGAAGCGTTAAAAATCAATTACTGCAGATTTTCACGGGGGAAATATGTCTACTCAGCATAGCTGTTTTCATTCTCCACATTAACAAGAAATATTCGGCTGATGTTCTGGCTCTGCAGCTCACAATCAAGCATGCCCCAGCTCTGAGGGATGTCTTGTTTGCCCCAAAAGGGAGAGGGCGGTGGGCTATTTCTCCCCCACTTACATTTGGGGTTCAATATTCCATTCTCTGGATCACAGGCTTTGTCTCCCAGGCTATCACTTAGTTTCAACAGCATAAAATGTTCAAGTGCTGTGGATGTGGGCAAGGAAAGGCCCAGAGGAGAATGTGGTAAGCCATCTCTATGCCCCTGGTTAGTGGGGCTTCCTCTCCTGTCATCGCTTATTTGTGGCCGTGGGGAAAGAATAAGACTGTGGCCCTTTAGAGTAGAGCACCTCATTCGCCCGGCCTTGCCTTCCTCGTGCACCCAACATCAGGTGCGCTGCATTCCTGACCAAAGCCAGGTTTTGCCCCATGAAGACCAGGCTCCCCAACGTAAAGGGAGCAAAATATTTGGTAAACCTTCATAGGTGCCACAAGGGGGCTCCACACCTGAGGGCTCTCTTCATGGTTTGGATTCTCCTTTCCAGAAACTATGATTCCAAGTCTCATAATAGAGCCGTTTCAGTCAGTTCCCACCGAGTGGAAAATTTCAGACAAGTAAAATGAGAGGCCGCCTCCTTAACTTCAGAAGCATGACTGCCTGAATCACCTGAATAAGCACCCCCTCAGTTTTTAACTCTCTCTTAACTAAGGAGATTCGCGGGAGCGAGAGGGCAGCCCACGGGGCAGCTGGCCAAGGTGGCCTGTCCCCGTCTGCTCTCTGAGCGGTTTGTCGCGTCTCAGCAGTTTTCCCTCTCGAAGACAGTCGATTATCTCTTCACATGGTCCGCAGACTGACTGGATTTTCTTCTGAAGCTGAGAAGGAAAAGCACTTGGTGAAATTTCTGAAAGCAGATAATGTCCCTTCCGTTAAGTCATGATTGCAGTATCGGTGCTCAGAAAAAGTGTCAACATATCACAGTGACAGCAGCGCTACTACATCGCTGAAAAATAGTCCATGGCTCCTCTGAAGGTTATGGTGGAAAAGATTTCAGGCTTAGGTGCCCTGAGCAGTTCTGTGCTCTCATGCCCTCCCACTGCCACGGGTACCCTGGATGCAGCAGCCCACTCCCATCACACTGAGTCTGAAGGCGTGTGTGTGTGTGTGTGCACACAAGTATGTTGTATCTCTGTGCATGTATGTTTATGCCTGTGGGTCTGTGTGTGCACGTGTGTCCTTATATGCATGCATGCATGTGTATCTGCATATGTGTGTGTGTGCACACGTCTGTGTATACATGTGTGCATTCATTTTTGTGTCTCTGTGAGCAGTGTGTATGTGTATGCATGTGTGTGTGTGCAAGTGTGCGCATGTGTTCTGGTGGGGAAGGGCTGTAGGTCGATGGTCTAAGGATATAGAGAACCAGAGAAAGAACTTCCAAGCACCTTGATGACAAGGGATGTGCCTTGTTCAACATGGATCTCAAACACTGACCCACAGTGAGTTGGAAAGTGAGTAAATGAGTGAATATGTGGATGAAAGAGCAGTTAATAGAGTCAGACAAGACCCTGCACCAAAGACTGACCCCACATCTCATCCTTTCATCAGGCGTGAGAGACACCTCTCCCCACTGCAACTTCAGCTCTCCCAGCCCATCTGATACCCTGGAATGCGAGCCACCACCCCGACACCCTTAAGAGTCCCACTTAGAAAGCCCCACATCTGAGCTAACTACATTTTGAATCAAAAGCAGATATCTGTTCATGAAATCCAGGCCATCTTCCAGTCTCCCACACGGCTGGAGAGAAAGTAACAAGCAGAACTGCTCATGAACAACGTGAGACATTAAAAGATTAAGCCAAAAACAACTTTGGCAGAAGTGTCTGCTTAATTGAAACTAAATTCTAGCACCGGTTAAATATGTGTATCCCATTTAAAACAAACCCAACATAAAATACTCCTAATTCACATAAACAATGAATTAGTAAGCAGTCGTTTGCATCATACAATTTTTCTTGTCTTTGCAAAACTGTCATTCATTCATTTGTTTAACAAACATTCCCGAACACACACTGGGGTTGTAACAATAAATAAGACAGGCACAACGCCTGTCCTTAAGGAGCTCTTGCCAGAGAGGGAGAGGCAGACATGCAAATAAGCAGTGGTAATAGTGTGTGACAAAGCACCCCATGAGAGCTCAACAGTAAGCATGGCTTTGGATTCAAAGTAAGAGCAGGATCCCAAAGGATCAGGGGAAGATCAGCGTGATGGGTGTCAAGGGACAGAGCATGTCACAGGGGCAGAGATGATGGGTGGTATTCGGAAGAGGGAGCTGTAAGTGTTCAAGGCACGTGTATTTGTCAGCATAGGTGAGGTTAGGCCATAGTAACAAACATCTCCTGTAGCTCAGGAGTTTGCAAGCAAAGTTGAATTCCTTGCTCATGCTAAGTCTGATGTGGTGCTGGGAACTCTCCAGGGCAACTTTCCTTCAAGTGAAGACTCAGCAATCAGAGATAAAGGCCAGACCCAGAAGCTGCACCACCTGGACACTCTATCTGTTAGTGTGCCTCACTTTGAAGATTAAACGTTTGGCCTGGTGGTGACGCATAACAATTCTGCCCCCAACTAGTCGTGCAGCCCACCTAACTTTGAGCACTCATGGAAGGATGCTCCTTGTGTTTGTTGGGAAGGAGAAAAGGACTGGGCATGGGTGAAGAGCAGGAATGCCTATCCCAGCAGGAAACACAGAGGCACAAACCACCCTATAGAGCCCAGGACCTATGAGTAAGTAGTGTTGCTGTCTAGAGGATTTGTGGTGGAGAGATGCGACTGTTTGGGAGGCTGAGGACTCAGCACTTCCTAGGGGTTCTGGCTTGCCATGCCAAGGACCCCTACCCCATTATGGGTACAGGACCATCCTAAACTGTCCCACTGTGCACAATAAGACCTGTCCAGTGCTCAGCTCTGGAGGCAGGATGGGAGTTATCTCTTGCCGAAATTGAGGTTCACCGGCATTTGAGAGGAAAAAGCATGCTGACTTATGTAGAAAAGATTCCGGCTTCTTCCATCTCAACTTTATCTGTTCAATAATATTCAGGCAAGAATTGGTTCATGGACATTTGGTTCAGCTTCAAAGACGCTCCTGTAGGTAAGAAACGGAATGCTTGAAGGAGGTTCTGTTGTCAAAAGGCAATTACTCATTAAGAGAGAGATGTCAGAGGTCATTGCTTTTCACAACCCCACCTCCAAGCTCCCACAGATGAAGTGAGGAGGAGCTTTGCCCCTGAGCACTGCCTCTGCTCTAAACTGAGACACGCCGTGACCAAGGGGTCCCTCGGGAGCAACGACTCTGGATACAGAGCCGTGGTTACTGTTGAGCCCCGACTTGCCAGGGGAGGCAGAGCTGTCCTGTCTGTGGGACCCTAGCAGCGTTGGGGGTGAAGTGGGGGTGCCGTCCATTGGGAAGCACAGCAGCTATGTCTGGGGCCCAAAAGGGGATGACATCACAGGGTCCTAGATGCAAGATCATCCGCACCCTTGATGTTCACCGGCTCTGGTGCCATCGTATAGGGAATCCCCTGCATTGCTAATTCCCAGATTGTAAATGCCCTGGGGTAGTTGTCTTGAGAGTTTTAATGGCAATACTTATTCTCAATTTTTTGCCACATGAATCAACTGAGCATCTTTCAGACTGAGGATTTAATTGGTGAAGATTTGTATCAGCCATCATTTTAAGCCCTTTGACAGATGCTGTGGCTTACACCTCACTCTTACAGGGAAGGGAGGTTCATTCCTGTATTCACTCATTCAAAATATTTTTGAGCCCCTGGACTCCGATCCAGACAGGAAGACATCGTGGAACATTCCACACTTTGCACCTCCGGTGTCCACTTTGTCTAGTGGGGTCCCAGCCGACCTCTGTCCCCAGCGTGGGGACAGGTGTTGGCTTTTCTCCACCCGTTCACTTTGCCTCTCCTTCTGCCTCGCCGAGTTCCCCAGCCCTGGATCCTCTCCTCTCTTGGGTCCCAAGTTTTCAGTCTCTTTTCTTCTCCAACCACATCTCAGGACACTACACATGGTCTCTCCCAGCCAGAGCTTTCCCACTGGGTGTTTCTCAAATCCATCCGCCTTCTGCCATCTATTCCTTTTTGATGTGTCTTTCCCCAAATGACCTCACCTACATGCCACTGAAACCCCAAAATAGAACTGGTCCTGACCTCTCCCCAGAACTCCAGGCTCTCTGATGTCCAACTGCACAGCTGACACCTCCAGATAATGTCCAGAGCACATTATCTTTTTCCCAGACCCCTAAACATCTGTTTCCTCCTGAATTCCTACTTAGCTCGAGATGCCACAGCTTCCCAAATGCCCACTCTAGACATTTCGGCACCGTCTTCTCTACACATGTGCCCACCTCTAGTACATCTAATTGGTCTCTGGATCCTGAACTGTCCATCAAAATCTCTTCCGTCGTTTCCATCTCGTTACCTGTAAGTCCAAGTCAGAGACAACAGCCAAATCCTCCCAGGTCTCCCCTCTGTGGGCCTCTCTCTGCATATCATCTTCCACATGACTTCTAGACTAGAGTCACTTCTATCAAACCGACACCTGGGGTCACGTCACAGCTTAACGGTGTCTAATGCCTTCCTGGTAGCTTTGACATTGCCTGTGCCTCCGCTCCCTGTCCCAACTCCCCTCCTGGGTCCTTCCCGGTCCTTCCCCACCACGTGCTCTGTACTGAACAGCTGTGAGTTTCTCTCTTCTGCCAGCCACATGCCCCTCGTCCATCATCCACCAGCCTGATTCCTTCCTCAAGATCTAGGTCAGATATACCTTTCTGGTGATGTCTGTCTGAACGCCCCAAACAGGGGCTGCCAACACCCCTGATGCGTCTCAGAATAGCAGAACGTGCGTGGTAGACACTCCTTCTCCTGTTGCTGTGACCAGCATCATTATTAGATGTGTTTAGTCAAGAGACATTGGTTGGCACCTATTATGTGCCAGGCGCTGTGCCACATGCAGGGACCTGAAGGTGAGTCAGACGAGGCCCCGCTCTTGAGAACTGACTGCAGGAACATGTTCTAACAGCGTGGGTCCTCCAATCTCACTTTTCTAGACGCTGAGTCGGTGAGCCAGAATCTGCTTTCTGAACCCCATTGTGGGGCTCCTTCACTTGCTCTGTTGGTTGAGGAAGCAAAGCTCTCCTGCAGCTTCAGAGCCTCAGGCAGAGAATGACACTTAACCATAGAACACGGTTTGTAACACTCCCCAGGTGTCCCTCCCTCTCTGGACAACAGCCGCCGGGGCAGCTCACCACCAGCGCCACCACGCCCTGCGTGTCTTCCTAGGGGAAGTCCGGGGCCTCGTGGCGACTGTCGCCGCTTCCCTCCCTCCCCCACCCAGTGCATGGGGTTCCTGGGACTTTTCCTTCTGGGCTCTGCAGAAGTGGGAGGAGAAACGTTTTCTTTACAAAGTTGAAGTGAATTTTTAAGCCGTGCTGCTCGGTAGCACCGTATTCTCAAGCTGTTCTACGTTTTCTTGGTTGCGTCTCTGACATGTAAATTAAATTGTTGTTTCTGCCCCAGATAATCTTCTGTGTGTGGGTCACAAAGCGGGTGCTGTGTGAAAGTCAGTTCTACACAAGAATTTAAAATGTCTTACACATTTTACTCCTCTGTTATTGGAACGATAATTTTTTCTAAAGTGAGCTGTCTCATTTACTATAGCATTTCTCCTCTCCCTGAGCAGTTAGCTGTGCATTGTGCTATGTACCTTAAAACAGGACTTTGAGAGAATTTGTCACTTAGGACGGCTGTGTGTGTGTTGGGGGGAGAGGCTGAGGTCATGAGAGCACCCCTCATGACATCTGCGATGACAGGGTTCTAGAGTTCTCTCTTTGGTGTGAAGCAGGAGGGCTGCAGTGTAATTAGGCCACCGTCAAGCACTTAGCAACCTTGAGAAAAGCAAAATGTCCAATTAAGTAGGCAAATTAGGTCTTCTGCTTTGCCAGGTAATTGTAATATTTGAAAAATAAAAACAAAAACCCTTTTTATAAAAACAGCATGAACTAGAGGCAGAAACATGGAGCTTGAGCGTTTGGAATTAGAGTGAGTGGTGTCCAAACTAGCTGCTTCACTTAACTGAGTGACTTAATTGAGTGAGGCCCAACTTCATCATTTATAAATTGTCATAGGCAAAACTATAATTCGAAAAGATACATGTACCCCTATATTCACAGCAGCCAGGACATGGAAACAACCTAATTGTCCATCGACAGAGGAATGAAAAAAGAAGATGTGCTACATATATACAATGGAATACTACTCAGCCATAAAAAAGAATGAAATAATGCCATCTGCAGCAATATGGATAGACCTAGAGCTGATCATACTAAGTGAAGTAAGTCATATAGAGGAAGACAAATATCATACAATATCACTTATATGTGGAATCTAAAATATGACACAAATAAACTTATCTACAAAACAGAAACAGACTCACAGACGTAGAGAGCAGACTGTGGTTGCCAAGGCGGAGGAGGTGGGGAAGGGAAGGATTGGGAGTTAGGGATTAGCAGATGCAAACTAGTATATATAGGATGGATAAACAACAAGGTCTTACTGTATAGCACAGGGAACTATATTCAGTATCCTGGGATATACCATCATGGAAAAGAATATGAAAAAAAAATATATGTACAGCATATGTGTTAATTTCTGCTGTACAGCAGAGTGATTCAGTTATACATATATACATATATGTGTGTATAACTGTGTATGTATATATGTATATATATATGTATAACTGAATCACTCTGCTGTACAGCATAAATTAATACATTATAAATCAACTACACATCAGTAAAAAAAAAATGTCATAGGACTGAAGATAGATCTCCTATCTTCTCTCTTAGGTGTTTAATCATCAAGAACAGAAATCTAAAGTTGAGGAAGAAAACTCTCTGTCCAGGGTGCTGCCTGGCTTTTCCCTCTCAGCCTCTCCCTTCCGTGCAGCTTACTGGATGTGAGCATACACACCTCGCTTCCCTGGTCCTTCCCTTTGCAGACACTGCAGGGGCAGCACAGTCTTACCGCGGCAGCAGGGTTTCCAAGCCTACTTTTATCCCTCCCTTTGACAGAGGTGTGTTTCTTTTTCTTTAAGAGTATCCAACACCACTAATTTTGAATAAATGGTATTCTGTATAGAAAAAGTGACAAGTGACATGCCAGATCAATGTCTAGTTTCTTTATGGGCCTACTTCCAAGTCATCTTTCCAAATAAACCATCACTTCCTAAAGCATAGAGTAAGTTCTGAGAGCGCGTTCTATAAAATCACATAAGGGATAGCAAAGCTGAGCGATGGGCTGAGTGAGCAGGTGCTCCTGTCTGGCACTCAGGTGAGGTGGGTACCTCCTCGCAGTCTTACCGCGGCAGCAGGGTTTCCAAGCCTACTTTTATCCCTCCCTTTGACAGAGGTGTGTTTCTTTTTCTTTAAGAGTATTCAACACCACTAATTTTGAATAAATGGTATTCTGTACAGAAAAAGTGACAAGTGACATGCCAGATCAATGTCTAGTTTCTTTATGGGCCTACTTCCAAGTCATCTTTCCAAATAAACCATCACTTCCTAAAGCATAGAGTAAGTTCTGAGAGCGCGTTCTATAAAATCACATAAGGGATAGCAAAGCTGAGCGATGGGCTGAGTGAGCAGGTGCTCCTGTCTGGCACTCAGGTGAGGTGGGTACCTCCTCGTGCGGCCCCTCCCCCTGGTCCTCTGTTCACCTGCGTGCTGTCATCCCAGCTCACAGCGGTATAGGCTCACTCCTATTATGTTTGGCCCCTGACTTTCTATCACCTTCTCTAAGTGATGTAAAGAGAGCTACTGATTTGGGGTGATGACATTGTATCCCTTCCCTTTGCTAAACTTATTTTGTTTATTATAAATGCAAAGATAAAACAGCTGGTAAATACCAAATGTGCTAGGGAAAGACCAATAAAATGTGTCTCTCCCCACACAGCCAGTTAGGGTCCTGGGAATACTCACAAAGCTTTCAGTATCAGGCATGGCTTATGTCTGCATATATAAGAGCACACATGCAAACAAACATGCCAGATTGTTCTACAAAAAAAAATATCAATGGTCAGATCCATCAAGGGTCCATCTTGATTGGGGGCTGTTTTCTGAGTTTCCAGTCACCTTCCAAGTCTCCTGGTACCTTCACACAGACCACAGCACTCTCCTTGTCCACCTAGACTAATATATTTTCAGCCCAATTTCTATTTCTTGAATTCCAGTAAAATGTTTTAACCATTACTCTATTAGGACCTTTCTATATTTGTGTGTTTTTTGTGACATTCTATTGATATATAAACTTTTTATTAAATATATTAGCATTCAGAATACTGCACACATCATAAAAGTATGGTGTGATGAACCTTCACAAGACCAACAATCTGTGTAACTTCAGCCAGGTCAAGAAACAGTCATCACCACATTTACAGAAGCCCCCCTCCAACCCGGAGTCCACTTCCTATATCTCCACACTCTCCCACCCCGGGGGAACTCAGATCCGACCTGAGACAGCAGAGTCCGCCTGCTTAGTTTAGGGCTCTGTACCACTAGAATCACGGGCTCTGTACCACTAGAATCACCCACTCTGTGTGTGTGTGTGTGTGTGTGTGTGTGTGTGTGTGTGTGTGTGTGTCTTTCCATCAGAATTAGGTTTGTGATATTTGCCCATGCTACCCATGCAGCTGCGATTTGTCTGTTTTAACTGCCATACCGCGTTCTGTTGTAATCCTTGCGACCACGGATGGGCATCTGGGCTGCCTTCAGTTCGGAGCTGTAGCCAATAATGCTGTCGTGAATATTACAACCCATACACTTTGTTAAACACGTGTATGCATTTCTGTTGGATTCTTTTCTGGAACTGGAATTGCTCAGGTATATGGGGTTTTCAGCGTAGTAGGACCACCACACAGACTTCTAGAAGAGTGGTTCCAATTCACGTTCCTCCCAGAAGCATACAAGGGTTCCAGTTGCTCTAGGTTTCCTCAAACCCTCAATATTATCTACTGTTTTAATTTTAACAATTAAATTTCTATTGAGTGTGCAGTGGTACAATACTGTGTCTTAAGTTTATTGAAGTACAATTTACACATTATAAAATACACTTATTCTAACTGAATAGTTGAATGAGTTTTGACAAATATACATTTTCATCACCTTTAAAAGGCCCAAATGCTCCTTCTGGTCAAGTTTCCCATCCCTGTGCTGAGTCAGACCCTGACCCATCTCTGTCTCTATAGCTTGTTTCACTGTTCTAGAATTCCGTATTAATATAAGTGCAGTTATGAAGTAGGTACTGTTTTGTGTCTGACTTCTTTTCACTGAAAATCATGTTTTTGAGATTCATGCATGTTGTCATGTGAATCAGCATTTTATTCACTTTTATTGCTGAATATTATTCCATTGTATTATGAATATTCTGAAGACTGTTTAACCATTTTGTCCTTTTGGAAACATTGAGACTATTTCTGCTTTTATCCTATTTTGAGCCAGGCTGACATAGACATTAGTGAACAAATCTCCTTTGAGCTCAAGGGTTCTTTTCTCTCAGATAAATGCCCAGGAGTGGGATTGCTGGGTCAAATGGTGAGTGTTTATTTAACTTCATAAGAAATTGCCAAGCTATTTTCCAAACAGGCTGTAGAGTTTTTACTCTTCCAACCTCGGAAGTATAGATTTCCACTTCTTCCATGTTCTTACTTTACTTGGTATTGTCATTAAAAACATTTTAATTAGCCTTTTTAGTAGATGGATAATGGTAGTTCACTGTGGGTTTTGTTTTTAGTGGAACTTTTTAAAGAGCAGTTTTAGATTCATAGCAAAAATTGAATGGAAAGTGTTTGTTGTGCTTTAAATTCTCATTTCTGATGACTGGTGGTGTCATGTGTCTTCTATGTGTTGACTGGTCATCCAAATACTTTCTTTTGAGAAGTACCTGCATCTGCCTATTTTTAATTAGCTTGCTATGGACTGAATATTTGTTTCTCCCCAAAATTCGTATGTTGAAGTCTAAATCTCCAACATGACAGTGTTTGGAGGGGAGGTCTCAGGGACATGATGGGGTCATGAGTGGGGGCTGGCCTTGTGAGGGAGTTAGTGCCTTTATAAGGGGAGGATGGAACAAGACCTCTCTCTCTCCAGCTTGTGAGGTGAAGATGGGAGGATGCCACCTGTAAACCAGGAAGACCAGACCTGCTGGCACCTGATATCTGTCTTCCAGACTCCAGACCTGTGAGGAACGAATGTTTGCTCGTTAAGCCGCCCAGTCTGTGGCATTGTTACGGCTGCCTGAGCTGGCTAAGACACTGGTCTTCTCTCACATCTTTTTTATGTGCTGAACACAAGTTTGTTCCCAGTTACATGTATTGTAAATATGCTCTCCCAGTCCATGGCTTATTTTTTCTTGTTTTCATGGTATTATTGGACCAAGGGTAGAACTTTTTTATTTTAATGAAGATCAACTTATCAATTCCTTTCACTTATGATTAAGAATGATCCAAGGCTCTCTGCTCTATTTTCTTCTAGGAGTTTTATATTTTTAAGCTTTTACACTTTGGTCTATTCTGTTTCAAGCTAAATTTTGTGTTTGCAGTGAGGTAGGAGTCAGTGATATATCTGTTATTTGCTTGATTTTATGCTCTTTTGGAGCAGGTCTAGAGTAGTTATTTTTAAGGTACTATTCTTCTCAGTCTCTAATGAGACCAGTAAGCGTTCAGTGCAGCCACTTGGTTCTCACTGATTGGAGGCTGGATGCCCCTGTGAGCTCAGGACCTGCTCCACACGCTGCCCTCAGCCCCTGGACTTTGTCCAGGCTCACGGAATCTAACCCTGTGAGCCCTCAGTCTAGTGGTCAGCCAAGGACTCAAGGGGACCCCAGAGTGCATTTCTGGAGCTCTTTCTCTGAGAAACTCCCTCATGTGAGGACTTTGCCCTGTGAGTTCCAGCCACCTCGGCCTCCAGCATCCCTTTCCAAACACTTGTTTATTATTCATTGAATTCTGCTTTTTTCCATGTATGCTACCTTCTCATCCTGGAGCTCCAATTGTAGAAATTTGAGAACTTTACAGCATGCCTAATTTTGCTCTTCAACTCTGTATTTTCACTGAATCTTTGTCTCTGTGCTTCAGTTTGGATGTGCCCTGTTGACTTGGCTTCCAAATACATTCTTTTGCCCTTTGAAATCTGCAGTTACACTCACCCAACAAATTTTTTTTAACATCTTTATTGGAGTATAATTGCTTTACAATGGTGTGTTAGTTTCTGCTTTACAACAAAGTGAATCAGTTATACATATACATATGTTCCCATATCTAGCTATCTGTTTTACGTTTGGTAGTGTATATATGTCCATGCCATTCTCTCACTTTGTCACAGCTTACCCTTCCCCCTCCCCATATCCTCAAGTCCATGCTCTAGTAGGTCTGTGTTTTATTCCCGTCCTACCCCTAGTCTCTTCATGACATTTTGTTTTCTTAGATTCCATATATATGTGTTAGCATATGGTATTTGCTTTTCTCCTTCTGACTTTAGTTAATATTTTTTCAGTCCTAGAATCTCTATTTAATTCACCTTTATAAATTCCCGCTCTTTGGTGGTAGCATTGCCGAATCTCTCTCTCTCTCTCTCTCTCTCTCTCTCTCTCTCTCTCTCTCTCTCTCTCTCTCTCTCTCTCTCTTTTTTCCATTGGAGATAAAATTTGTATGAAGTTGTATTTTCCAAAATGTGTTTTCCACAAACTGGTCCCAAGAGATGCTTGAAGGAGAAAAAAAAAGGTCTGTGGATATCTGAATCTAAGAGGTACTTTATAGGATCTTCCTCTTAGGAATCCAAAATGCCTATTAGCTATGGAATGTTTTTCCACAAAGAAAACTATGTATTTATTTTTTAACACGGAGTTTCCAAAACTTCAGCACCCAGCATCTGTGGTCCTTCCTCCTGGACTGCGATGTCAGGCCCTCCTGGGGAAAACACACCAAGCTTGTCTAGGATTGAAGAGTGAACCGCGTCAAGGGGAAACACCAGCACGGGAGTGTGGTTCCCCGGGGCTCCACATCCTCAGCAAGCCCTCCTAACTCTGCGTCTAAGCTGCTGGCAGGTAACCAAAGAGGCCCTCACATCCCTCTCATCTGGATGTTTGCGGGTATCTTTACAGCCGTCCACACCCCCTCCAGGCCCCTCACTGGCACCCCTTTCACTGCAGCCCCTGGACGATTGAGGGGGCCTCCCAGTGGGGGCTGGTGAACAGAGGAAGTTCAGGTGGATCTCAGATGGCAGCACTGATGTCCCCCGTTTATCGTCCTCCCTTTGCAATGGCCTCGCCCTCCCGCGGTGTGGGAACTGGGCTCGAACTCTGTTTCCATTTATGCTCACGCTTTGCTCCAGTGGTTTTATCCTCTGGTTCCCCGTCAGCATGACCCAGGCAGCTGACTGACCTGTGGTTTCACCAAGCGCCATGGAACCCTCATCTCAGGCTCCTATTTTTCTCCTCAACAAACATGCAGTAAGATGCCCAAGAAACCTCAGAGTCGCAAATGTCCATGTGCAGCAAGGCCTTCCATGGCCATGTGGGAGCTGGCCAGGGAGCTGAGCTGTGTGGGCCAGTGAGAGGCCCCGACCTCCAGACGCCAGACTCGGGACAGTGGCCTTGACTGATGCTAATACATGCAGGGTCTCTAGGGAGAGAGGGTCCTCCCAAGGGCAGGTCGCTGTCTGAGCCGAGGTGGAGTGGAGGCAGGGGTCGTCCAGGCTCGGGAAGGCCCCCTGGTCCCCGGGGAACTTCCGCAGCCTCTGCGACCACAGTGAGGCTGCGACGCTCCAAGTCCCGCCCTCCTGGAAGGGGATGTGTGGCCAGGGCCCTTGGGAGACAGGAGGACTCTCCCGCCCCACCACTTGCTGCCCTCCCACCCTTCCCTCCTCCCCTCCTGTGTGCTCTCTGCCCAACACTCTCCACACACCCCCAACCCTCCCCTGGACCCCTCCTCCTCCTGCATCAAGTCCCCGCTCTAGTGTCACCTCCATGGGCAGGTTTGTCTCGGCTGCACTTGGAATCACCCGGAGCCCTAAATGCCGCTGCCCGAGTCCCTTCCCTGAGATTCTGATCCAATTGTCCCAGGTGTGACTGAGCTTCAGGTTTTCCCAGCTTCCCAGGTGATGCTATTGGGTTGCCAAGGTCGAGAACCACTGTCCCCCAGGAAATCTTCCTCGTTGCACCCTCTGTCCCCAGTAAGGGCTGGGGCCTCAAAGTCCTGTGTGCGTCTCTGGGATGACCTTGGTCAATCAGCCTTAAGATGGAACCTTATCCAAGTGTGGGCCAGCCCCTCCCCAGCCCAGCCCAGCCCAGCCCAGGACCTGCACAAAATGTCTGGGGATGGGAGAGAGGGGTAGGGGGTACAGCAGTGGAAATAGCGGGGGGACTTGGGCTTTTTGGGTCTTGGGCTGGGTTGTCTCCATTATACAACGTTTAGAATACAAACCTCTTAAACCTTTTAAGGTTGAAAGAAACGTGAGCTTATAAATTTATTTTTCTTTACTATTTTAAATATTACTCACATATTGCAAAAGAGTTAGAGCTTGTGTGTGTGTGTGTGTGTGTGTGCGTGTGCGTGTGCGTGTGCGTGTGCG
>NC_041233.1:83157580-83165070 GCF_002837175.3 Physeter macrocephalus
GTCTGTGGATATCTGAATCTAAGAGGTACTTTATAGGATCTTCCTCTTAGGAATCCAAAATGCCTATTAGCTATGGAATGTTTTTCCACAAAGAAAACTATGTATTTATTTTTTAACACGGAGTTTCCAAAACTTCAGCACCCAGCATCGTGGTCCTTCCTCCTGGACTGCGATGTCAGGCCCTCTGGGGAAAACACACCAAGCTTGTCTAGGATTGAAGAGTGAACCGCATCAAGGGGAAACACCAGCACGGGAGTGTGGTTCCCTGGGGCTCCACATCCTCAGCAAGCCCTCCTAACTCTGTGCGTCTAAGCTGGTGGCAGGTCACCAAAGAGGCCCTCACATCCCTCTCATCTGGATGTTTGCGGGTATCTTTACAGCCGTCCACACCCCCTCCAGGCCCCTCACTGGCACCCCTTTCACTGCAGCCCCTGGACGATTGAGGGGGCCTCCCAGTGGGGGCTGGTGAACAGAGGAAGTTCAGGTGGATCTCAGATGGCAGCACTGATGTCCCCCGTTTATCGTCCTCCCTTTGCAATGGCCTCGCCCTCACGCGGTGTGGGAACTGGGCTCGAACTCTGTTTCCATTTATGCTCGCGCTTTGCTCCAGTGGTTTTATCCTCCGGTTCCCCGTCAGCATGACCCAGGCAGCTGACTGACCTGCGGTTTCACCAAGCGCCATGGAACCCTCATCTCAGGCTCCTATTTTTCTCCTCAACAAACATGCAGTAAGATGCCCAAGAAACCTCAGAGTCGCAAATGTCCATGTGCAGCAAGGCCTTCCATGGCCATGTGGGAGCTGGCCAGGGAGCTGAGCTGTGTGGGCCAGTGAGAGGCCCCGACCTCCAGACGCCAGACTCGGGACAGTGGCCTTGACTGATGCTAATACATGCAGGGTCTCTAGGGAGAGAGGGTCCTCCCAAGTGCAGGTCGCTGTCTGAGCCGAGGTGGAGTGGAGGCAGGGGTCGTCCAGGCTCGGGAAGGCCCCCTGGTCCCCGGGGAACTTCCGCAGCCTCTGCGACCACAGTGAGGCTGCGACGCTCCAAGTCCTGCCCTCCTGGAAGGGGATGTGTGGCCAGGGCCCTTGGGAGACAGGAGGACTCTCCCGCCCCACCACCTGCTGCCCTCCCACCCTTCCCTCCTCCCCTCCTGTGTGCTCTCTGCCCAACACTCTCCACACACCCCCAACCCTCCCCTGGACCCCTCCTCCTCCTCCATCAAGTCCCCGCTCTAGTGTCACCTCCACGGGCAGGTTTGTCTCGGCTGCACTTGGAATCACCCGGAGCCCTAAATGCCGCTGCCCGAGTCCCTTCCCTGAGATTCTGATCCAATTGTCCCAGGTGTGACTGAGCTTCAGGTTTTCCCAGCTTCCCAGGTGATGCTATTGGGTTGCCAAGGTCGAGAACCACTGTCCCCCGGGAAATCTTCCTCGTTGCACCCTCTGTCCCCAGTAAGGGCTGGGGCCTCAAAGTCCTGTGTGCGTCTCTGGGATGACCTTGGTCAATCAGCCTTAAGATGGAACCTTATCCAAGTGTGGGCCAGCCCCTCCCCAGCCCAGCCCAGCCCAGCCCAGGACCTGCACAAAATGTCTGGGGATGGGAGAGAGGGGTAGGGGGTACAGCAGTGGAAATAGCGGGGGGACTTGGGCTTTTTGGGTCTTGGGCTGGGTTGTCTCCATTATACAACGTTTAGAATACAAACCTCTTAAACCTTTTAAGGTTGAAAGAAACGTGAGCTTATAAATTTATTTTTCTTTACTATTTTAAATATTACTCACATATTGCAAAAGAGTTAGAGCTTGTGTGTGTGTGTGTGTGTGTGTGTGCGTGTGCGTGTGTGTGTGTGTGTGTGAGTGTGTGTGTGAGACGCTCTGCACAGTGAGCTTTCCTCATCTTCCTGTCTTCAAAACTGTCCCCTGACACTCAGGTAGCAAGCATCCCCCAGTTTCCAAAAAGGTGACCTTCTGATTCAAAGGGTGTTTTCTTGGAGTGAGAGGCAGTCTGCAAAATGAGGGCAGCTTACAGAGTCTTGAGGTGAAAAGAAGTGTCTTTTTGTTAGCCTCTGACAAGCATTTCCCCAAAGCATAATAAATGGAGAAAAATGTTTCATCACAAAATAATTTTTAAATATACTAAGCTAGTTGCTAAATATGATTCTTGTAATTACTGGCATGGTCTTATTTTATATTATTAAAGCTGAACATTTTTAATGAGATTTTCTATCCCCTGAGAAGCCCAAAATACAGAGGTTTTTAAATAATTGAATTCCTCTCCATTTTGATTAAACCCTTAACCAAGATCACCGTATATGAACGGCAAAACAAAATTCCTTTTAAAACTATAAGTGACTTCAAAATTTCCGCCGATGACCTGACGTTAAACGCAATTTATTTATTTAAAAATGTAGATGGAGAGATGCGACCAGAGTTGTGTAAGTGTCCGGGCAGCGCACCCACCCCTCACCATCATCTCTCGCCAGCTCTCCTGGATCTTGGGCTCCAGCCCACTGGCCTCCTGCAGCCCCTTTGCACGTGCAATTCTGTCTGCATTTCTGCTCCCCACAAACTATCCTTCCTACCGTGCCCTGCTCATCACGGGGCCCTCATCCCACAGAGAGAACTTCCTGAGCCCAGCCCTCCCCCAGCCTCGCTCAGCCCCTGCCCCGCTCAAACCTCCCCTCTGAGCACTTACAGCACTGAGCCTCAGGGTGGCAGCTGCTCTGGGCAGTGGAGGTGCCCCACTCCCAGAAGCAGGGGGTCCTGAACAGTGGGCAGGGCCCCTCTGCAGACCCCAAGGCTCCGCCCATGGGTGGTCTACAGAGGGAGAGCTGGGCAGCTGGGGAGAACCCCGAGGCTGGGGAGAGAAAGGGTGACAGGAAGGCAGGTGCCCTGCAGCTGGCAGTCAGGTGGGAGAAGCAGGACGGACTGCTGAGGAGTGGACACTCCCTGCAGACCTGGGCACTGTGTGAACAGCCCTCTCTGCTCTGGACCCGTCAGGGTGGTGAGGGGCAGGGTCTGAGATCCAGACATCTGAACTTGAACCTGGGCTCTGCCCTTGCCTGTCCATGTGATCTCTGCCTGAGTGTGCCCTCCACACAGTGGACATGATGGAAACTTCCTGGCTTAGAAGTAATACATGTAATCCCCTCACTTGGTTCTGCTGGGGCACTGCACCAGGGAGTAGGGGGTGGTCATAACTGTCCCAGCAGGGTGTCCAGCTGAGGAGGGATCCTAGGGCCACCCTCATCTCCATCTAGGTCTTCGCCTCCCACTCCACCCCACCCCACCCCACCCCGTCCACATACCCTCTCTCTTACCTATCTGCCTCCCCTCTGACCTGTCCGAAGGCCATCAGCCCGCCCACGGCCATAACTCTCCCCATCCCTGCACTGAGTGGACCCTGGCCGCCAGCCCCCAGGTCCCCCTGTGCCCACTCCACACCCTCACTAGCGCTTCCCTGCGCTGGAAACCAGCCCCACAAGGACTTTATCCCTGTGGTCTGGGTGCCACACGTGACAGGCAAAGTCACCAGGGACCCTCCAGGAGCAGCTGGCTCCGTGACCACCTGAGCAGCTCGCCGCATGCAGAGCTGGGCCGCCACGTTACCGTGAACTTGGAGGAGCCATCCAACCAGCACCCACCTTCAAGAGCTGGCTCTCAGTAACCCAATAACCCAATATCGGTCCATTTTCTCTATGGACTTTCTGGAAGCAGGTAATGCTGACACCAGCGCCAACTCCTTTTTCACTCTCCAAAATGAATGACTATTGGTAAAGACAAACACAGAAACAAATTAGGTCTCTTTTACTGCTGTCTTAGTTTTCTGTCGCTGCTGCAGCAGATCACCACCCACATGGGGTTAACCCAGCACTAATGCACCTCCCACAGTCTGTAGGTCAGCTGTCCAGCACGGGCCTGGCTGGGCTGAAATCCAGGCTCCAGGGGAGAATCTGTCCCCTCGTCGTTCCACCTTCCAGAGGCACTTGTGTCCCTTGGTTGTGGCCCTCCTCCATCTCCAAAGCTAGCACTGTCACGTCTCCTGGCCCCGCTCTGGGGTCACGTCCACCTCCCACTTTTAAGGACGCCTGTGATGACATTGGGCCCATCTGGATGATCCAGGATAATCTCCCTGTTTTAAGCTCTGCTGATTAGTAGCCTTACTTCCCCTTTGCCAGGTAAGCTAGCATATTCGCAGCCTCCTGGGACCTGGACAGGAACATCTTTGGGTGCATGTGTGGAGGACATATCAGTTTGCCTATCACAACTCTTAACTGTTGAAAAGCAGTGACGAAATAATATGTCTATATGATGGTAGAATGCTTAATATTTCTTTTGCAACCTTTTTAAATAAAAGAAAATAAATAGAAATAGTTAGACAATCATTTTTAAGAATTTTTTTTACCACACGTGAGAAAAAAAGGATAAAAAAACCCCAAAAATCTCCATGTAAGACAGGAGGAAGTCATCTGTCGAGATCTTTGGTGTCGGTAAGTTAGCTCTTTGTTTACTTAGAGTCTGAAAGACTTTAAACAGCCGTAAACATTTAATAGGGAATGACCCATTATAGTTCCCGGTCTTAAGCTAATCAATGAAGTGGATCAGACTGTTTCCAGAAGTCTCTGTTCCCAATCGTGTTCTTACCAGTATTACAACAAAACGTCATCCCCAAATTCCAGGAGTGAGGAAGAGTGAGTCGGGGGTTGAGGTGGGGGCAGTCAGGAGACAGGATGGCCAGCCATCCTGGTTTGCTGGGACTGAGGGTTTCCTGGCATGGTCCCAGGCACACTGGGACAATTGCTCACCCTGGCTCAGATGTGAGATGCCTGCACAAAGCAGAGGACTAGGTGCCAGGAAGCAGAAGGGGATGCTCTCAACTCTTACAAGGTGGGAACATGAGTTCCCACCAAATGCTAACTACCCATCCCGCCTCCTAGGGGCCCACAATAGCCCATGAGTGGGGAACCGAGCTCAGAGTCACACATACGTAACACGGCAAAGCTTAGGGCTTAACCCCAGGCCTGTCTGGCCCCAAAGTCCACACCTTAATCCCCACACCCAGTGGCTCACGTCAAAAACTGTCGAGTACTGATCTCCTGCTCTACCCTCCAACCTCCAGGGAAGCGGCCGTTAACACGGTCGTTGGCAGAAATGACTCGGCGTGGTGCGTGGGGTGGGTGTACGTGTGTGGAGGTGTGGTTATCTTTAACCACCAAAAAGCAAATGCAACCTGCTTCCTACCAGAAATTATTTGCGTCCTACATTTTTTTTCCAGATTCAGAGCTGGAGTCTGCAGTTACACAGCTCTGCAGACTTGGAGTTGAGCCACCAGAAACTCGGGCGCTGGGGAACTTCCATCCGGGTCTGCCTCAAATTCTAAGACCTTCGCTACAGATATTGTACATCTGAGGCTCAAACGGTATCCTGCTGAAAAATAAGCAGTTTTAGTAAGAGGTGTATTGGATTTAAGGGGAAAGAGTCCGATGTAAATAACCACAAAGGGGAAAGAAAGGCACATACATTGAAAGTTTAGAATAATGTATAACTATTCAAAGAATTTGAAAAATTCGTTTTATCTGTGTAATAATCTCCGAGGTGAAAGGGGCCACGGCTAACAGTCTCCAGTTGAATTATTGGCTTACGCTATTCATAACCAGCTATTATCAGGCTCCATCCAGCCCGCATATTTGTATATTCTGTAAAATTCTTCTTCCTTGTAAACTTGCGTGGCAGGAAGACTCCTGTCCTACCTCACAGACCACGTGGAATAGGTGATCGGAGATTTTTAATCGGTGAGCCTTTGGCTGGGGAACCTCACTGAGGTCTTCATTATCTCCCTAACTGTGGGACTATCAGTAAAACGTTCAAACTCCTGCTAGAAGGAAGAAGTGAAACATCTCTCAGCGGAAGGTCCTACCTAACAGCTGTGCTTCGGTGGCTAGGTTCCGGGCCAGGTGCCCTGATGGGAGACCTCACCCAACGGGGGACCCGGTGTCCTGAGCAGCGGGTGGACAGCTCAGCTTCTCCCCAGCTGTGGCTGCAACACAGACTGTGGTATTAACCTCATCCCAGCAGCTCACGGGTATTTCTCTTTCCTCTGCTGACAGTTTAAAAAGCCCAGGTGTATATACACAGACACACAGACACACCTGGACACACACAGTGTGTTCTCAAAGACACAAGTCCCAGCAAAACAGATGAATTCATGTCAAATATGATTTTTGACCCATACATAAAAATAAACCCTTGTCTTATACTTGCCTTTTTCTTTCAAATTATAAAAAGCGTGCGGCTCTCTTTGCTATGAGTATATTAAAACTTTTTTTTAAGAAGAGATCCTATTCTACTAGACTCGCGGAATTCTTACAAGATTCTCGCCAAGGGATTTTAGACTTACAGATTAATTTAATCTACTGTGTGTGTTCTTTCTGGCATGATACAGCTTATTTACGAGTAAAAAAGAGCCAAAAATGTGTCCTTCGTTCCTACCAAAGATGACTGGTTCCATCACTGATTTTTATCAGAGCTCCTCTTTCACGCTGCACATCTGCGGAGCAGACAGAACTTGTGACCTGGGAAACGTTGTCGAAATCTGTTTTTAAAGTGGCCGAGCCCCTGGCCAGGGCCCTGGGAGAGGCCCCTGCGGGCAGGCCCCGTCCGTGGCCCCGTCCCTCAGTCACCTCTTCATCCGCCTTCCCATTTCCGAGTCTCGGACACAAGCCCTGAGAGCAAAGGCGGGGGTGCGCCACGTCCCTCTTTAGCTGTTTACTTTTACGCCGGCTTCTGTGGACCATCCTCAGCAGCAGTGAGCCCAGTCCCGGGCGGGCCCCGCTCTGCTGTCCGCCGTGTTCTGATGGAAAGAGCTCCCTGGGGTCGGTGCTGCGACACCCTGTTTCCGGGGCTTCCAACTCCCTCTTCACCTCCTTGGCCCCAAGCTCCTCTCATTCCTCCACCAGCTGCCTCTCCCTCCAGGCCTGAGAAAAGGGAGACGT
Organism: Physeter macrocephalus; assembly: GCF_002837175.3. Classification (NCBI taxonomy): domain Eukaryota; kingdom Metazoa; phylum Chordata; class Mammalia; order Artiodactyla; family Physeteridae; genus Physeter; species Physeter macrocephalus. The sequence goes on from NC_041233.1 coordinate 83,164,568, forward strand.
GAGACAGCCTAAGGCACTCGGGAGCAAGGACACTCCCCGCGCACCTTCCCCAGCACGTCCCACGGCCCTGTCTTCTCAGCCTCCCCTGGACCATCCCTCTTCATCCACTCTGGCCCCCAAAGATGCCGACATCCGTGCCCATCAAAATCAGTGCCGTCTAACTCCCTGGGCTCTGACGTTTTCAGCAGCTAGAAACCAGGACCACCACTAACCGAAACAGCATCTTTGTGTGATTGCGGAAAGGGCCCCTTTCTGAACGCACATGAACGGTGAGTGCTCTGATGTGGCACCGCGACGTCACAGGGAGGTCATGGGATGCTGCCCAGGATCATACACTTTATTTATTTATTTTTTTTTTTTACTTTTTTTAACAGCAATTTTTTTCACATCTTTATCGGAGTATCATTGCTTTACAATGGTGTGTTAGTTTCTGCTTTACAACAAAGTGAATCAGCTATACATATACATATGTTCCCATATCTCTTCCCTCTGGCGTCTCCCTC
>NC_041233.1:83165327-83196305 GCF_002837175.3 Physeter macrocephalus
ACGGTATTTGTTTTTCTCCTTCTGACTTACTTCACTCTGTATGACAGACTCCAGGTCCATCCACCTCACTATAAGTAACTCAGTTTCGTTTCTTTTTATGGCTGAGTAATATTCCATTGTATATACGTGCCACACCTTCTTTATCCATTCATCTGTTGATGGACACTTAGGTTGCTTCCATGTCCTGGCCACAGTAAATAGAGCTGCAATGAACATTTTGGTACATGACTCTTTTTGAATTACGGATTTCTCAGGGTATATGCCCAGTAGTGGGATTGCTGGGTCATATGGTAGTTCTATTTGTAGTTTTTTAAGGAACCTCCATACTGTTCTCCATAGTGGCTGTATCCATTTACATTCCCACCGACAGGGCAAGAGTGTTCCCTTTTCTCCGCACCCTCTCCAGCATTTATTGTTTCCAGATTTTTTGATGATGACCATTCTGACCGGTGTGAGATGATATCTCATTGTAGTTTTGATTTGCATTTTTCTAACGATTAATGACGTTGAGCATCCTTTCATGTGTTTGTGGGCAATCTGTATATCATCTTTGGAGAAAAGTCTATTTAGGTCTTCTGCCCATTTGATCATACACTTTAAAATGACGCTCTTGTACGGGCTTCTCTGCTTAAGCCGGGGCATCATAATAGTCTAGCACTAACAGAGCCAGCTGCGTCCACGAAAAAGAAGGTTTGGACTCCATTCTACGACATCCACATTGCCCTATTTCTCACGCGGTTCACACACGAGTTTTCTCATTAGTTAAAGTGCTTTCTAGAATTAGTTTGGCAGGTTGTCTGATGAATCTGGTCAGGGTGTTGGAGATTCCTCCAGAAGCTACGAGGCCCCATACAATTGCAGTTTTCTGCGGTTTTGGCAAAGCCCCTAACTCCTGCAGTATTGTTCCTATCTTTACTCTTCATCTCCCAAATACTGGCATAAGACGGAGGGCTCGTTTTTGAGAAGGTAGATCTAGCGGGTGCAGACATCCAGTACGTGCTTACTGAACCGGGTGTGAGTCCGATTCTCCATCACCACCAGGGTCCTGTGGCTCTTCTCAGGCTCCCAGGGGCTTAGAGACAGACAATGTTCCTGGTCTTTGATTTATAGGCATTCAGCAGCCCCACACGTGCCGTGTGCCATGGGCTCAGGTGCACGGCACATGGACACACCATGGTTTGCCAGAAATATCTTCCTAGCTGAAAACTGAGTACAGGCAACAACGCAGCAGGGCCAGGCCACCTGCTCTCCCTCCCCATGTCCCCAAGGTCTCCAGGTGCAGAGCTAGCTGACTGGGATCAATTAGAAATTGTGATTGAAGCTGAATGTAATTAATTAAATTATATAATTTGAGTGATTCAGGTTTTAATTATACTAAAATTGCCTCATACACCCAGGGCATTTGGAAGGATCCCCAACAAAAGGCATACAGGTAAGAATCAGCCCCTGCACGCACCTGATTCTCCTTTGCACCACACCTCTTGCTGCATCCGAACGTGGACCACTCAACTACACTTAGGAACAACCATGTGACCTGCGTGCATGGCCCCTCACTCCCTGGCTTCTGAGGGAACGTGGGTGCTGGAGCCCGAAGCTCGTCAGCAATCGGTGAGTGGGCTTATGTGTGGCAGTCACTGATTGCACTGTCCTTGGTACAGAGACAGCAGAGGCATCACCCTTTCCATTTGTGCATCTGAGGTTTCAGTTGCTGTAGGTAATCTGCCATTGTGTCCTCTTCAAGTCAAAGCTTAATCCGAGCTCCAAGCAAGCGGTCAGTTGTGTGTCCTACACTTATATGGGCTGCTCTGGGGAACAGCCATTGATTAGTTGATGTTAATTCCCATGAGATTAATTTCTGGCACATACTTGGAAGTTTCTGGAAAATAGGACATTTGTTCTGTCCTTTTTTTTTTTTTTTTTTTTTTTTTGCGGTACGCGGGCCTCTCACTGTTGTAGCCTCTCCCCGTCCCCGTTGCGGAGCACAGGCTCCGGACGCGCAGGCTCAGCGGCCACGGCTCACGGGCCCGGCCGCTCCGCGGCATGTGGGATCTTGCCGGACCGGGGCACGAACCCGTGTCCCCTGCATCGGCAGGCGAACTCTCAACCACTACGCCACCAGGGAAGCCCTGTCCTATTTTTAAGAACCAAAAAATTGCTTCTTATTCCTCAGAGGGATCTCAGACATGGTCACATGAATTGGGCCATTGCACAGCCTGGATTTGCTCCAGTGTCATTGGAGAGCAAGTGTCACCAGGAACGAGCGTCCCCCAGGCTCTCCGAGGGTCTCCATGGCTTCGTCACCCACTGTGTGCAATATCAGACCTTCCTCATGGAGGGGGCCCTCTGTAGCATCCTCCCCTCCACATCAGCACTGCTAACTGCTGGGTAACATTGCTGAGCCATTACTGGTACAGCAGTCACCTCTCTGGCCACTGGCCTCTCAGGACTACATTCTGACGCAGCAGGGTGAGTACTAGCCCAGGGGAGAGCAGAGAGGCACCGTGCCCGGAACATGTGCCCACACAAGGGAACTCTGGATGTGGGTCCCAGCGCCTGGCCCTGGGCTACCTCTTGTCCCCGGAGTTACCTCAGATGGGCAGCACTCTCCCCGTCTCAGCACACAGAATGGTGACCTTGGTTCCCCCCAGCCCCAGCCGGTGCACTCACTCCATCATCCTGCCTGCAGCTTTCAGAACCATGTGAGGTCCCTCTAAGAGCCAGCCGGGCCTCAAAACTTCATCCTGGTCCCTTTTAATCCTGCTCCTTTCTACCCACCTGGACTTCTGACCACCTGCTTGTCCTTGGCTCTTCTGGCCTCGACCCCCAGAACCTGTGCTCCAGGGACGATGGTTTGTAGAAGGTGCCCTCTGGGTTCTCAGGAGCAGGGCCTGTCACCTGGGCTCCGGTGTTAGTAAGTGACTAAACATCCATTTCCTGGGAATGGCGATGCCCGTGGCTGCCTCCCCGGTGTGGGAATGGAATCAGGTGATAGATGCTAATACTCTGAAACAACCGAGAGTCTTAGTGTTTTGCATTCTGTATCAAATTCCCTACCACCCCCAAAGTACCTTCAAGAATGTTGTACCAGTAGATGGAAAATCGAATTGCTCATATGCTAAAATATCAGAATGCTCAGCTGTAAAAACTCTGAGCTTAGTCCGACGCCCAAGTGCCCTCACTCACAGATGCGAGCATTTAATTCCTCTTAAAGCTACAGAGACATCTATTAGCCAACTGAAGCATCAACTAGGTGTCCAAAACAGAGGAACTGGGAGACTGTCTTCCAACTCATGTTTCCACATTCCTAACATTAGTCAGAGCTTCCCAGGTTACAAAAAAAATTGCTCAAAAACAATGTCAATGCAATGCATTTCTGGTCGGGTTTTGTTCTTTCCAGCGGGAGGCTTAGCTGTGCAGGGGGGCTAATGGGAATCATCTCAATCGTGTTTGCTGATTCAGCCTTATGGGAAAGTGACCTTCATAAATAATAATTACCAACTTTGTTGATCTTCTTGCATTCTAATAAATTACATGAAACAAGTGACAGGATGCATCGATTTGTGCTTCAAGCCGTATTTTAGAACATCAGCCCCCACTGGTGCTACCCCCGGGCTCCTGAGCTCAGCCTCACGTCCGTGACACATCTAATTCATGGAGCTGCTTTCACGACGTGAAATGAGGCCATTAACGCCGTGACTCACATCTTGCAGACCACTTTCTACAACGTGCAGAAGCATATGAATATTGCTGCCCAAAGGTTTGAGACAATGGCACTGCCAGGCATGCATACCCTTTAAAGTAATCGGAAGATATGTCAGACTCTTTAAATCTCAGGCTACTCACTGAGAAATGAGTTTTGCAGCCTCACAAATCATAGCCCTCACTGAAAATTGTCCGTTCTTTGTCTGAGTTCATTTTCAGGAAGCTGAGATCCCAGGCCCGATGGAATTTCTCTCCCCAATAAAGCAACATGCCAGCAAATTGTAGGCAATAAGTCTGATTGAATTGGTGTTATTCATAAGTACACCGAGTGATAAAACAGGAAACGTACAGACGCTGATGACGCTGACCACCAGCTTGGGCATCGTGCCTCGGACGGCCTGCTGAGCGTAGCGCCCTGGAAGCCGGCGGCGCGGCACGGGGGGATCCATGCCGTGGGGACCCCGGCGCGACGGCTCTTGCCTCTCAGGGAGACCTCCTGACTCGCGGCCTGCCCAGGTCAGGTCTGCAAGCTAGATGGATCCTATCACTGGAGTATCTCTGTGGATTCCGTTTTGATTACTTTCAAGTGCTGCCACACATTTGAGAACTCAGCCAGGCAAAGCACAGATGTGCCTCTGTCACTTGGTCGTCTCCATTTTGAGGGTCTAAAGTGGGGTCTCTGTGAACCTCTGCTGTGCCCTCGTGTGTGCACACACCGCCTGCTCTGCCATCCGCGTGAGCAGTCAGACTGCGCTATAGCTGCCCTATTCCCTTTGGGCACCCGTGAAACCAAGGCTGCGTCTCGGGCTGTCACGGGGGCATCAAAGCCTGTCCCTCCACCAGGGCAGCACCGAGCCCCCGGCACCATGGTGTCCGTCTCTGCCTTGTAACACGTCTGTGCTGAGCTGCTTTGTTACCCCCAAGGGTCACAGCTGCAGGGACAGCCCTTCTTTTCCCTCCGAGGGAATGTCCCCCTGCATCCACCCCGCGCCCCGGTTCGGAGCAGCGCGCTCTTCCTGACACAGAGCTCACTGGGCTCAGAGGAGCTGTCAGGAACCACCTGGAGAACGGAGACCAGCCCCAGCCCGCTGCGCCACGGCTTGCTTAGCCAAGAGCCCCCTTTGTAAGCCACTGCTTTCTGCAGAATGGGGGCCACGCGCACGGGAGCAGGGTGGGAGCCACGACGGAGGCCTGACGGGAGAAATGAGAGCTGTGGCAACAGCCAGGGAAAGATCTGGGTGTTAGATTTTATTCACAGTGGGCCTTCAGTGCTCTGAAATTGGAGATTTAGTAACTGAACGTTGCACGTGGAAGTTGATTTTAGCATGTGAAAGACAGGTGTCAAGAGCTGACACCCTTTAGGACATTAGACTGTCCCCTTGGCTGGCCCCCTTCTTGCTGTGAGGTGACTGTGTGTGACGGCCCGGAAGCCCCGAACTCAGGGGGCAGGTCTGTAGCTCCTCGGGGTATTTCTAACCCATTTCTCTTGGTTTCTGAAGCCAGAGTGGCCCTTTTTTTTGAAACACAGACACACACTTGCAGTAACTCATGCTCCGGCGTGAGCCCAGGTCATAGCTCCTCGCCACGGGCTGCGGGCTGCCCCTGCCTATCCCTGCGGCCTCGGGCCTGGACCTTCCTGGCCCTCTCCTTCCCGGCCCTCCTCAGTTTCTGTCTCAAGATGGGCTGGGCGGGCCCTGACCTCCCGGCCTGGACCCTCCCTCTCTCTACGCCCGGACACTCGCCTCTCTCTACGCCTGCAAACTTCCCATCTCACCCACCACCCACCCTTAAAATCTCAACTCAGCCATTACTTCCTTCTGGAAGTCTTCCCTGGCTCCATCTCTGCCAGCCTGGGGAAGTGTCCCTCCATGAAGTAGTGACACCCTGTCCCAGCCCACTCCCCTCGCTGTTTTAACCCTGTCTGTGTGCTCGTTTCCTGAGGCCACTACAACATGTGACCACAAGCTTAGCGGCTGAACACAATACAGATTTATCATTTTACAGCTCTGAACACCAGAAGCCCAAGATCAGCTCACTGGGCTGAAGTCACAGCAGGGCTGAGTTCTTTCTGGAGGCTTTTTTTTAAACCTTTTCCAGCTTCCAGAGGCCCCTGCATTCCTTGGCTCGTGGACCCATCCTCCACTTTCAAAGCCAGCTGTGCAGCATCTTCAAAGCCTTCTCTGACCTCTCACCCCATCGCCCTCTCTGACTGCCCCTCCTGCCTCCCTCCTCTAAGGACCCTTGTGATGACAGGGGGCCCCGCAGGTACTCCTGGATAATCTCTCCGACTCAAGATCTTTAACCGAATCACACCTGCAAAGCCCCCTTCGCCGTGTAAAGGGACGTTTTCACAGGTTCCAGGGAACAGGATGCAGACATCTTTGTCAGGGGCGGGGGGCATTAGTCAGCCTACCACAGTGTACCTCAGCACCTTGTAAGCTCTAAAGAGCAAGAACTGTGTTATCTCTCATTCACTCTGTTGTAATCCTGGCGTTAAATAAATAAATAAATAAATAAATAAATAAATAAATAAATAAATAAAACATATGTTGAATTAAGTAAATTAATGGGTGGATGGATGATTGGGTGGGTGGGTAGATAGATGGGTGGGGAGATAGATGGGTGGATGAACTTCCATGAGATCCAGAGTTCACCCAGGAGCCTCAAAACCAGACTTAGGACAACACAGCTCAGCAGGGACCCATTTTGGTTTGGAGCTGGCTCAGTCCGGATAACTGTCATTTTCGGGCCATATCTAAGTGGGCCTGAAATGCTGGCTCCACACCCCCAACTCTCAGCCTTACTCCGGAGAAGTCCCCGTTCTCCATGACCCAATATGCTTACAGAGTTAATGCCAATTTATGTGGATTTATATTACCATCCCTTTGGAAGCTGAGCTGGGCAGGGTCCAAGCCAAGGACACCTATCATAGCAAGGGGCAGAAAACCCACTGCTGGACAGACAAAAACATATGTCACTGCAGATGTTCCCTAACACACACACTAAGCTGTGTGACAACCATTTAACCTGAAAGAACCCCAAGAGCTTGTACCTAATGCAAGTTTAAATCTCAAACTAGGCTAGTCTAATTCAGTTATTACTATCTAATATTTTTAACACGAAAAGAGGTAACGTTAAAAGGAATAAAGGAATACGTGCAGACCCTGGTATTCCAGAATAGGCAATTTGCTACTCATTCAGTGACACTCAGTGCACAGAAAGCAGTCTGATTCTCAAAGTGTTCCCAGCGAAGGTCACGGCAAACCACCACTGCACATACCCCAAACTCAGGGTTCCACGTGCAAAGAGGTTTTGGAGGAAGGAAATCACAATACAGATTCATCAGAGAGTTCACTTTGCCGGCGCCAGTACTATAAAATTCCCCCTCCTGGCTGTCTTGACAAGCCAAGCAGTTATAGGTCTGATGAGAACCTAACTTGCCTTGTGCTTCAGCCTGCTGCTGAGGTCCAGGGAGGCTCAGCCCCTGTTCCCACTGGAAGGAAGCCAGCAGCCTCAGGGCTATGCCTTTGACACATGTCCCAAGTCATATACAAATTGAACTAATAAATTCCAGGATGAGATTTTTGAGAGCAGGAGTTTGCCTCTCTGTATTTGAATCACTTAACAATTGTTTGTGACCCAGAATATAATTGACAAATTTCCCCCCAAGAAGTTAAAATTAACTTGAGTTCTGTGTCTGTTGACCTTCTTCTCTTCAAGCTCTCAGTCCTTTAGATGGGTCCTGTCATCTGGCCGTATTACCCAGGGGAGATCTGTTCTCATGAATGCCTGGTGCCCTAAAGACAATATTTGGGTATAAAATCCTCCATTCCGGTGGATTCGCACAGTCTGTATCCTGCCACTACAGCGGACATGGTTAAAATGTAAACAACATTTTAATAATATGAAAGAGACTACAGAGAGGTCTACTTAAAGAGAGATGCTTCCAAAATGAGCTTGATCTAATTTATTAGAGGCTGCTTATCTTTGTCTTCCACAGATAACACAACAAAGCGACAGCACAAAGAGATTGTCTGCACAGCCCAGAGAGGGGGCTGGAGGGACAATTTCTTGCAACCTAAGTCACCAACGCAGTGACCTCATCTTAAATTAAGGTTCACATTTAAGAGAAGTCATGTTATCTTAATGATGTTGCTAATTGTTCCTGGATAATAGCTTGGGGAAGGCTGTCCTGAGAGACCTTAGGGATGGCATCCTGGGACACTCTCTGACTATTGAACTGTTGTCTGCTGGGATGTGGCTTGTCGGGAGACAAGCGTGCCTGCGGGATTTTTCATAGCCAGCATTTAAAGGACACCAGCTTGGGTCTAAGCTATCTGTGACCTTGCGTGTGACATCTTAGCCTCTACTAGGGCGAAGGAAGTCAACCAGCCATGGAAGCAGAAAGGCCATTTTCAGAGAATGCCCTGGTTAGTGAGGCCCTGAGCTTTCTGGGGCTTGAACGTCCTTGCAAGGCCCTGGACAAGAATCTGTCCTTACGACTGCTTGACCTCAAGTCTAACTTTTGTAGGATGTGTGCTCATCAAACCCCTGATCTTTTGTGTCTGCATGTATCCTTGCTACGTATTTGTAAATCTTTTGCTTTCTTGGGTGCGTTTGCCATGGAAATTTTTTTTTTTAAGTTTGTCAAGTGTGTTGCCCAAGTAGAAAAGACTTAGCAGTAGAGTGTAGTTTTTTTTTTTTTTTTTCATTTTTGCAACTCTGGTCCATGCCCTGGGGTGCCAAGGTCAGAGTCAAGGAGGTGGGTGGAACTCTCAGAGTTGGATGGTGAAGATGGACTTGCTGTGTTGATTCCCATTTTGTGTTTATATTTTGAATGAGTGTGTTTAAAATCTCTGAAAGTGAACCAGGAGATGCAGCTGAAATTAAGAACATGAAGATGCAGTTACAGTTTCCACATATGAAACATTCAATAATATTGTGCAGAATGTCATATATGGTGGATTAAATTAAAATGTTTCTGCTGAGCTCACGGTAAGGGTCAGGATAAATGCCAGCTCACCTTTATCAGCACCCACTATCGTCACTCTCCACCCATCTCTTGCTTATTTATTTGCACTGATTTTTCTAGGAAAGCGTTAATCCTAAAGTTCCAGGCGGCCTCTAAGTGCACAAAAGACTTAAGGACAGAGCTAAACAGCTTATCACAGCCCTAAGCCCACCCCTCCACATGCGGCTCTGAATTTCTAACTCAGTGACCCCCCCCCACCGCTTGCTTGAAGGAGGATGCATTTTGTTAGGGCTAGTGTAGCAAGCAAGGAGTAATAGGTATAAGAGCTCACTCCCTAAACATTTCTCATACATCATGTCATGTAATCCTTACAGTAACCTAAAAGTTAAACACTGTTATTACCCCCACTTTACAGGTGAGGAACCTAGAGTCAGAGAGAACAGAAGTAACTTGCCCCAGGATATCCTGCTAACACATGGTGGACCTGAGCTTTATTGTGTATACTCTCAACCACCAGGATGTGGTGCTGCCCTCACGGAAGGAGTGGCACCCAGTCCCCGCTTCCTGCTGTGTCCCATCTGGTCCGAGACAGGAAGCTGGCACCCCCAGGCACTTGCTCCTGGATGGGCGTGGCTTCCCATGGATAGCGGGTCATCTCCAAGCCATGGCGTGGTGACTGCTGAGCCCAACTTAAGCATTTGGCTCAGTGGGAAGCGAAGGTCCAGTTGGTTCTTGAAGCTTCACCAGAAGGAGGAGGATGGCTCCTTGAGGGTCCAGCATAAGACTCCACAGGCTGGGTCCACAGGCTGGTGCCCACGTTGGTGCCATGGCTTCCTCACCACCCCGTGCCATCTCTACCCGCTGACACCTTCAACCCTAAAGATTCCTCACACAAGTGACCACCTTTGGCTGCTTAGCTTTTGCCTAAACCCCAAATCAAGAGAAGGAAGAAATGTGTCCTTCACTCAGAAAGGCACATTTACGTCTCAAACACTTCTCACTTCCTCTCTCAGGCAGGACCATCCTGACATCACGTCTGACGCTCCGTCTCTCTGGGAAGCTGACTTTTCTGTCCCTTCTTGGATGTGCCCAGCACACACACCACTGCACTGTCTGTTGCATTTGCAAGAAGAATGCAAACAAATGATTAAAAAGTCATCACAGAGGATTTGTTTGCTTAATTATTAATCTTTCAGTACAATAGGCTTGCAGGTGAAATGTGACCAGAGAGGCAAGAAGCATGCCATCCAGCCAACTCTAATATTCCTTCAACAAAGCCCTTTGGAGAACCATCCAGATCTGGCCTCCAAACCCTACTTCCCTAATTTCAAGGCCTAAATTGATGGTAACTTGATGAAGTGTAGCTGAAAGAAAAACTCGAATTCCCAATGCAAACATTAACTCTGTTACAGAGTGAAGTTTTCTTCCGTTTCTCGGGCTGCCTTGGAGGACCATCTGCGTAAAAGGCTGCATTGCCCGTGGACTGAGAATTCAGCCAGTGCAGACAATGGTCTGAAAACTCTCTCAAGGAAGGTGAGGTTTCCGTGGGGAAAGGGTCTACCAAGACCAGACAGTGATCCAGGCACTGAGCACAGGTGTTCTCTAGGGAGGGGACCACCTGCCATGGGAAAGCCAAGCAGCAGTGCACGTGAACCCAGCATCAGACAGGGGTCCTCCGATTGATGAGATGCAGAAGCGATGAGGACAGCAAGTCGAAGGACCAGGAGGACAAAATGATTCCCAAGAAGCACCCACTCCTCCCAGCCCTTGCAGCACACTGAGCTATGGCTCATGGGTGAGCTATGGCTCAGGGGTCCTCCCGACCCCGGGAGCCATTCAAACGCAGAGGACACCCTGTGCCCTGGAACTAAGAGGAAATTCTTGGTGCGTGCTGGGGGGTGGGTAGCAATGGTTATTGGTCGGGTCAGGCTTTGTCTCCATTTCAGACCCCATCCTGAGAGCTGAGCTGAATCAGACCTGGGCTCTGCCCTTGAGAGCAGCCACCAGGCTGAGGACAGGGCAAAGGTGGGACAAGTCCCCCAAGCCAGCTGCCACAGGCAGAGTGGATGCACGCACAGGGTGCAGAGGAGAACCCATGGGTGCTAAGGGAGGTGGGGGACGGCGAGCTAATCATCACTCACCTGAAGGTGAGGACAAGACTGATGTGAGGCCAGAGCCACCCCGTGAAACACAAAGGGTTCCAGCAGCTCAGGTGACAAACCCACAGGTAACGCATCACGGGGGTGGGTCTTGCTGCTCTCTGAGCCTGTGATGGTTAATGTTATGTGTCCACTTGGCTGGGCCACAGGGCGCCCTGTATTTGGTCAAACATTATCCTGGGTGTTTCTGGAGGAGAGTAACATTTGAATCAGTAGATGGAGTAAAGCCGATTCTCCTCCCCCCGTGTGGTGGGCCTCATCCCATCCGTTGAAGGCCTGAATAGAACAAAAAATCTGACCATCCTCTGAGTAAGAGAATTCTTCCTGCTTGACTCCTTTCAGGCTGGGACCTTGGTTTTTTTCCTGCCTTCAGATTCAAACTGAAACCTCGGCTCCCCTGGGTCTCCAGCTCATCAACTTGTCCTGCAGATGTTGGGACTTGCTGGCCTCCATAATTCCCTGCGCCAGTTCCTTATAATAGGTCTCTCTATGTGTATGCATCCTATCGGCTCTGTTTCTCAGGAGAGCCCCGACTAATACCCTAGGGACATTTGCATTCAGCCCGCGTCAACAGCGTATCCATATGGTCCTTGAAAGATGGCCCAGTGATGATTTAAATGCTTTACTCTGTGTTATTAGGAAGAGGTAATAAATGTTTGATTTTTCCTGAAAATAGGGCTTACAAAACTAAGGAAACTATCTTCCTGTAGCAAAGCTAGCATGATACGGCAATGGGACAGCATCAAAAGGCACCAAGGAGGCTTGGGGTAAGTGTAGGCTGAGACCCTGGGAAAGGACCTGGATTATGGGGACAGGAGCCATGACTGTGCAAAGCAGCTGGCGAGCTTGTGACTCTCGCCTCCATGGCAGTTCACTCCTCAGCATCTCCCTGCGCTTCTACCACCTGCATCCTCTGCCCTGAACCGTATCCTCTTCCATCATCTCATTTCTTATCATTTTCTATCACATACTCAGTCATTTACTCACCCTGCAAAGCAGGGTAGATGCAGACGCCATGTCCTGACATTTCTTCACCACTCTCCTGTCTTCCTGTGAAAACCCTTCAAAGCTCCCAGGACCTAGTGTGGTGCTTGCTGAGCTCTTATGAGTCTGGGGACAGTCCAGCCCAGACGATTCCTGCATGCTGAGTCTTCTTAATACTGATCCCAGCCAGTTAAATTTTCCCTAAATCCGTATCCAACTCTTCTGCTGAAAATGGGCAGATTTGCAAAATGACGGGCTCATTCCTAATTCTAAATGGAGCTAACGAGGTGGAGTAGTCGTATTTAATCTAATTAACATGGTACAGATGTGACAAGAGCTGCCGATCATTTTGTTGTCATAAACAGGAGCACTGGCAACCTTTATGTTGAGGAAACGGTGACATTTTTTAGATCAGGTCTCGGTAAACATGTCACTGACTGCCAGAAGAAAGAGTTCAGGATTAATTACATTAAAATTGAAGTTATTTGCAATTGGATAATGTTCTGTTACATTTAGAGAAGGGGTCTTCAGCAGCTCGCTTTGTTTAGCTCTTGTGCAGCTAAGTTATCCCAGTGGGTTTCCAAAGGCATGAAAGTAGAGATGGGTATTTTTATGGATGGAGGAAGAAGTCGACCAGAAAAGTCCTGAGCATTTTGTCAGAGTGTCCCTTCCAGGCACGTTCCAGGCAATGTTTTGACTGGATGAGGGGGAGGGGATGGCATGATACCCCCCCACACAAGAGGACGTTTTTAACGAGCCCATCTGAGCCTAACATGCTAACGTTACTGAAAGTTGGGTACGGGTGCTCGCCGCTCGAAAGCCGGTACTTGAGAGGCAAGGTTGGTGGAAAGGAAAGTTTGCTTTGTTTCAGAGGCTGGCAGCCTCGGGGACAGGGAGGACAGACTCCTGTCCAAAGGCCAACTCCCCCCACTGACAATCGGGGGGCAAGAGCTTCTATAGACAGAGGGAAGGGGCTGCATGCAGAAACAGCCCAGTCACCTCTGACGTCATCTTGAAATTGGTCACGTGGTGGTCTGATCAGCGTCATCTTGATTGTTTTAAGTACAGTTAGTCTTCAGTTCCAGGGTCGGTGTGTCTCCATTTCCTTGAGGGCAGTTCTCGAAATTGTGGCAGCTTATGTCGTGGCTCCAGCCCGGTCATCATGGAGTTAACTTCTTCCACCTGGCAGGGGTTTCAGTATCTACAAGACAGCTCACAGCATACGGCTCAGAATATGATCTATAGCCCTGAGGAGGAACTGAAGGTCCTTGACTTCGCTTACTGACTAAACTATTATTATTTTTTCCTATTTGACTGCTGTTCTTAGCTTCTGCGTTTCCTCACTTCTCTGATTAAACGTATTCCTTGGCTAAAGTTTTTCTACAGGCAAAAGGCAGGTGGAGGACATGGGGGAGAAGAGCCATAGGTCCTGCTCTGTTTCACTGAAAGCCGGAGAGGCCAGGATTTGCTCAAGCCAGCTCCAATATGGGCGTGGAAGAGCTGGGTGGCCTTCCAGTCTCGAGGCTGGTGCCAGGCTGGCCTCGTGTCTGGCAGGAACCCCAGTGTGGGGGGCTCTAGGCACAGCACACACCCAGCTAGGTCCCAACCTCGAGAAGCGGACGGCAACTTCACTGCAGCCAGGACCTTAGGGGCGAAAGTGACTCCTGGGCCCCTCCTGCCAGACCGTGAGACTCCGTCCCGTCTTAAAAGCAAGGGTCTGATAGTTCCCTAAAGAGCAGAACAAGGGAACATGCAAAAGCAATTGGCGCTGTGGTCACGTCCCGTTTGCCACTTTGAACGATGGGCTTTTTTCTCACCAAAGATGAATTTTAAGAAGTCCTTGAATCAGACAAACGGGGAGACTTGACCACCCCCCAGTCCAGAGCAGGCTGTAGGCGGGCGTCAGCTGCCCTGCGCTTCTTTCCAGAAAGCTTCACCGAATCAAGACGGATGGCTCTCCTCCACAGCCTGGTCCACAGCCTTGAAACCGGGGATCACCTGGGAGGTTGACCCTGAAAATCTTCTGGCACTTTCCATTTTTAGATCAAAAGTTTGACGTTCAGAGGAAACCAAACGAGTCCCCAGACTCGGGACAGGAAAACCCCAACTCTCTGGAGAGCAGCTTGTAAGAGTCTGAGGGTGGAAAGGAGCTCCTTTGAAGCAAAATCGTCCTCCTAATTGGGCCCTTTCTGGCTCTAGGGCCGTTACGGCGCCGCAGTCAGCACAGAAGGTGGAGAGCTGGCAGCTCTGATGCTCTCGGGTCCCATAGAGCACGGGCTGCCTACCGACTCACACCTCCGCTCCGGCGAGCGGCTCCTACCTGCTCCTGCCGATGAGTCGAGGAGGGAGGAAGGCAGCCACGCCGTGAACTTCACCCCCAAAGTCCTCTCGAGGAGCCAAAGCAGCATCAGGGAAAAGTGAGTCCCCAAGACAGCCTGCAGGGAAAGGAATGGAAGGAGAGTTCAGTCTGCGGGGATGAGCCGAAGGGAAGAGGGTCCTTCCCGCTGTGCCCCGGGGCCGGGGACGCAGGCGGAGGTCAGGAAAGGGAGGCAGCCGAGCCCTGCCCCCTGGCCCTCCTGACCTGAGGTTTTGTCTGGCCGAGCCGGGCACAGGGGAAGACGGACCCCCATGCCCACCCACGCCAGGCTCCCGGGCTGAGTCTGACCTCCAAAAGCTGGGCCTGAGGAGAGCCGCAGTCGCTAAACAGCACAGCCAGGCACCCAGTGTCCTCCAGGGAGGCCGCGGCCCCGCTGGAGAGGCTCCGAAGCCCCGAGCCCGAGCCGGCGGCTCTGCAGCGACGGCTCTTGGGAGGGTCCCCCGCACAGGGAGGCGTCAAACTTGCCTCCCATTCTGGTCCCTCAGCAAAAAGGCACTGGAGTCATCACATCGTCATCCAGGAACCGCCTCTGGCTGTGGACGCAGGCGTCTGGCACCAAGTTACAGGGTGCTCTGTCTCAGCTGCAGCTGGGCCTCCCTGTCAGTCACGGGGAAATCGTCTGCGTCACAGAGGGCCTTTTGTGGGGGGCCATCTGTCCTGCGCCCTGTTATCCGACCCTTGTAACTGGTCAGACGCGATAAAGAAGGTGAAACCCACTCACCACCCCGCCTCAGCTGGTAATTCACCCAGAAATTCGGGTTCCATTCACTGGGATGCAGAAGTGGGGCCGATCAACGGAGACGGTCACTTCGGAATTTCCCATTGATGTGTGGGGCTGTAAATACTAAACCGTCTTGATGTCTCAGATCTAAATGCAGATTTTCTTCCTGGAAACAGCGATAGATGACATGGAAACGTTTTATACATCAGAAGCCTTATTTGTGAGGAGCGTCTAAACAGATATAAACGTCATTTCTTTACGGAGCAGAGAACAGTTAAATCTCCCCACGTGAGAGTTCTGGGTGCAATGCTGGCGGGGTACGGAGAAGGGGGTTTGCGGTGGTTGGGGGGAGACCCTCGGATTGTGGGTGGGGAGACGCAGGCACGTGACAAGTCCCCAGCCCTTCCGTGGACTGGCCCACGGCGGTGGGATGGGCGGCTCCAGGACTCAGAGTAGCTGGCGTGCCCCAAGCAGAGCCGGACGGAGGAAAGAGGTCACGGAGGGATGCGGGGAGCTAAACAGGCAGAGCCAAGAGGACGTGCCCTTACAACAAGAGAAATGGGAACCTGCATCCCACGTAGGGAGCACCGCACCGTCACATTTAACCTTCCCCTCCGTGTGGAACGAGGGGCACCGTCCACTCTGTGCAGGTTGGGGGCAGGGCACAGAGCGGGGCAGGAACAGGTGAGGAACGGCCCCGGTCTGCGCGCCGTAAGACGAGCGTGGGGAAAGCACGTCCCTCCCGTCTGGACCCCACGTTCCCGCCGCAGCTCGCCCCCTCCCGGGCAAGGCCTCCAGGAGGCCTGTCCTCATCGTGCTGGGGGCCCACGGGAGAAGCTGGTGGACCACGGGCAGGAACCGGAAGGAGGGTGGGCTTGGCTGCGGCGTCTTCGGTGGATGCTTACAAGAGTCATGGTGTCTGGAGCACAGAGCAGAGAGCAGATCCTGTTTCACTGGACCCCGCTGTGCGGATTTACCTACGCACCGTAATTTATTTGTAACCTAAACAATAGCCCGCGCTTTCACAGTCTCTGGGGGATGCGTGGAGGGTGAACGCTTCCATTAGTCCTTTGGGCTCACTAAGGTCAGAGCAGGCGACACTCTGCCTCCTGGTTTCGGCTCTCAGACTAAACACAAAGGCCTGTCTCACGGTCTGTTTAGTACCAAATGTCTGTGGGTTTTGTTGGGGATGTTTCTGTTTCAGTGGCCCCCGAGGGCAGCGTGCAAGTGCCGTCTGGTGTCCTGTGCCCCAGAGGCTGGGACGTGCCTGTGCGGAAGCCGGGGGTCAGATCGCCAGGCAGGAGCCGGCACTGTTGGCCGTGGGTCCAGAGAGAATGAACTGATGCCGTGTATTAAGTGAAGCGTCTTGGAACAAGCGCCCACACAAGCGTGCGTACTGATAGGTGGTGAGACTGTGTGAGCAGAGGCTGGCGGGAGCCTAACCCTGTATTCCCCCAGGGACAATGGGTCAGTGCTTGCTAATTCCGGGTTCGAGGGAATTTTGCAGAATTTAACCACCTGGAATGATGTGAATTAGCATAGTTGCAAAGGGGCTTTTACCCCGAGGGACGTCCACTCTGAAATGGAACAAAGGCGCCGGGGTCAAGCAGCTGGGGAGAGAGCCAGGCCCCTTTCTTGTATCGTCTCATCAACCATCACAACAACCCCAAACGCTGTGTCGTTGCTCCCATTTAAACATGAGGGGACTGAGTCCAGAAATCCAGTGACTGGCCAAGAACACACAGCTAACAAATGATGGATGGAAAGGCTCACACCCGGGCCAGACGCAGGGCACAAAGGGGCACTGACCTGAGCACTCACTACACTGGCCGCACCTCCGGGGAGCTCCGGGGAAGTGCACACACCCCGGGAGCAGAGCAGACACGGGCTGGGGGTGAAAGCGCTGGGTGGGCCCCCCGCCTGGAGATGAGACCCGACTGGCACCTTCCAGGCCGGTTATCTGGAGGCATCCTCTTAGTCCCACCACCTATGCATGGCAGCATCCTGACTGGCATTTTTTTTTTTTTTTTTTTTTTTTTTTTGCGGTACGTGGCCCTCTCACCACTGTAACCTCTCCCGTTGCGGAGCACAGGCTCCGGACGCGCAGGCTCAGCGGCCACGGCTCACGGGCCCAGCCGCTCCGCGGCACGTGGGATCTTCCCGGACCGGGGCACGAACCCGCGTCCCCTGCATCGGCAGGCGGACTCTCAACCCCTGCGCCACCAGGGAAGCCCCCTGACTGGCATTTTAAGGTCAGCCCTAGGAGAGGCATATTGTGAGGGAGACACCTTCCAGGATGCCATGCTCCTCGCCCCTGTTGGGACATCCCAGCAAATAAACACCTGAAGGGGCTAACAGGGAGGTATTATCTCCAAGTGCAGGGAAGCGATGCCCAGGCAGCCAAGGGGGCTCCATAGGGGCAGGGAGAATGGGTTGGAGGACGGAGGATGGAGATGATGTACTTATGTGTCCACTGGAGCACGGGACGAGCAGGGCTGAGCAGGGCTGAGCAGGGGCTGAGCAGGGCTGAGCGGGCTAAGCTTTGAGGAGGCGGCGAGGAGACGGGGCTTCGGGGTCCCAGGTCTGAGAAGTCCAGGACCAAGGTACCAGCACCAAGTCCGGCAGTGAGCGGTCCCATCACCTGCAGGGCAGGTTTACAGGCCCTTTTGCCCCTGGATCTTCCTTCTGAGGAATAAGGACAGACAGGAGTGAGCCTGTGGGGCAGCTGTGGGATTCAGAAGATATAACAGGTTCAAAGAAACTAAAAGTTCCAGGCATTACCTGGATGCAGTGCTTTCTGGGTGCCTCCTTTTAAGGTACATGCTTACTTCGTCTCTGTGTTTTCTCAAATGCAGAGTTGTTGTTACCAAATTCATCCTAAGCTTTGTAAGCCTTCAGACTGAAGCAGCATTACAGCTACAGAAAATAGACATCCCCTTAGGAATCTCCAGATGTAATCTGATCTAACTCCTGCCTCTAAGTCGGGATTCGGGCCAGATGATCTATCTCTGTAAACCCATTACCCTTCCCTCACCTAAGGGGATGACTGCCTGGTGAGGAACTGGACTGTTCATACTTACATCTCATTTTAATGGTAAACATTAAATCAAAGTAGAGTAATTATGGAAACACATACATACAGGCGACAAATACATCAAGAAGAGATACACTTGTGGTATGAGCTACCTAGCCTTATTTAAAATTAAGCCACAGTGATGGAACACTTGAAACATATTTATCTCAATAACATGCAGAATTGCTGCACTAATTATCCAAACAGTCGTGGAAGCCTCAGCTGGTGACCTGCTGCTGAGGACCAGGTGCCTAAAGCAGGAAAGAGGCCCCACCTGAGGGTGACATTCTTCTAGGGACGTCAGGGCACAGCCTGTGAAGGGGCAGACACTGAGGGGCCCCCAGAGCCCCCAGGATAGCCCACCAGGATTGACCGCAGGACTCCAGGACTCCCTTCTGGAGACGGACATCCTTGGCTTTTTATGTCCTGTGGTCCACGGATTGATTCTTTGCAAAGCTGATTCAAGCTTAAAGCAGTAGCTTTAAGAGAGGTTGTTTCTCTGTTACTTGCTAAGAGTGTCCCCATCATGTAGATATTTTAATCAGACCCAAAACTTCAGGGCAATTACAAACTAAAGATGCAGCCAGTTTTCCCAAGTGGGAATCAGGCTTATTACATTCCCTGTTTACTACCACGTCTGGAGAGAAAACTCAGGACCAACTGTCAGCAGGAGAAGGAAACTCGGCCAATGAGAAGTTCCTCCGAGCAACATCTCTTGGGACTACCAGCTGTGGTGGGAAAAGGAGCCTCGAAATTTCCCGTTCCAACCCCAGACCTGCCCACGCAGGATGCAGAGCAACTTGGTGGTGAGCCAGCACCCGAAGCCCAGAGCGCCGTGACCGTCCCCAGGGTCTCCTGATCCCCGTCGGGTCCTCCCCGCTCAGCTGCCGTGAATGTCAAAGGCGATCAAGAGCCTGTCGGTGACATTCGGAACCATCACCAGGAAAATCTGTCCTCTCACCAAACCTGCAGGGAGGAAAGACGAACAACTAGTAGAGCCTTATTCACACCATCTCTGTGCGGTGGTCACGAATGGAGAGGAGATCCTCAGGTAGATGGTGTAAGGTAGTGACTTGAGGGTTGAGTTGTGTCCCTAAAAGGACAGACTGAAGTCCTAACCCAAGTGCCTGGGAATGTGATCTTATGTGGAAATAGTCTTGCAGAGATAATCAAGTTCAAATGAGGTCGTACTTGATTAGAGTGGCCCTGCCGCCAATGACCGGGGTCCCTATAGGAAGAGGAGAGACACGCAGGGGATAAGGTCACGCATGAGGAGGGGACATACCCAGGGACACCAGGGGAGGCCAGCAGTCCCCGGATGCCGGGAGGGGGGCATCACACCCTCAGATTCTCCCCCGAGCTTCTAGTGGGAACCAACGCCGCCGACACCTTGACTTTGAGCTTCTGGCCTCCGGCCTGTGAGCCAATACATTTCTGTTGTTTGAAGCCCCCAGTCATGGTACTTGGTTGAGGCTGCCCCAGGGATCCAATACCAGCTGCACCCAGAGAGCTCCCCAGTGAGAAACAGCACGTTTAGCCCACGTATCTGGTGTGGCAGAAGCGGCTGCCTCCGCAGAACCGAGACACAGCGATGCACCGTCCAGGGGGACGTGAAGGTTGAAACCACCCCACTGCCGAGGGCTGCCGGGGACGACAGTCATTTCCTAGATTGTAACGTGCGTCTCAGTTAACAACTAACGCAGCCCCGAACTCGATGTGATGACGCAAAGGGGCGTTCCGACAGCACGTTGTAAGGGAAAGCTGCGTGTCTGTCACAGGGCAGCTGGTGTCCAGCAGAGTCTCCCTGAGTAAGTGAGAAAACACCCTCACGTTCAGCTCCCCGGTCAAGATGCACCCAAAGAGCTTCCCCCGCCACCCGACCCCAGCCTTTCCAAGCACACCAAGAAAAGGGCCAAGTTTGCACTTCGTTGTTCGTAAGATAGTCACGTGGCTTCAAGCGTTAACTTTGCAGAGAAATATAATTTCTGTAAAACGCCCTAAAGTAAGGCACGGCTGCTTTGGGTAGGTTCTGAGGTAGGACGGACACAGGAATCTCATTCAGATCAGGAAAGGCAGAATCTATAATTGAATTTTATAAAAATTAATACTTTTACAAGGAAACCTCAACACATGCCCAGCAGGAGGGAAAAGGGTGTCCAATATCGAGGAGGAAGATGACCTCAAAATTAAAAAGGGTGTGAGTACCGGGTACATCACGAGTTGACCCAGCCAACGGCGTGGAGCTTTGAGATGGTTCACCCTGCCTTTAGGTCCAGGGCCAGGCAGCTGCCACGCTGGTACACCACCCACAGGAGGAAGCAAGGAGGTTTGCTGCTTTTCTGATTTCGTCTCCTTCTGGAATCTTCCACTGCCTGATTCCATCGTAAATGGCGGTGGTGGGACTCTGCTCTCCCAGTGTAAGAGCTGACATTCTAGCTATTCAGACAGGCTGTCTACAGGTCAGTAGGTTGAACCAAGAATTTTCTCTACCCCTGTGAGCTCGGGGAGGCCAAACTACCTCTGTCTTGGGGGAGTATTGCTGTCTAGTTCTCTAAATCAGCAGTCACAAATTCCACAGACTTCACCATCTCGGGGCACTTATTCAAATGCCTCTTCCGGGTCCTGCCCTCAGACACTCTAGTTCAGTGGGTCTGTGCGTGTCTGTCTCCTACACAGCGGTTGGCAAAGCTTTTCTGTCGATCCCCAGATAGTAAATGTTTTCAGTTTTGTGGGGTAAAGGGTCTGTGTCAGCACAAAGGCAAAGACAGAAAACAGGGAAACACACAGGTGGGCTGGTCCCAGTGTCACTTGTCTATGGAACTGCCATTTCATGTCATACAATTTTCACATCAAATATCATTCTTTAGAAATTTTCAATGATTTAAAGCATAAAGACTGTTCTTACCTTGCAGGTCAAACAAAACCACTTTTGGCACGTGGGCCACTTTTGCAGTCCTCGGGTCTTGAGCGTCAAGGACCCAGGACATCCTTTGCAATGGAGCCTGCCTTCTGCTGACTCCTATGGGCTCTCAGCCACCTTTTGTAACCCACACTAAGGTGTAGATGGACACACAGACGCACACCCAGGGACTCCACGTTGGAACAAACACCAGACAGGCATGAAATCACACCGACTTTCATCTTTTCCCACATTTCCTGGTGATCTGAGAACAGAAGTCCTAACAGCACACTGCGTTGAGAGACATTTTTGGAGAAGCCTAACCCAGCCAGAGCCCTCCCTGGGAGTTCTGCCAGGAAGAGCCTCTTCAGCCTGGGGGTCCTTCATCCAGTGAAGCATTGATTCGACCGTCGTCTGCTAAGCACCAGGACACCTTCACAGCCGCTGGTCCCTGCCCAACTGCCCTGCCCCGCCACACCTCACCACACAGAGTCCCTTGCACCTTCCCTTTGGCCCTGGTCGCCAGTCCATCCTCAGCTGACTCCTGGGTACAGGATTTGGAGAGATGCTAACCCCTCAGGGACTTGCTGCTGGGCCCCCTGTTCCCCACTCTCTGTGTCCCTCCTCTCAGTATACGTCAACAGAGGCCTATTGAGAAACGTCTCTAGGTCTGGGACGGTCAGGTGCCTCATTTCGTGGCCCTGGGAAGCTTATCCCACTGTGTACAGACTGAGAGTGGGAGACAGAGTTAGCGTGGGGCACAGGAAGAGCTGAGGTCACTCACGGCAGGTGTCTGGTGCAGGACAGAGGGCGTGGGTAAGGGGGAGCCAGGTCATCGAGGACCTGGACAGCCTTGGGGTCTAAGGACTTCATCTGTGGACAGTGGAGAGACATCAAGGGCTTTAAGCAGGGTGATAATGTCCAATCTGCAGCTAAGAAAGATTCCAGACCCTTCAGAGGAGAATTGACTAAAAGAGGATGAGGTGGATGAGAGGAGGATATTGAGGAGATTGGTGCAGAGAGCTGATTCTTATTTGGTGGGATTGTTAGGAAGGAAACACACCAGGGCTAGGATGGAGAATAACCTGCAGGGGTGAGCAGGGTGGAAGCGGGGAGAGAGCCTCTGGTTGATGGTCACAGGGGCCCCAGAACCTCCCCAGGAACGGGAAACAGTACTGTCAGTGTTGATAGGGATGGAAGGGATTGAAATCCATTAACTATCCAGACACAGAGCGGCCGGTGGTTGAAGCCCAGCCTGCTCCGTGTGGCTTTTGTGGCCATTAGCAAAGAGCACAGGGCATCAGCTGGAGTTTTGTCTCCGGAGCCCTGGAGCGTGTGTCGTCCAAGCAGAAGTGCAGGCAGAGAAGACAGATGGCACAGCGGAGGGAGTGGCAGGAACCTAGTGATGCCCGGCCGGCAGGAAGCAGCAGGGCCTCATCACAGAGACCCGGGGGTGGGCCTTAGGAATCCTGTGGAATCCTGAAGAACCTCGGAGAGCCCCGGAGAACCCTGGAGACTCCCAGAGACAGGCAACTACCAAGGTCTACAGGACACCTGTTCCCCCTTCGAATACACTCTATAACTATGTTCCTTCCATCAGAAAACCAATTCCTCTGTTCACCTTTCCAGAAAAACTAACACTCCATGGTGCCCAGCTATCAAAAGCCATTCGGCAGACCTGCACTCCAGCCATTCCGAAAGGCGAGCGTCTATCAGAGTGTAAGTAGTAATGGTGAGATTATTCTAGAAATGCACTTCAAAACAGATGAATAACATGGTTACTCGTGGCCGTGGTCTTTCTCTTTTAAAGGTACAGCTGGGCTTGCACAGCCCTCACGGTGAGCTGGAGAGAAAGGAGGGATAAAAGTGTCAGGGGCTGAATGATGTGCGCGTGCATCTCGGGAAGGAGAGAGAATTTCATTTCCTCACCTATTATTCCCTACGACGTGTCACCAATGGTCTGTGAAGGGAAAACCGGAGAGGACCACAGTAAATGTTCTCACTAAGCTGAAAAGATTAGGCGAGAGGCAATGTGAGCTCTCAGCTGGCATTTTTCTCTAGGAACTAAAAAATTAGTTTACTAAGCAAATCTTTTAATAGTCCCATTGGCTAAGAAAGTGAAGAAAGGAAAGAGGAGCCGATGAATAGATCTGACAGCCAGAAAAGTTGTCTTAATAACCTAGTTTGGGTAAATGTCCTTAAAATGCTTTTTAAAAACTATAAACATGATGTATGTTTCTACTCAGATCCATTTTATAAATGTTACATCGCTGGTGCTGCTGAAATGACTTCCTGCTAGTGCACTTTGGGGGGATGGAGCAGTGCAAATTAGAAGCTGGGTTTTTCTTCTCTGGCTGCAGATAGTGTGTGTGACCTTGGAGGAAAGTCTGTCCTTCCTCATCTATAAAACAAGGGCCACGTCTGCCTGTCATTCCTCAGAGAGCCGGGGAGAGTTTCTCACTAAGTGAGCATCCTTGAAGACAGCAAAGCAAGACCGAACTGTTCTCAGCTCTCTCCTGCCCGGGCACCCAGGCTAGGGTCTGAGGGGAAGCCAACTGGAACTGTGATGTCCACGGAGCATCTGCCTCCTTTCTGTGCTGGATGCTGCCTCGTGCATGAGCTCGTGTAACCTGCAGACCCCGCCCCCCACCTTCAGTGCTGGGTGCTAGAAACAACCCCATTTCAGAAATGAGGCCACTGGCCAGAGCGTGTGAGACTGGCTTGGGGCCCTGAAGCTCGTGGGATTTGAACTCGGGTCTTAGACTGGATAAAAAGGTCACCTCCCTGTGGGTTCAACCAACAAGCTCAGACATGTCACTACCCAGAGCTGGGGTGTGGTGAATGCCATCTACGTGTTTGTAATTGACACTGAGGCATTTGGGCTGATAGGACACATTTTTATTTCATTAACTGGTCTAGGACTCATGGGAACCATGGAGCCGTTTGTGTTTGCAACAATCAGAGAGGAATTGTTCCCACCAGTGTCCACTTTAAAAGGGTACAGTCATATTTATGCTCCTAAGGACGGTCTGTCAGATCCTGTTTCTTCCAGATCCTGTTTTGTGAGGCATCTAAAAGGTGCTGAGTCGTGTCGAGGACTGTTTCACCGCTGAAAGCAATACACGCCTTGGGAGGTGTGACCGCAGTAGCCTTGCTCACTGGCTCATCTGAACACGCTTCTGCCCGTGGAGGTTCTAACCCCTGCTCCTCCCCGTGGACACCTCGAGCGGAGCCAGTTTCTTCCCCTCCCTGTATCGCAGTTTCCCTGTCAGTAGCGTGCCTCACGTGTGTCTGTGCAGCACCGCGTGTGTCACCCGCCAAACCCACTCTCTGTGAACCGTGACCACTGAGGGGGCGTACTGAGCTGTTTATAAGAAAAACTGTGTGCGAAGCTGTGTGCCTTTCACATGCTATATGTGTAAACTCATGGGGCTGGGGACAGACACAGCTGCGCACCCAAAGGACCCAGAGGAGAGGGGAGTGGTCTCACTTCTCGGGTGACGGCACAGCATCGTGGTGTCTGTGTGATGCCCGTTTGTCCGTCTCTTATTCCTTCTCCGCTTTCCTCCCTTCCTCTCATTTCTCATTTCCTTTATTCCCCGCCCCCACCCCTGCCAGCCTTGGGGAAAGACTCTGACACAGTTGGTAAAGATCCTTGGATGAATTCACTGATTCTTATCCTTATAAAATGGGGTCATATGACATCTGTATTTATTTTTCAACAATTTCATTGAAAACAATGCACAGGTCATAAATGCCCAGCTCAGTAAATTATCACAAGATAAAATCGACATGAACATCTTCCAGGTCAGGACATAGAACATCACCAGTACCCAGAAGCCCCTTTGGGTAACTCCACCCTTCTTTCTATCTTTCTATCACCTTTCTATCATGTATGGGTGGTTTCATTTGCTGATATCAGAACATGGTATTTCATTGCATGAATATTCAAACATGTGTTTATTCATTACAATGCTGATAGTCATTTAATTGTTTCTCTTTCGGGGCTGTTTTGAATAATACTGCTATGGTCATTCTTATGCATGTATTTTGGCGCACATATACACACATTTCCACTGGGTATAGACTTAAGAAAGGAATCACCAGGTCATAGGGTATGAATATCTTCAACTTCAGTTGATAATCCCGAATAGTTTTACAAGTCATTATGCCAATTTTCACACTCCTGATAGTACATTTAACTCATATTTTTGCTAAATCCTGGTATCTATTTTTAAAATTTTAGCCATTGTAGTAGAATATGTTTCTACCTATTTTAATTTAATTTGTATGTCACAATTTAATTTGTAATTCCCTGATGATTAATGAAGCAAAGCGGCTTGTGTTTATTGCCATTTGAATAGTATTTTCATATTTTTATATATTTTGAAGCTGTGTTGATGGGCGCTTACAGATTTACAGATAGTGTTTGCATCATAAATCCCTTTATGTTTTTTTTTGCTTACAATCTTTCTGTACTTTTACATTAAATATAACATCTTTTATAAAAAGCATAGAGTTAAATTTTATTACTTTTACCCAGTCTGATGATCCCAGTCTTTAGTGAAATTACCATCCCCTCTCGAATATATGTGCCATTTCAGTTTTTCAGTTGGACTCACCTCTTTTATGTCTCTTCTTTTGCTTTTTGTCTTTTTCAAGGATAATCAAATACGTTTAATGATCTGATTTTTCCCTCCATTAAATAGTTATACAGTCTTTCATTGCTCTGTTAGTGGTTGCCAGGGAAATCAAAATACACATCATTTACTTAATACAACCTAATAAAATTTGCTTTTCTCACTTTCTTGATAATAACAGAACCTTGGAACACTTTCCCTCCATTTACCTTCTTCCTGCTTATGTTATAGGTAGTCAGTCTTTTAATTTTTAAAAATTAAATTGAAATTTTAATTCAAACATTGAAAATCACACAAGACGATATTAATTTTGTTTTGCAATCAATGCTCAATTTATATTTACACATGTATTCACTCTTTCCATCTACCTGTCAAGGTTTCATGACATTCCCTGGTTTCCGTTGCATTTTTGCATTTCTGTTGGGGTCGTTTTCTTCCTGCCTGAAGAATTTTTTTTCAGTATTTCTTTTCATGACGCTGTGCTGGTGATCAATTTTCTTTTATTCCACAAAATATCTTTATTTTGTACTCACTATTCTAGGAATCTTTTCTGGGTACAGGATTCTGGGCTGGTGGGATTTGCTCCCATCACTTTGATGATGCTAATCCCATTCTCTTCGGCCTGCTTCCCCTGTTTCTGCTGAAACGTCAGCTGTCAGTCTCATAGCTGTTCCATCAAAGGTAGTGTTTCTTATTTTCCTTTAAGATTTTCCTTGTTTTCAGCATTTCTATCATAAAGAGCCTGGATTATTTTTGTTTTGCTATTGTTTTATTTATTCCCTCTCAGGATTCACAAGTCATTTTGAATCTATGCTATTATTTTTTACAGCAATTTTGTAATATTTGTAATTTCAAATTTTGTAAATTTAAATATTTCTTCAAACATAGCTTCTAAGAACAAAATAGTCTATGCCCTGCCTGGAATTCCAATTACAAAGACTTTAGACATTTTCACTTGTTTCCAGTTGTTTCTGTGACATTTCTATATTTCCTAGGCTTGTTATCTACATGTGCTTCAGTTAGGAAATCTTCTGTTATTTTCCATTTCGCATATTCTGCCTTTTGTCATGTCTAATGCTGTTAGACCCATCCTTAATTTTTCATATTGTATCTTTCAGTTCTCGAATTTCCACTTGATGGGTGAATCTATCTGTTCACCTATTTTGTCCACCTATTACTTAATTTTGTGCAGCTATTAGTCACTGGCGTTTTAAAGTTCTTATCTGCTAATGCCAACATCAGCACCACTGCTGAGTCTCTTTCCATTGTCTTTTTTTCACTCCATTTTTATCATATGACTGTATCTCCTCACATGCCCCATAATTGTTTATTCAGTGCCAGGCACTGTGTATACGGAATTGCGTAGACAACGTCCAAAGGATGTTACCTAATCCAGAGAGAGTGCATCTTATCTCTGCTAGATGAATACAGTTGGGACTGATCATCTTAAACTAAACCGGGGATTGGCAACTGCTGCCCACAGGCAAACCTGGCCTGGCCTGCTATCTGATTGTATGTGACATGTGTGCCAACAACAGCTTTTACATTTTAAATGGTTTTTAAAACGTCTGAAGAAGACATGACATGAAAATTATACAAAACTCAAATTTCCCTGTTTGTAAATGGTCTTACTGGAACACAGCCACATTCATTTGTGTCTATGGCTGTGTTTGCCCTCAGTGACAGGGACCTCAGGGCCTGCTAAGCTGAAAATATTTACTATCTGGACTTTTGCATTAGAAAAAAAAAGTTTACCAGCCCCTGGTCTAAGCAAGACCTAGGCTACATCAAGGCTAAGGTGCAATTTCGTCAAGGCGCCGTCTACCTCTTGTTCACCTTCTTCTAAGGTAGAGACCTCCAGGGCATCTGGCCGAGAGCCTGGCAGGCTCACTTGTGCATCTTCCCCTGGTGGGTCCTGAATTCTGTGCTGTCCACTCAACACTGTGACTCTGCTGGAGACCCTTTCTGCTCTTCAGAGGCTTTGTGAGTCAGTGAGTCAGCCGGGTGTGAAGACCCAGGTCTGCGTTCCAGGTCTCCAGCCTGAGACTCTGCCAGTGCCTTGTTTATTTTCGGCTTAAGCAAAGCCCAAATGCTCAGCCTGCTTCCGTGTGTCTAGAACTGGCAAGTAGCCCAAGGAAAAAAATGCCTCTGCTGTCTCAGTGTTCTCTGGTTCTCACTGCTACAACAGCCTCTGATCCTATAAACTATTATTTTGTTTTTCTTACTGTTCTCAGTAAGAGTCTTGATGCTACAGCTGACTGCTTAATTCTACCCTGAAATGGAAATTGCCCTAAAATTTTAATCTTACCTTTCACATTTAGAACTATTATCCACCTGGAATTACTTTTTGTGTTTAGAAGTAAATAGGAGAAAAGTTCATTTTCTTCCCCAGGTGGATACTCAGTAGACCAACCCCGTTCATTTACCTGTGTTCTGTGGTGTCACCTTTGCCATAATTCAAGTGTCCACATACACGCAAGTCTGTATCTAGACTGCATTCTCTTACTTCGGTCTATCTTTGTTTCGACAGCAAACTTTCTTAAATCTCATCGAAAATAAATATTAATATGAGGGAAATTCTCTCACGTTTTGCTTTTTCTTCAATATGGCCTTGACTGGGGGCCTTTGCATGTAAGGCCCATATAAATTTTGGGATTTGCTCGTTAATTTATTTTTTAAATTAACCAAAAAACCACAAACAAATAAACAAACAAACAACACCTGTTGGTGTTTGGATTGGCATTACATTACCTCTGTAGATAAACTTGGGAGCCTGACAGCTTTACAATAGTAAATTTTCCAATTCATACACATCACAAATCCCTCCATTTAATCAGGGCTTTCTTGATTTCCTCACATAGCTTTTCCCAGCTCTTCTAATTTTTCTCAGTGGTAGTGTTGATCTAAATTAACTTGCCCACCATTTCCAGAAGAACTCATCCATGTGTTGTCTTAATTACATAGAATGTAATGCTATCAGCATGGTTATATTTTTTACTTATTCAACTCTATAACCTATGTTGATTTATGAATATCTACTTTACTGTTTCTGATTGCTGTATACTAATCCAACAATATCCTTCATATATAAGAAGATCTTACAAAATAATAAAATTAAAAAGTCAGTATAAAAGGGATAAGCGTAAAAAAATTCCCAGGGAATGCCAGGCAAATAGTCAATATGTATATGAAGAGACACTCACCTTGCTAATAATCAAAGAAATGCAAATAAACACAACACTAGCTACCATTATTTCTATCAGATTGGCAAAGATTGAAAAAAAACCTATGCTGCCCAAATTTAGTGAGGATGTGGGGTAAGAGCCACTCCCACTTACTATAGTTGGGAGCTAAAAGTCAATTTGTCAATATCTTACAAAATTAAAAGCATGTATGTTCTTTGATGTGGCAGGTTTTCTCCTTGACATTCATCAAAAAAACACCATCACAAGTTCACACACAAGCATGTAACATGATAGTCATTGTGGCACTGGGTGTAGTAGGAAAAACATGGTTCAAACAACTTACATGTCCATGAACAGAAGACTGAGTACATAACTTCTTGGCCATCCATACAAGTGATGTATTTTGCAGCCATTAAGACATAATCTAAAAATATGACACATAAAGATGCTTCAGTTATGCGGTGAAGTTAAAACAAATCCAGAAGCCCGACTTTGTAACAATGGGGGTTTTCATAACTGGCTGGTGGGGCTGGTCACAAGGGAGTCTCTGCAGTCAGATTGCTTGAGTCAGAGCCGGGCTTTGGGCAGTTCTGGGCAAATTCCATGACTTCCTGTGTCTCATGAGCTAATCCATATCAAACACTTGGACAAAGCCAGGAATGTAGAAATGGTAAATAAATGTTATCCATTGCTATGTAACACGCACACAAAAATAATAATAATTCATGTACAGGAAGATATCTGAAATAACAGACACAGGATTTTTCACAGTGAATATCTCTGACTTTTATTTCTAAGTTAATCATGCTTGTAATATTTGAATTTTAAAGTGAGTATGTGTTACTTTATAATCTTTTATAATTGACAAACATAATAAAGTGGAATTTTTTTAGTAGAAAGTGTTATGGACCACTTTTTAGGTACAGGATGCCCACGCAGCTAAGCGTTGGTATCAACCTGGAGAGCAAAACATCTCCCTGAAGAGGTAGCCTTGTGGAAAATGAAAGAAAAATGTGATGGCCTCAGGCACACCAGACCATGACTCCTATCAGAATCCTTGAGTTCCAGGCAAAGAGTATAATCCATTGAAACTTAAAAAAAAAAAAAAAAAATACAACTTTGCAGTTACTCTCTCCTCCCAAGTATTAACTTTTAAAGGTTATTGTGCATTATTTTTCCATTAAGAAATGGGATAGGGACTCCCCTGGTGGTGCAGTGGTTAAGAATCCACCTGCCAACGCAGGGGACACAGGTTCGAGCCCTAGTCCGGGAAGATCCCATATGCCGCGGAGCAACTAAGCCCGTGTGCCACAGCTACTGAGCCTGTGCTCTAGATCACGCGAGCCACAGCTACTGAGTCCGTGTGCTACAACTACTGAAACCCATGCACCTACAGCCTGTGCTCTGCAACAAAGACAAGCCAACGCAATGAGAAGCCCGCACACCACAATGAAGAATAGCTCCCACTCGCCGCAACTAGAGAAAGCCCGCACGCAGCAACAAAGACCCAAAGAGGCCAAAAAATAAATTAATTAATTAATTAATTTTTTAAAAAAAGAAATGGAGTAAATAGCAATGCACTTACAGTAAAATTAGTAAATTTCATTTTTGACCTCTGGTTAACTTCTTTTAGCAACAATTTAAGGCCTTCAGCTACCCTTGCAGAGTATTTAAAGCCTTTTAAAAAATATAGCTCACATGATAAATGCCTATGGATACTTTAAAAGAGAATAAAGAATCACATGGGGTTGATTTAGAATACTTCTTAAGGATTCTCTCTAACTTTTTGGGATGCAAGCTTAATAGTCAAGTGTTGCAGGCATCTAATACTCAAGACAAGTTAATAATCACATCAAGCAGTTGACTGCTCTGATTTGAACCCTTCTCACGACAACTCACCATGGGCTATATCTTATACAGAACATAAAAAGGCAGAAGGATAATATTTGGTAAAGAAGATAAATATCACTGTGTCTGTTGGGCTTTTGGCAGAAATGAGGTGGCGGTCTCCACAGGGTCCAGCTGAAGAGAACCGAATGAAGGGGGATTTAGATGTGTGGACAGACCAAGGGGACATCAAGAGGTGGACCCACACTCAGGGTCCAGCTTCTTCAGCCTTAAGGGGTGAGGGGCAAGTCTGGTCTTCCTGGGGGCATGCAGCCAAGGCAGGGAGAAATTGGGGTGGGGAAGGTGGGAAAGGGAAATAAAGGGAAATAAATACCTCCCCCTCCCCCTCCCCTCCCCTCCCCCTCTGCTTCCTCCCCCT
>NC_041233.1:83196355-83211652 GCF_002837175.3 Physeter macrocephalus
CGCTTCCTCCCCCCTCCTCCTCCTTCCTCCTGATGCTCCATTGGTTCAACCCACCTGGATTGAATGTCAGGAGCCCAGTGATACAGCCCCTGGAGTTGACCTTCTGGGGCACAGAGCCAGGCGAGAAGGGCAAGGAGGGGTCTGGAACGCACCAAACTGCACTCTGCCAATGCACACACACAGCGTGCCTGAAAGAACCAGAAACAACAGGTGACTTTTCTTTCCTCTGCGGATTCTCAGCTGTGGCAGAGATCTTCAAGTGCATTAGGTGATGTCAAATAATAACTCACATTTACAGAGCAGTTCTGATGTGCCAGGCAAAATGCACTGATTAATCTACTTGGCCCTCACAGCAGGCCTGTGTAGCAAGTGTTGCAACCAAGCAGGAAACAGGGTTGCCAGATCTAGTATGGTGATTGCCCCCCCAAACCCAATTCCATTCCTCCGTCCTCCACAGTTTCTCCCAGCAGCAGGATGATCTTTAAATTGCACATAAGATTATGTCACTTGTCTAGCTGAAAGCTTTCAAGAGTTTCTCGATGCCCTCAGCGTTAAAACAAAGCTAACCTTGTGACATCACCCGGGCCTGCGTAACTGGACGCGAGCTCACGCCTTGGGCCTGTCCATCTCACTCCGCCCTCAAGTCCCGCCCTGCCATCGGCCCCAGAGCAGACCAACCTCTTTCCATCTCAGGCTCTCGTGCTACTCATCTCTTCCCGTGGGATCTCCTCCAGCTCTGCACGGCCAGCAGACACCCCTCTTCTTTCTGCAACTCAGTGGTGACCCTGCCAGCTCCTGTCCACGCCACAGAGGCCAGCTCCCCAGTTATCCCAGCTCCACGGCAGAGCTGCTCTTCAATGCCTCCTCCACTTACTGGACTTTTTTTGCCCATTTCTTGGCTTTCTCTTCCATGATACGTACGCTGCACGGAGGCAGAGACCAGTGCTGCCGTGTTTGCTGCTGTATTCGCACGTCCCAGGGCAGTGTGTGAAAGACGAGTGAAGTGACTGAACTTGACCATGCTCTCTCGGTCGGTACTGCCTGATGGCATCAGGCATCTGACTCCTGAGCTGTTACCCCACCCCCAAGGCCCTGCTGCAACCCTGGCTGTAAACACTCAGATACACAAGGAGTAGAGATCTTATTCTTCGTTATCAGCACAAAGGAAGGCAGGCCTTTCATGTGGAACGGGACCACGTCTCCCCAGAAAATGCACAGAGAGACCAAGACTTCCCCAGTCTAACTCCAGACCTAGAACAGGTCCTGATCTCCGTGGCTTTCATTAGTCCCTGAAACCCTCCTCTGGTCTAAAATCCTATAACTTTGAACTTCTGGGTCCACAAAGGAAGCACTTCCTAGGCATTTAATTTGTTTGTTTGTTTGTTTGTTTTTTAGTTATCAACATTTTCCAAAAAGTTATCATAGACATGAAACCCAGAAAATCCAGGCCCGCCCAGAAGCTGTCTGCAGGGCACAGTGTGCTCTAGCTGCAGGACAATGTGCCTTATCCACCAGGACTGTTCAGAGAAGCTGATTATTCACCCCAGCTGATTTCCGTGCATTGTGGGTCAGAGGGCTCAGAAGCAGGCCTGTCTTGTCCTCAGAGGAAAAGCAAATGGATCTTCAAGTCGGCGGTTGTTAGAGGTGGTCTTAGATTGGGTCCCGGAAAGCAGACCCTCAGATGAGGTGCCCTTCGCTTCGGAAGGAGACACATGTCAGAAACCGAGGAGCACGGGCTGGGGCAGAGGGTGAGCCCACCTGCTCTGTGGTTGCACCTGAGACTCCCACCAATGCCGTGGAGGGCTTTGGGGCTGGCGGACCCCTCAGAGTACTGCCTGCTGGGAGGGTGCCCCCGGGGTGACGCATGTCCCTGAGGTTGAGGGTGATTTCCAGCAAGCCAGAGCAGCTGATTTCCCAGCACTGGGCAGTGACACAGCCCCCCGAGGAAGACATTAGGGTGGACACTGTGATGTCCACTGCGGTCCTCCCTTTGAGCTCCCTGGACCCACTTACTTCTTAGAGCAAAATTCACGCCTTTCGAAAACAACTCCTCAGGGACTCTTAGCCCTCCCCCATACCCAGGGAAAGTTACAAGGGGCCAGTGGGGTGAAAGGTAGACTCACCCTCCGCACCACAGCGGCTCTCATGTTTACAGCCGACACTCTCCATCCTCCCTCCTCTCCCCTCCTAGACTTTCCCTTGCCAAACCCTGGCAGCACTGCTGATCGGACCCTCTCCCTGGAGGATCTGAGGTCCTTGTTACCACGATCTTCTCAGACTGTGGCTGCTTCACCTGTCCATCTGCCGGCAATACCGGGCCCAGGACTGCATGGTCAGGTAGGTTCCCCAGAGCTCTGCTCTTTAGGAAGAGCCTCTCCACTGCTTCTCGGGGTTGCTCTGAGTTGGGTGTTGGTGAATCTGCAGCCCACTCTTGGCTCAGCGTGCTCTGTGAGCCAAAAGACCATGAGGAACCCCACCAAGGAACCATGGGTGTTCACTGAGGAAGAGACACAGGTCGAGCAGTGTGTGTAACGTGGAGATCCGGCCCCCTGCCCTGCCCACGCCGCCTACCGGTGCCTCCTGCCCTTGATCACGGCCCATGTAGGATGCATACCTCCCCCTCGCGATGCACGACTGCTAGACCCATCTGCACTTAACACCTGGCGCCTCAGCAGAATCTGCTCGTGGTGCACAGCTCTGGACCATGTGTCCCGTGGTCCAGTGCTTCGTCTCTTACTGTGCCCCGTAGCCTCCCAGCAGTGTCTTCAGATGGCCTATAGTACTTGCTGCCGATGCCATGGCGGTGCTCCAGAGCCCAGCGGATCTGGATTCTTCTCTTGAGACCTGCCATGAACGCCACGGTGTGTTTTCCAACTGCAGACCCTGGTGGTTCAACACGTCTACCTGCTCATGCAGCCCAAGACGCGAGGTAGCTTGTAGCAGAAATTGGACCTGCTGCAGAGCCCTTCCCTGCTCTGGGCCAGGTCCAGACTCGGCATCCTGGGAGCAGCATTCCCAAGTGGGAAGTGTGTTGCCTCTCTCGTGTTCTGTGCTCCTGTCTTTGGGGGAGATGGTGCAGATGCAATATGTTGTCTACTCTGAAGGGAATGTCCCAGCGTGCTCCAGACTACTGAGCCTCTAAAAACGTTCCCAGTAGAGCAGCGGGCTGACTCTTCATAATGCTTGTCCCACACCCTCTGGAGCTCATGGGACCTACTACGGCCTCCAATGAACTTGCTGCTTCTTATTCAACTGGTCTGATTTACACAGTGTCATGGATATAGCAGACCCATGTGATATTGGGTGTTGGGTGTTCAGATCGCCCAGGACTCTGGACTATGTCCTGACAGTGGAAGAGTCACTGCGAGAGTTACCCCAAGACCCTCAATGTTTACTCCTGTCTGTGCCTCGGGAACACAAACTACTCGTGAGCTCCTTCCTGAGGGGATGGAGAAGAATGTTTTCACCCAATCAGTGGCCATAGACTGCAGCTGGAGGCTGAATTAACCTGCTCTCGCAAGACCACATCCAGCCCAGCGCTGCAACGAGGGCTGCTAGGTGGTTGAATTTGTGGCAGTCTTCTGCCATGACTTAGCCAAATTTTTTATGGGTCAGTTTGGTAAATTAAATAGATATATAGTGGTGACCACTATCCCACATTTTTATTTCTTGGAGGGTGGCACTGCTCTCTGCCATCCTCCCTGAAATGTAATCATGTTTTGTTTTAAAATTTCTTTCTTTATTCTCTTGGTCAGGGGGAAAGGATAGTTGGGAGTTAGGGGACTGCAGTTTTAGGGGTTTTCACTTGGTCTTCCCAACTATGATAGGTTTTACCCTCCAAGTAATGGAACAACTGTGAGGGTTGTCCAGCTAACCAATTTTTCATTCTAATTATATGTTCTGGGTCAGGTAGACACCAGACAACAATCCAGAGACGCAGTGGATCCAGGGTCAGCCATACCTGGGACGGGACTCCTTGTATTACCTTGTCCATCACACCTCCACTACACCAGGAGGGCGTGGTGGGACTCTGGGCATTTGGGTATAAACGTCAATCCTGGCCAATAATCTCTAAAGAGCTGTTGTATGCCCCTCCGCGCAGTGCATGTTGCCTAAATCGTGGCCAGAGGGACTAATGGGAAAACAGTTACTGAACATAGTTGATACTTTGTTGTAGGGAACTTCTCATAAGGAACTGGACCCACTTTCAGGCAATGGGTTTTGGATCTCAGAATTGGTTCTGGTACCAATGCTGTGCAAGAGGTTGTGAGTTTATTGGTGTGACTGTTATGGTACTTTTTTCTAATCTTTTTTGTCTTTTACCTTTAGTTAGGGTACTGTCTATTCCTGTGTCCTCAAATTACTGGTATTTTCTTCTGCCATGTCTAATCTGCAATTAAGCCTATCTGGTAATTTTTTTTTAATTTTTGATAATGTATTTTACAGGTCTAGAAATTCCACTTGATTTCTTTTCATCTCTTTCTCTTCTAATTATGTTCATGTTTTCCTTTAAATCTTTGGACATATTTATGACAGATTTTCTAAAGTTTTCCTTGGTGATTTTACCACCTCTTTTATTTATGGATCTGTTTTCATCAACTAATTACTCCCCTGGTTATGGGTTATATTTTCCTGCATCTCAGCATGTCTATTAATTTTTAATTAAATGCTGGATATTTTGAAAGTTGCATTATTGAGTGTCTGATATTGCTTTCTTTTTAGGAAAGTGTTGAATTTTGCTTCGGCAGGCAGTTGATTTACTTCCATGTCAGTCTGGTCTTATCAAATCTCCTTCTAAAATTTGTTGGAGCCTCTCTAGAGTAGCCTATTCTTAGGCCTAGAGTAGCCCTCTTCCTCTTCCTCTTTTTTTTTGCGGTATGCAGGCCTCTCACTGTTGTGGCTTCTCCCGTTGTGGAGCACAGGCTGTGGACGCGCAGGCTCAGCGGCCATGGCTCACGGGCCTAGCCGCTCCGCGGCATGTGGGATCTTCCCAGACCGGGGCACGAACCTGCGTCCCCTGCATCGACAGGCGGACTCTCAGCCACTGCGCCACCAGGGAAGCCCTCCTCTTCCTCTTTTAAGTGTGAACCTTCTGGAATTTCAGCTGAATGCTTCAGGTATTCAACAAAGCATCTTCATTCTGACTGAAGAACTCAAATGACACTTATCTTATGTGAGCCATGGGAATGGTTCATTTTCAGCTCTGGATGTTTGTTCTTTCCATGATATTTGGTCTCTGCCCTCCTGCAGACCGACTCTATGCGTGTACAACTTTGCATTTACTCCTATGCAGATTTTTAGACCTCTTTATCTTTATGACTCTTTTCTCTTTGGGCATGTGCCCTGAAAATTTCAGCCACCTTAGGGTCCCTAAATTCTCATTTCTGTCTCTTCACCTCAGTAGGAATGCTTTGCTCTGGTCTGATTCTCAATCCTTGTGCAACCTTCTGGAAAACTTCACCAAGCAGAAAACCAGGGCATTCATAGGCTTCATCTCACTTGTTTTCCTTCTCTCAGGATTACAGTCCCATCCTGCCTGGTGTCCAATGTCTGAAAGCAGATGTTCACATATTTTGTCCAATTTGCTTGTTGTTCACTGCAGAAGGGCAAGTTCAGTACCACTTACTTCAAAATGGCCAGAAGCAGAAGTCCTGGGCTGGAATTTTACCCTTGTTACCAGCCCAGTTTTCTACAAAGGGAGGTGGGGTTAGATCCTGAAGAGTATAAGCATTGTCTGGTAAAGCACCTGTCTCATTCAGGGTCTTGGAATTACCTTCAACTGTCTGCTAAAAATGGGGTTAGTTGCTCTTACAGTCCCAGGGACAGTGGAATCTGAGGGTTCAAGGTTGTCAACTGCATCTTCCCCTAGGGCCCCATTCCAAGTCTCAGGCCCCGCTCCCTCCTTAAAAGGGACCTGACCTTGGCTTAGGAGACCAGCCAGGCTACAAATTCACCTTCTTTGAATTTCTGATATTAAGTTCTAAGAGGTCAGTTGCTCTGTCTGTCCACCAGCTACAGATGATTGTGGGTTCCTTCAATACTGCCCAGGGACCCTCTGCTTTCACAAATATGCCTTGAATTGGTGATTAATCACCCTGCGATTATCACTTCATCTCTTGAGTGAGCGAAAAGTTTCAAGGAAGCAGCCACCCTATTACATATATTAGCCCCGATGGTCCTGTGGTCGTCACCGCCCCCCCACCGGCTAAGGCATCCACTTCACTTTGGACTCTGTTCTGATCGTCAACAGCAAATGTCTTAACAATTGCACCGTTACGACACGCCAGGAGGTCTCTATACCCCCATTCCCTTCAGCATTAAGAGCCTAATTGTCATCCAACTCTCAAATCCCGTTTTACAGCCTTCTTTCTAGGATACCTCCTAGGGCCAATCGTCTTAGATTGGATTCTCTGAAATTGACTCTCAGTTGGAGAATTGCCTCACAGGGTTTATTGGAGAGAGAATGAGGGACATACAGGGTGAGCGAGAGAGGGTCCAAAGATCTCTGCCTGGTGGGTCGGGCATCAGGGCTGGTCTCAAGCTCACCCTCAGCACACCTCTCATGAGCATCCCTTCTGCATGCCTTTCACAGAGGAGGGGGGCCCCCGCCCCTGCCAGGCTCCTCTTGCTCAGTGATCTTCCTCTGAACTCAAGGCCTGTCGGCTCAGGGTCCTTCCACCCCTGTGATGGCATCAGAGTCACATGAACCTCATTTCCTGCGGTTGTACTCCAAAAATCAACGACAGTCTGCCTGAGTGCATGTGAATCTGATGGAAGATGTAAAGCCTTTTCTTGGGAATAGTGTAAGAAATTGAATAGTGAGTGGGGCAGGAATTGAGTAGGGGTGGGGTGGTACAGCAGGGCCTTTCACTGTCCTGTTGTCACATTGCGTGACTGTGGATGAAACCACCAGAGGATGCACATGCCTGCAGTCCCATCCTCAGCTTCTTGTCCCATTCCATTTCCCCGCTCTATTTTTGTGGGAACAGCATAGACATACGAGAACCATCCATGAGGTTCCCAAAGATCAGTAGTGGGGAACAGACCAGTCTTGCTTGAAGGATCCGCCCTGAACTCAGCCTGGGCTTCCAGCAGCAACCGGCATGCAGCGCAGGGAATATGCGTTTTGAAAGAGGACTCTAGAGGGAGGATAGGGGAGTGAAGACTTTCCCTTCACATCTGTACAGAGATAATCAAGACTGGACTTGCTCTGTAGGGGCTATAGAGCAGCTGAGTCTGGGCAGCTGCCCAAGTTTTGGGCAGAGAACATTGGGTCAAAGCTGCTTCCAAATTCCTCAGCCATTACTATTTAATGTGCCCATTAGTCAAGTTTAGGAAACCTTGTTTTTTTCAGATTGTGGCTGGAACCAGCAGCTTCAAGGGCCAAGACACCATGAAAACAGCTGCTATTGAACAAAATCAGAGACATAGGAGGAAGCTCTGTTGCTGTTGTGTGAAAAAGCTGCCCCTGGCTGTACACCCAGTACATAAGTGGCCTTAGATTCATGTACACACACAACCCAATGGTCCCTCTGAAGCTTGAGTAAACAGCCTAGGCATTCAAACTGCCCAGATAGTGAATGAGAACACGCCAGGACTCAGTGACACTCTGAAGGGAATCTACAGAGCTTGGCCTCCCCTAAGATAATCAAAATGGTGAGTACTTACTGAATGCTAAGTGTGGTGCATGCTTTTCTCACTTAACCCTACAACAAACCTACATTAGTATCATTCCCATTTTACAGATGAAGGAGTTGAGGCTCAGAGAGGGTAAGTAAGCTGCCTGGTTATGACCAGCAGGATAGCAGAGCATGACTGCAAATGCAGGGGGCGTGAGCCAGCTCTGCCCCTCTCCTGTACTGACTCATCCCCAGCTCCATGCCATTACCTTTCCTCCTGATGGTCATCATTGCAACATTAGAAAACCCCAGACGCAGAATGCAGTCTCTCCTCTGCCTCTTCATGACACTCTCATTGGAAAAGCCAAGCCTGCCCGGCGTACCTGGCATTTCTCCACTTTCACCTGGGCTACAGAGGGGCAGTGCTTCTTCCTGGCTCTCTCTTCTGGTAGGAAAAGGAGATCAGCAGTGTTGATTGACTGCAGTCACATGGTAGGGGGTGCATTCTCTGTTCCTACAACATAACACACTATGTTTTCTCTTTCTGAATACAGGACACTTTCTTATGAGAAAAGTCTAGATCTTAAGACCTACAGCCCTACCTTCAAATATTATCCGCTGCATGCTGTCTGTGAGACTTTGACTGGTACAGAGCAAACATTCAAAAATATATCTATCTCCATTCTTCCATCTCAGAAAGGGGGGAGACACACTTTTGCAAAGGTAGGATAATTAAATCCACCCCAAACTATGGTCAGATTTTCTGACTTTCACTGGAATTACAAATGAATGATCAACACTGGTAAGGAAATATTGAGTTAGCTAGACAGAGATTTCTATCAGCAGTGAAACACACAAGCCAGAAGGGGGACATTTTCTCTGAACACATAAGGTAAATAACACGAAGAAAGTTTTAGCTGTCATTTCTGGACTTCAAGACTGTCTCGGCTTGGTAGACAATCATTTCAGAACCTGAAAATTAGACTGTAGCTTGTTTAATTAACATTTGTTCGAAACGAATATACATCAATTTGGAAACATTTCAGGTTGCTCACCGTGAGCGTAATGTTAGCTATTATTAAGCAATTTTCTCACCAGAATTCCCTTCCTGTTTCTTCACACACTAGCTCTTCTTCTATTTGTTTTCTTTCTATAGAATTTGATTACACCAAGTCTCTGCAGTGGATTAAATGAAGGATGGTGCAGGAATGCTCTGGCAAAAAAGGCTCTCAGTCGGTGCTGGCTTGCGTTGCTGGCCCCAGTTCCCCACCTGCCCTGTACCTTCAACCAGGTGACCCTCCGGCCAGCCCTCGGGGGTGAGGGATACAGCTCTTTGAAGCCATAGCAAGGGATGCATGGACCGGGGGCTCCCCACCATCTGGGCTTGGCAGGTGGTGGAAGGGTTAGCGTCCAGAGAAGCAATGGGTCTGGTGATGCTGGACTTCCTTCTCCACTGATTCCCTGTCAGCCTCCTGGAGACCCCTGGAGCCCTCCACTCTGGGGGTCACCCCAACTCGTGTCAAGCCCCACGTCAGTCTGGAGCAGTACTTTCTACAGCAGGATACTGCTTCTCCCAACCATTGTCTCCTGTACAAGGGGGGAGAGAGAGAGAGAGAGGGAGAGAGAGAGAATCGTAAGTTATTTAGATGCCAATTCCACTTTTCAATTTTAAAATATTATTCTGAGAGTGCCGAAAAATCGAAGGTCTGGGCCTTCGCCAG
Organism: Physeter macrocephalus; assembly: GCF_002837175.3. Taxonomy (NCBI): domain Eukaryota; kingdom Metazoa; phylum Chordata; class Mammalia; order Artiodactyla; family Physeteridae; genus Physeter; species Physeter macrocephalus. The sequence continues at coordinate 83,205,696 of NC_041233.1, forward strand.
AGAAATGCAGGAACGGATCTGGAAGGGGAAATACCTCGACTGTAAAGAAGGGCCATCCCCACGCCTCTGGGCCCCTCCTTCGGTTTCCAGTGAAGGACCTGGAAGGTTGAGATGCAGAACTTACCTAATGCAGAGGCTCGGACCTGAGACTAGAAGGTGGGCATTGCCCACAGACTCTGTTCATTTGACCTCAGGATTTTTCATGTGAGTAGTTGTCAATGTTTATGAACTGAGTGAGTTTGCACTTAAATAACCTGACCTGCAGGTTTGGTTTGGTTTGTGTTTCATTTAGTGGCCTTTTCCCTTGGGGCAAGCAACCTGCAGCTGAGAAGCTATCGCCCTTGCGGTGGAGCTTGACCCCTGGTCCCCTCTCCCCCTGCAGCCATTCTCAGGTTTTGCGCTTGCTCCCAACATTCGATTTCACCTCGGATGGCATCCCATCTCCTGACACAGCCTGGCTCTGCAGGGCAGGGCCCTCCTCTGGCCCCCGCCCCACCATGCCTGCGCCCTTCCTCCCCTCCAGCACCTGGGGAGCGGCTCCAGTCCCTCCAGCATGCTGGAGAGCAGCCCCAGTTATCCCCTACAGAGCCACCTCCCTGGGCCGGCCGCGCATCACCCTGGACAGAGGGGCCGACACGTGTGTAGCAGTGGCGAAGCACCGGGTGCAAAAACCACCAGAGGCAGCAGCCCACCCTGGGGGGACCAGGATGCAGGGCAGCTCACGTGCACAGGCTCTCTGTCCGCCCCGTCGTATGTGCGCTGCTGCCCATGAGATCTCTGAATGCGTGGAATCGACCACTGCTGTGGTTGCAGGAGCAGTAGATTCTGACTCGAAAAGGACATTGGTAATTCTGAAATTTAATTTTGGGGAAATAACGATTAACTGTCTGTGTTGAACGGTGAGGGCATTTGTGATTTCAAGATTGTGCTGGGAGAATTTAATCAGCTCCGTGGTAATCCAGACCCTTAACCGTGGTCAGACTGTGCAGATGCAGGAGGAAGAGGAGGGGCTCCTGGGGTCTGGGGGCCACAGTCTGGAGTGGGCGTGGTGGTGAGCACGCGGACAGGCCTGCAAGGCGGGGGGAGGGGGTGCCCGGGCCCACGCCTTGAGGACATGGTTGGCCTCCAGCAGTCGAAGTACTGGGCAAGATTTGGAGGCAGAGGGCTATGGCTGTACTTCCTGCTGCTTCTGGCCTTCTCTGGTCAGGCAAGGTGCCTGGAGGCCGTTGGCTTTCCCTGCGGTAAGAGCAGCAGTGACCAAAGCCACACCATCTGGCCATTAGCTCTGCCACCGTGGTGAGGCTGGCGGCGCCCGGGACCTCCTGGTGGGTCCCACCTCAGCCCGTAGCAGGCTCGCTGCGGTGACAGAGGAGACACGAGATGAAGGTTCCTTGTCTGTCTCTTCAGAGGTCCCGGGATTTTTTACTCCAGTCCTTGTGAATCACCTCAATGAAATCCTTCTCTGTTAAAGTAGCTGGAAAAAAGCATGAAAAGTAACAGAGAATTGCCCAATTTCCCATCCCACGTGGGCATCAAGACAAAACACACAGAAAACAAAGTAAAAAGACCCCAATTGTCAAGATGCCTCAAGTGTTTCTTTTCCATTTGTTATTTTTAAGCCATTGTTTCTACTTCTTTCCAAAGGAATTATTGCCTATTCATCCCAGAATTCTTGCTTATCTAAGGAAGACATCAACCCCATTGCAATTTGTCATATTTCTATGGATTTTTCTTATTATTTTTCTCTGACCTCACATAAAAAAATGTGGTTTTTTCCCTGCAAAAAGAAAAGTGTTAGAAGAACTTAAACTAGTAGGGAGATGTTTGACAAGAAAACATTCAGAAATGCTGGCAGAAGCTCATCTTTGTCACAGTTGTAGGTGCAGGTGGGAATTCCTCCTCTAAATGCCTCTCACAGGACACTCACATGGGTGTCACCCAGGGGACTGCCTCCTGCTTGGGGGGGAGGGTCACCTCTGATTCCCCCGCAATGTATCCAACAGGCATCAGATGAATGAAGTTAAGGGCCCGGAAATCTGCTAAAAGGACCATGAAATCATCACATGATAACAGTTTCAAATTTGAAATAAAGTCATAGGTGGATACAAAAACCACTGAGCTGGAAATGAAGTGCTTGTTTGGTGACACCACATGCAGACTCACGGACACCCCTAGACATAGACACACCCATATACAAACACACCCACAATTATACCCACAGACACACACACACACACATTCACACACATTTAAACAAAATTGAGATCACATTATACATACACTTTGAGAGCTTTTATTTTTTTACTCATCATTCAATTATGACCACTCCAGGCCTGTTGTACAAGGAGGTGTATGTGGAATAAAACTACCCCCCTGAGCTCCAGATATCCTGTCTGTCACCTGTTTAATGTTTTCATGCGTGTCCCTGACAATCTGCTACGTGACAGAGACAGCTTAGATTCTGCTCTTAGTTTTCAGTCTAGGACTTTATCACAAGCAATTTTCAAACATATTTTAAAACATTCTTTGTCCTAAGGAAATTAGATTTTAATTGTAGAAATAATATAGGTATACACTAAATAGTGACGTGTAGGTTACTCATAACAGGTTTATTGAACTGACTGAGTTTAGTGGAAGAGCAATATAAACGTTTTTCTAAATCACTGTTTTCAACCAAATTTGGTAAAACTTATTCATTCAGTCCATGTATGTATAATAAATATACATACACACACATAGGTACATATATGCGTGTAAGTATGTATAACAGATTTTCAGGATTCAGCATGGAGCAGTGAGAAAAATATAGTCTCCCCTCTCACAGACTCAGGTTCTGAACTGAGGAGGCCGGTGTCACTGAGCAAACAAGTAAATAAGTATGATAAGGTGGCACGGAGGTCACCTGAGCAGGCAGGGTGACGGAGGGAGGCCTGAGGTCACTGCTCTGCACCTGCCGCTCCGACAGCAGACTTTTGAGTCTCCCAGGCTTCTCCTGTACTTTGATTGGTCACCCACATTTCTTGATAAATATATTCCTAGACATGTGTTATTAGCACTGTAAATAAAATTTCAAATGTTTATTTGAGTAGCTTGGGTTTCTGAATAGACCACCCAAAAGCCATGGTGATATTTTTGTCTCTCCTCATACTAGGACATCTCATTTCTCATGACTTCATCATTACTTAGAATTGGAATAATAATATCAAATAATTGTGGTGGCAGGAACCTTGCTCATCTTGTTTCAGACATTAACAAAACCCTGCAACACTTACTGTGACTCCTCACGTTGGCTGGAAGGGTTGATGAGAATTCTTTATCTTGTTAAAAAAAATTCTTCCTAAGTTAGGAACTGAATGAATCTTTAAGAGGCATAAATGTCAAATTTTATGAAATGTCCTTTCAGCTTTTGGTGACATCATCAGACAGTGTTTCTCCATTAACTCCAAAACAATCTGATAGTACGGAGTATTATACATTAAAACATTTCCTAACATCAAACTGCCTTCATATTCACTGAAAACTCTCTGAAGTGTGCTCCGCTGACTCATAACACAATTGACTGAATTTGCTAGTATTGGGCTCAGGATATTTGTTTATGTTTATAATTGGCCTTGGTCTTTAGTTTTTTATGTTTATTTTGTCAAGTTTCCCAAGCTTTAAATTCTATGATAATTAGTGAAAATACATATCTATCATAATGTAAAAATTGATATAATTAGACACATCCTAATGAAAAGTGCCTACATTACTCATGTGAAAAAGCAATTTTATATTTATTAAATGCTATATACAAACGCTTATTAAATAAGACTTTATAAGTGTTTTACTAATTATCAAAGTTTTGCCAGATAACAACTGATAAAGAAGCCATTGTACCAGATACACACATACGTACACATGTCTGTAGATGTACAGTTATAACTTCACGCATCTCTTATTTCAAGCGGCTGTTAAGTGGCTACTATGAGCCAAACATTGTTCAAACATCGTGCTGACAGTTCAACCATTGAAAAGATGGTAAGACAAGTTCTTCATTTACAGTCAAGTTTCCACTCTATTAACATGGAGACAAAATACCAAAACTAAAGTGAAATAAAGTGTATCGGGTGACATAATTAATTCCTTCAGACAAGAGTTATTGGGGGTCTATTCCAGGTCAGGCACAGAACTTGGTGCTGAAAAAATATGCACGTGTGTATGTGTGTGTGTCTAGTTCTAATTTAAATTTTAAAAATAATAGACAAGGAACCTGAACTGATGGAGCATTTCGCATCATTGCCATTTGGAGTGGGATTAATCAAAATAACCATATAGAATATGAGGGCAGCACAAACAGAAAAAGAAATGCTATTAGCGTGTTTACTGAAATCACCGGGCTTGTGGAGGAATGGACGGAGGAGAGGGTGCTGCAGGGGAACCCAGCTGCACGCGGCCACGGGGGTCCTCGCCAACCTTGCACTCACTGGGGAATGGACATAGTGACCAGTCCTGGACTGTGATCTCACCTCAAAGGTCGTTTCCCGAGGGAACACCCAGCGCTGCTGCTTGAGAAGTTCTTGGAAAGATCGAAGTCACTCTGGTGTAAAGGGACCGATTCATCCCCCCACGTTTCACTGGGCACTGACTGTGCCTCAGGCCCGTGCAGGGGTCACTGGATATTCCACTGCCGACCAAGGACAATGACGAGCAGGTGCTAAGAGAGGATGCAGAGCCAGGCACCCGAGGCCGGGCGGGCGGGCTTACTTCAACCAGCGTGGTCAGGAGAGGCCTCGGTGTGGAAGTGACAGAAAGCTGACCCCTGGACCAGGGCACGACCTTCCACTAAAAGACGAGGGTAAATCTGGAAAAGAATGGAGATATCTATATATATGTATAAATCTGAGGCTCTTTACTGTACACCTGAGACTGATGCAACGTTGTAAGTCAATTGTGCTCCAATAAAAATTAAAAGCAAACAAGCAAACAAAAGAGCTTCCAGGCAGAAGGAATAGCAGGGGCAACGACCCAGAGGCAGAGAGAGTTTGGGAGTCTCTCGGGATAAAGAAGGCCCGTGTGGCAGGGGCACAGGGAGGCGTGAGGAAGGGGCATGGGGTGGGTTTAGGAAGGTAGGCTGGACGCCAGTGCCCCGCAGCCCTGTTTGCTGGCTGCAGCTCAAACCCGGGGTCAGCCAAAGGGAGGAGTTACCTCACTGGCTCGTGTATTTAGAGAACAACTCTGGCTCTAGCGTGGGGCACGGATGGAGGGGAAGGAGCACAGAGCTGCAGCATGCTGGGGAATCACCTCCAGGTGCGGGACGAGAAGAGCGCGGTGCAGACCCGCTCGCCCGGGATATCTGCAGAGAAGGTCAGCGGAGGTGCGCGCGCCTCTGTTTAGGGGGCGTGGGACAAGGAGGGATCCAGAGCAGCCCTGCTGGCACAGCGCAAGCCGGGTGTCTGGGAGGCGTCCCAGGGGAGGTGGCAATGAGGCGCAGGAACGCCCAGCCGTGGGTCTCCCAGGACTGGCTGCGCGGAGAGCTGGGGTTCCAGAAGGGAAGTGTTCAAGGCCGAGGAGGATCTGCAGGCTGAGGGGAGAGAAGGCTGCAGACCATGGGCTGAACGCATGTCCTTGGAGTTTAGAGAGCTCTCAGGAGAGGAGGGGAGACGCTGCTGTGGGGAGACGCGTGGAGAGGCGGGGTCTCGGGAGACCCTTCCAGAGGGGAGAGGGGAGTGGGAACTGGGTCAGGCGCTGCCAGAGCACACGACAACGGCGCGGCCCGTGTGTGCTCCACAGGACGGAAGGCCGCCAAGTGGCCTGGGCATCAGTCCTGACTCCCCCAGACCGGTGACCGGGCCAGACGCGTCCCTGGTTTCCTCACACATTTAAATGGGAGGCTGGGGCTTCCCTGGTGGCTCAGTGGTTGAGAGTCCGCCTACCGATGCAGGGGACATGGGTTCGTGCCCCGGTCCGGGAAGATCCCA
>NC_041233.1:83211739-83241685 GCF_002837175.3 Physeter macrocephalus
CCACATGCCGCGGAGCGGCTAGGCCCGTGAGCCATGGCCGCTGAGCCTGCATATCCGGAGCCTGTGCTCCGCAGCGGGAGAGGCCACAACAGTGAGAGGCCCGCGTACCACAAAAAAAAAAAAAAAAAGGATAAATGGGAGGCTGGTATCGGCCAAAGTTCTGCCATTGTTTAGATAAATACACTGAGATAAGATAAAGATGTAAAAGTGCTTTGGAAAGGGAAGCGGTTCTGTCCATGGGTGATTTTATCAAACTAAGCATTTGCATGTGAATTTGTATACGGAATGCACAGTTTGATTAAGGTTATTGATTACCAGAAATTATCCAATCTGATTAAAAAATCAAACCAGGACTTTCAAAGCATGTTTCTCCAGAAAAACTTGCCCACCAGCAATAAGACCCTCAGGACTCAGAACGGGCTGGATCAGTTTAATGTTTATTGTGAATCAGCCAACTCACCGGTTTCTGCCCCAAAGACGGCTGCTTGCTGCTGGGCAGTGTGACCCTCTGAACGTGGACTGCTGAGCCCACGGCCGAGTAGGGAGGCTCCCTGCCCGGGCGGCCCCCAGTCCCGAGGACCCTGACACCCGCCGGCTCTGCTGGGACCACTGCCCTCCGAGGAAGCTCTGGCACTTCGGCGCTGACAGAGGCTGCAGGGAAAGGAGACTGGGCAGGTGAGGGCCAATTGGTGGGATGGCGGCACACGGCCGGGTGGGAACGAGGTCAGGACAGACCAGCACGGCCTCAGGCGTGGGGAAGCGGGGGAGCAGGAGGCAGGGCCGGTGCGGGCGGCTCGTCAGCCGGGACTCGGAATCAAGGCCTTGGGGACCCACGCAGACTGGAGGCCGTGAGCTCATGGCAATCTTGCTCCGGTCCCCGGGTGGCGTGGGCACTCAGTAGGTAATCACTGAGGACGTAAACCACGTCATTCTTCTGGGATCAAAGAAGAGCATTATTCACAGAATTAGCCTAGACGTCTTAGAGTTTCTTACAATTACGTAACTCAAAGCCCCCGGTTTGGAGGACTCAGCCAGCTCTGGGCCATGTGCTGGACCCTCAGCTCTAGGGGAGACTTGTTGGACCCCATTTTCCATCTGGGGAACTGAGGTTGGGAGAGGCTGAGTCTTCCTGGTCACACACCTGGTAGGTGGCAGAGCTGATTTAGGTCTGGTTAATCCCACAAGCTGATGGGGAAGTGTGAGATACGTTCAATTTAGAAAGACAGGAACTACCACAAGTTTACTCCTTGAATGAGAAAATCCAAGGGACTGGTGGAGCACCAGCCTGTCCCAAGCCGAATGCCGGGGACGATACATGAAAAATGGGCAAAGTCACCTCCTTAGCCGTGGGCTGTGCCCCTATGTGCAGACCCCGAGAGCTTGCCCAGGCCGTGTTCACATCCTTCTCCCAGGGCCCAAAGAGATCCGGCCGCACAGCCAGCCCTGCCCGTGTCTGAGAATACAACGCTCTGAGTGGGGCCGCGTGCTGACCAAGCTCGGCTTCTCCCTGGCCCCACAGCCTCTCCTCCCACCTCATTGAGTGTTACCCCCAGGACAGCAAGGCTGAGGACCGTGTAGTGGAAGTGGGGTTGATGGTTCTTTGAGGGGGAGTATTTTCAGAAACCAGAGCTCCGTGAGTGCACACATGTTTAAAGCATCCCTGGGCCCCTCTCTGTACTGCCATCTTCAAGGGAGGGCACCCAGGCCAAGGTTTCCCGACCAGCCTACAGATGGAAAACACCATCTTTGGGAGGGCAGCACACATGCACAGCAGGACCTGTTTCCTGGGGGACTAGTAAGGACTCTGAAATGCGATGATCATGGAAAGAAAAATCTCCCCTACCTGGGAAACTGAAGTGGATGATTCAGCCCAATAAGTCTCTTTAGATCAAAGGCAGTCATAGGAGTTTGAAAACTTAGTATGAAATCACAGTTCAATTGTTCAATTTTTATCACAGTGCAAAAAAAAACGTGTATTTTAATTTCTAAGGAAGGAGGGGCCTGGATCTGCTGAGCAAAGAGCAAATATTTTGACAATCACTTGATTCAGTGATCTTGTCAACAGCGTTGTGAAATCCAATTTTTTTTAGTTTACTTATCTTTGGCTGCGTTGGGTCTTCGTTGCTGCGCGTGGGCTTTCTCTAGTTGCGGCGAGCAGGGGTTACTCTTCGTTGCGGTGCACGGGCTTCTCGTTGCAGTGGCTTCTCTTGCTGCAGAGCACAGGCTTCTAGGCGTGTGAGCTTCAGTAGTTGTGGCTCGCAGGCTCTAGAGAGCAGGCTCAGTAGTTGTGGCGCACGGGCTTTGTTGCTCCGCGGCATGTGGGATATTCCTGGATCAGGGCTAGAACCCGTGTCCCCTGCATTGGCAGGCAGATTCTTAACCACTGCGCCACCAAGGAAGTCCCTGAAATCCAATTTTAAGTAAGACTCTCCACCATTGTACAAGGTTTCGTTCCAAACTGTCTGACCTCAGCTTTTAATTTTCTGTATATTACCAGGGATTTCAAGGAGATTGTTAAAAGCAGATTTTCTAGTAAGAAAAGAGAAAGTGGCTGGCCTTATTAAAGGATCTAGACTATACACTGCTTGAAGATTAATTATTAAATGCTGCTGGGTTGGTTCTGAAGGTTGGGTGGAGCCTCCTGACAGATATGAGAAGTCATTAAGACTCCAGCACCAGTGAGACAGGGGCTGGAGCCTGAGGGGCTGGGGTAGACCCAGCAACCACGGAATATTACTTTTTCACATCAGTTAGCAAGATCAGAAGAAAACCAGCCAACTGTTCCCTCTTTCAAGAACATGACTATAAAGAGGGTGACAGGGGAGTCTATTTTTGCAAGTCTAAGGTTTCTCTTTAAATATATTTATATATACTTTTAAGAGTCTTTAGTCCATCTCTTATACAAGGTAAACCATAAATGTCACCTAAAACTGGGCATTGGACTAAATGTAATGGATTAGATTGCTAGCTGCTGTTGATTTACTGTGATTATTACCTTTTTTAAAGAAAAGACACTTTACCTAGGGGGGCAGTGTGAGAACTACCATTGTCACTGAACCGAACTGAGATCCGCTCGCCTATGTGCAGTAAAGCCAATCTACTGACCCTGGGTGGTGGGGAAGGAAAGTGCAGCGATTATTGCAGGTGCCAAGCAAGGAGTCCAGACAGCTAGTGCTCAAAAGACCCCAACTCCCTAATGGATTTCAGGGAAGGGTTTTTAAAGACAGGGTGAGGGACGGGGGATGTAGAGTGCATGGTCAGCTCGTGGACGCTCTCCTGACTGCTGGGCGGCGAGGTCAGTGGGAGTCACCATCATCCACCTTCTGTTTCCAGTGGGTCTGGGGTCCGTGTGCTGGTGGGCAGTGTGCAGTTAACTTCTGCCTGGTGGGGGTTGCAGTATCTGCAAAACAGCTCAAGGACGTAGCTCAGAATAGTATCTATAGCGCTTGAGGAGGAACTAAAGGCCCTTGAGTTGGTTTAATGGCTACACTGATAATATTTGGTCTTGCATGACTGTTTTCCTTTGTTTCTGCATTTTCTCACTTCTCTGATTAAATTTGCTCTTTCAGGGAAGGCTTAGGAGGCTGAAGTTCTTCTGTAAACAAGAGGCAGGCAGAGGACATGGTGGGGGGGGGTCTGTCACAGGAAGGCCCCCCAGGGTCCTGCTGGGTTCCACCATCACAGAGCAGCCCTTGCTCTACCAGACATGCTCCCGTGTGTTCGTCTGCAGTATAACATGGATGATGGGTCAGATGTACTTTGAGGCCCCAAAGGATGAGAATTCCTTGGTCCCAGGACTAAGATGTCCACCCGTCAGGCTGTCCTCTCTCCATCTTTCCGCACTTTGCTCACTTTGGCAAAGGGTGCATTGCCGAAGGAAAGTCTCTGAAGCTCCACAGGGAGTGGCCAACCCTGCCTGGAAGTTGAAGTTCTGCCTGGGTTCCTTTAAAACCTCCTTATTGGGACCAAAGAGTGCCTCACACTTGCCCAGCAGAACGTTCTGGCAGCCTTGGAGCTGGGGTTCAGGCTCAGAACTTGCTGACTCTAAATCCAAGCTCTGCACCTTTGGAAGCTGCTGGGCACCTGCGTCTTAATCAACAACACAAATGTTAGTGGTAACAGGATTCTTCCAGAAACCGCTTTTCCTGAAAAAACCATGCATCTGCTAGCAAGGCAACAGTGCACGAACTAAAACCTTTATTTTAAGAAAACAAAAATCAAAGCAGAGGGCTCAGAGGCAGCTCCGCTGGGGGGGAGGACCCCACCCTGTGCCTGCCCGGATCCACACAGGAGGCTAATGAGAAAGGGCTCGTTAATAAAAGAAGGAGCTGACTTCCCAGGCGTGCGAGGGCCATGCCAACTCTCTCCAGAATCTTAGCAGCCTTTAAAGCAAGTCACGGTTCTTAATGACTGTAATGATTTTTTCCTCCTCTGCCATGTGAGATCCTTTTTAGTTTTAGGAAACTATCAGGGCATGCTTGTTAGGGAGAGATGTCTTTGAAATCCATCCAGCTCTGCTTCACATCTGAGCCATTTATAATGGAAGACTGATTAATGTTTGAGGCAAACCCAGTAAAAAGAGTTTTGGCTGAAATGCCTACCCAAGTTCTAATTTTTAACACTCCACATCTGACTGATTATGCTAATTTTGAATATGTGGATGAGGAAGAGGAGACAGCCCTGGTGGGTAGAAGGAAGGAAGAGTGATACATCAGACGACACCCTCGTATCACATGGGGGCCCCGGAAACGCCTGTCATCTGAGGCTTACTTCTCACTGCTTGATTTATTTCCATTGTGAAGAGGAATTTTGCAGAACACTAAAATTGCCATCATTTTTAAGTGGTGGTATTACAGCTATCTCCATCGAAAAACGATTGCAGGTATTCTAACACCTACAAGTGATATAAATTTGAAAATTTCTCAGAGGACGAATGACTGGGGATTCGGAGAGCCGGTGGGTTAGGGGAAACAGAGAAAACCTGGAGTGTCCCGTCCTCCACCTCTGCCCCAACTCCCTGCTGTTTGCCCTGATCCCTTCCATCCCGGCCCCACTGCTGTCTCACCCCTCCGCATGTACGAAACAGGAAAAGAGAAAATTATTAGAACCGCCAGCTGAGCAGGCCCCAGCCTCCCCCAGGGCCTCCCCACGTGGGACGGTCAGAAGGGGACTGGGGCTCCAGAGGCAGGTGAGCCTGGCTCCCTCCTGGCCCGCGGCCGCCCGCTGCCTGCCCACGGCCGGCTGAGACCCGGCGCCTTCGAGGGCCGCTCCGGCCAGCGAGCCTGCGCCCGACCCCAGCACTTGGAGAGCTCCACGGTGAGCAGCCCGTCCTCAGGCTCAAGGCCTCCCTTCTCATCTCTGTGATGTGGACCCCTCCCTTTGCCTCCCAAGCCTCCGTCTCCTGGCAGGTCAGCTGTCCTCGCGCTGCTCACAGCCCTAGGCGGCTCCCTAGTCCTTCGGGGCACGCAGCCGGCCCGTTAGCCAGGGATGCCCTGGAAGCGAGGGGTTCAGAGCCCCCCGGCCATGCTGGGGCGCCCGCTCCCCACGCGGTGCCTCCGCTCCGTGTGAAGGCCGTGAGCAGAGCCTCCCTGTCCGCTAATGGGCGGTGCTGATGAATTGGCTAGTGAATCCGCCCCCAGGAACTTGCTTGGACCCTGCTCGGCGCGGAAAGTGGAGGGCTGTGTGGGGACGGGGGCGGGGGGGGGCTCTTCCCCAGGGACCCGCCAGAAATGCAGCCGCGGCCGCAGTGCCAGGCCGGCTGCCGGCTCTGCTCAAGGGAGGCGGCTGGACTCGCTGTCCGTGCTTGGCCCCTCGGCTGCTGCAGGGACCCCTCGGCAGGAAATGAGGAGGGTGGTTTCTCCTGCGGGGCTCCATGGAAAAGCAGGAGGTCACGGGGTAGGGCCCGTGACGCAGACCCCCAGGCCGCGCCGGCCTGCTCCGTCTGGCCTCTTCCTCTCTCCTGCCTTCTCCCCTGTCGGTCTCCCTGCCGTCGTTCCCTCCTCTCCCCTGTCTTTTTTCGGCTCCCTCTCGCCTCCTTTCTCTCTCTGTCCCTTTCTCTTTTGCATTCATTGATGCCTCTGTTCACTCACTGAGTCAATCAGCCTTTCATTCATTCATTCATTCATTCTTCTACCTGTTTGTTATTCATCAAAATACTCAGCCTCTTATTTATTAACCAATACAGGACCGAGCACACACCTGGGAGTGCCTGGCGGGCTTCTAGCCTGTCGCCCCCATGGCAGTGACCCCGTGCTGGGCCACGTGGAGACACAGTGCACCTCCCAGGCCCTCGACTCACTGCCACCTGTGGGCAGCTTCCCGGGGCTCACTTGTCCTCAGTGACTTAGGTGGTTGAAATGGATGTTTCCAGATGAACCCCTTTCCCAGCAAGATCGGGAGCTCTCCTCCCTCTCGTTGAGATCTGCTGGTTTTGAAGCCTTTTTGCAGCCTGAGGTCCTCAGCCAGCCCAGGCCCTGGACTCTGCCCCACTTGGACCTCCTGCCTTGCGCCCAGCCCCGGCCCGGGCTCCGGGTCCAGCCCAGCCCTTCAGGTGCCGCCAGATACTTTCCCGCAGCAGCTTCCTTGGGTTTGGCGTGGGGCGCAGCGAAGCCCAGCTCGGTGGGAAGGACACGGACCCTCCTGCCTGGGAGACTCCGGCACGTCTCCTGCCCCTCACTCAGCCCCACGGGCCCTTGTGAGGACTGAAACAGACCCTGGGAAACTTTCTTCCCACACTTGGCACCTACATTTGTTTTTAATTGCAAATGCAAAGGAAGGGCACTTCAATTACTTCATGCCTCTAAATTTGGATTTTACTAAGTATTTGTAAAAAGCTCTCAAATGCAAGGCCTCGCAACCCAGGCCCTTTTTTCGTTAACTTGAAAATACACATTTCTTTGATGGTTGACACAGCCCTCTGGGCCAGCAAGTGCCCGAGTCCAGGTGGCTTCTCAGGATGTCTCAGGCCCGGGTGAGCAAGGGGACAGGCCCCCCACAGGGAGGACCATGCCCTGATGGGCCCACCTGCGGCCAGCATCTGGATACAGCAGAGGGAATGCTGCCCACCTCCTGGCCGTGGTGTCTGGTGCAGCGGGCAGCAGGCTGCAGCTCTCAGGAACCTTCACCTGGGTGAACACGGGCACCGTTGCCATCTATTTGCACCTGCCTCCTTTCTTTAGATGTGTCACCCCCAAATTACAGCGTAAAACAGCAAAAAATTACAAAATGGGAAACATTTGGTCTAAGGGAAAGATCCAGATGTTCACCTCTGTCCCACGGGTGTTCAATGACAGTCTCATCATAGCAAGGCTTGAACCAATGATCATCATCCCCCAAAATGGCTCAAGCCCCTCAGTTTCTTTAGAATCATGTCTTATGTATAAGAGTAGCAGGCAAGTAGCCCCATATTTTATGCTGTTATATAAGAAGTAGGTAAAGCTCTTCCCTTTTATTATCTGAGCTATTGAAGTCACCAATAGTGTTTTCTCTAGGACCGTAAAAATACGTTGCAACTCTCGTGATCTATAACTTCACCAGAGTGAAATGCTAACAAGATGTTTTTAATCAAAAGTCAGCTTTAAAATGCAGTAAATTTCAAAATGGAAAAGTGGCATTTCCGGTAGAATTGCTTTCAGAGAACGCTGTGGACATTAAGTGTGAATTACATGTAAATGTTCACGTTGCTTCACCCTAAAAATTCAGCCCTTAAAAGCAGAGCTTTGCAGAACTCTGTAGGCAGAAGCATAAGCGTCTTTGGAGTCTGGGGGTGCGTGTGTCCCAAGACCCAGAGGAGGATCTGAGAGGAGCCCCTCCAGGTCAGCTGCCACCTCCACATGAGCGGTGCTGACAACAGGAGCAAGAGCCCTGCACCAGGAGTCTGGGTGCGGAGGTGACGCTGCCCGAGGTGGTGGTGCCCCGAGTCTGCAGGTGGGCGCCTGAGGCAGGCTCACCTCTTCTGAGCCATAACGATGGTTCAGTGGTTAATGTTCCCCTGTTTGAGGGGTGAGGATGGGCCCAAGGCTGGACCCTGACTTGGATCCTACCCCTGGCATCCTTGATCACTCAGTCCAAGCCCCAGCCTCAGACGAGATTAGCTACTGATTCTGTGCATGGCCGGCTTCCTGGCATGTGACATGCACAGGGGACAGGCCCGGTGCTCTAAGGGCCCTCGACTGGTCTCATGCTCTGTCGCCGCCATCTTAAAAGTCCTAATAATTTTTGAACAAGGGACCCACGTTATCATTTTTCACCAGGCCCCCAAATTATGTAGCTGCTTTCTCCCCACCCTCACTGGGCGCAAACATAAGCCCTGGGCCGGCCTTCTGCTGTGTGTGCAGCCTCGTTCCTGTGTCAGAAATACTCTTTCCCTGAGTGCCCGGTGTCACCTAATCAACTAAATCTCCTCTCGTGGCGGAGAGCAGTGTGGACCCCCATGTGACAGATGGGAGGTTGACGCAGGGAGGGAGGGGGGAGATGACGCCCAGGTTTCTGGATTCGGTAACCAGGTGAAGAGTGATGGAGGCAAGGAGCAGAGCGAGGGGCTGGATCTCATGGAGGCAGAAGATGGGCTGGATCTCGCACCTACTGAAATCAGGCTCACGCTGGCATTCGGGTGGAGCCACCTAGCAAGCTGGACAACTCTCCTAAGCAGACGGGGAGGCTGAAAGATTTCTTTTTAGATTTGTATCATGAAAAATGAAAATATGATGCTTAAATGAATAAGCTTGAGTTACAAGGAAAGAGCTTTAACTCTAGAAAATTCTAGAAAACTTTAATTCTATTAAAGAGCTTTAATTCTAGAAAATTCACTTGTGTGGACTAGTTTATTCTTTACTTGCAGTCATTCAAGAAGCACTCAACCAGGGCTCAGTGTCCGCCAGGCACAGAGCAAAGTGATGGGGATACAGAGGTGCACCCGCGGTCCAGGGGTGGGGCCGACAGAGCCCTGCAGAGCCGGGGTCAGCAGGGCTGCCCAGGCTGCAGCAGAGGCGGGAACGAGGCTGGAAAGCGGGGTGCAGGCAGCGGCAGAAATACTCCTGGGTTTATGCCCCAACTGGTGAGCTGGCTGGGTTTGCGTGGACGGCTCCCCTGTTGCTTATGGGGATGGAAAACAAAAATGGGAAACAAAATGTTAAATCGCGCATTTTTAACTATAAATCCCTTCTTGAACATTTAGCTGTACTTTATATGTTCAAGTTAAAATTTATTGATTCCCTGATTTCCTTTATGCATGCATGGGTGAACGTGCCTGTGTGTGCAAGAGAGAGAGGGAGAGAGAGAGGTTTTTGATACATCTCCCCGAGCACAGTGGCAGCCTGCAGTGATGGTAGAAAGGGTCTGGCTCTGTCTTTGGGACCCGGGATTGGAAAGCAACTCAGGATAGGCGTGGCCCCTCTTTCTGAGAGTCTGCTGTGAGTGCTGCTAGAGCATGGTGTTCACAAGATCAGCTTTTCCTTGTAGGCGGCTAGGGATGTAGGCTAGGGATGCAGGCTAGGGATGCTAAGGCTAGGGATGCAGGCTAGGGATGCAGGCTAGGGATGCTAAGGCTAGGGATGCAGGCTAGGGATGCTAAGGCTAGGGATGTAGGCTAGGGATGTAGGCTAGGGATGCAGGCTAGGGATGCAAGCTAGGGATGCTAAGGCTAGGGATGTAGGCTAGGGATGCAGGCTAGGGATGTAGGTTAGGGATGCTAAGGCTAGAGATGTAGGCTAGGGATGCAGGCTAGGGATATATGCTAGGGATGCTAAGGCTAGGGATGTAGGCTAGGGATGCTAAGGCTAGAGATGTAGGCTAGGGATGCAGGCTAGGGATGCAGGCTAGGGATGCTAAGGCTAGGGATGTAGGCTAGGGATGTAGGCTAGGGATGCAGGCTAGGGATGTAGGCTAGGGATGCAGGCTAGGGATGCAGGCTAGGGATGTAGGCTAGGGATGCAGGCTAGGGATGTAGGTTAGGGATGCAGGCTAGGGATGCAAGCTAGGGATGCTAAGGCTAGGGATGTAGGCTAGGGATGCAGGCTAGGGATGCTAAGGCTAGGGATGCAGGCTAGGGATGCTAAGGCTAGGGATGTAGGCTAGGGATGTAGGCTAGGGATGCAGGCTAGGGATGCAGGCTAGGGATGTCGGGTAGGGATGCTAAGGCATATGATGGTGAGGCCCCACATCATAAAATGTTTTCTTCTGCCACCGTTTTGCAGCTTTCCTTTCCTGAAAGTGATTGTTGAATTCTTTACCTATTAGAAACAGCTACAGTTAAGTCAAGTGTGTGTCCTAAGCAGCCTTGTTCCTTCCTACCACATTCCATCTGCTTTGCCTTTTTCCTGTGTAACTTTTCCCAGGATCTGCCCATGGAGGCCATGACTCCCATAACTAATTATCAGAGCCTGAGTCTGATCTGCAATCGTCAGGCTCTAATTCCTCATATTAAAAATAAACATAGCCAATTTTATTACTTGAAGTTCAACTTTAAATTGGAAAAAGTATAATGGCTACAGTTGATCAGACTCAGTGCAGGAGAAAAAAAAAAAAAAATCATTTACAAGTTCCAGGTGCAGCCTCACGTTGTGCTAATGACACACACCTGCAGCCCCATGTGAACTAATTAAACACTTAATCACGTTTTTTAATGCAAACTGGAAGATTTTAGGAAATGGATTCTGTGTTTTTTGCATTTCTAAACAAAAGTCCCTGAACTGAGGCAGAGCTGGCCTGTCTGGGACGAAGCCGGTGGCGCCAGGCAGTGTCTTGTCCTCTCGGCCTCTTCTTCAGACCAGGAGCTGATCTTTCATCCTTCCTCCTGTAGGGCTGGGATCGCAGTCACCGCTGCCATAGACATGTCTGTAACTTTGCACACCCCAGCCGTGTACCATTTGATTTCTCCTTGCAGCCAAGAAGCATGGGGGTACAGGGCAGAGACCTCAGGGTCCAAATGCCCATATGCTCAGTTCCCGGGACAGCCACGGCTCTGGGCTGCACTGGGGTGGTCAGCTCCTGCAGCCTTCATTAACTCTGTCCTCCTCTCCCTATTCCCCTCCCCCTCCCCCATTCCTCCCCTTTGGGGGACCCCCACCCTTGTATACTCTCCCAGCCCCTCGCGACATGGTCACATCTCCCCTCACCACCTGGACGCCTGCCACAGGTCTTTGGAATGGAGAAAATGCTCATTATTTCACAGAAAGAATGAATCAGAAGTGACTTTGGGGGAGGTGGTAAATCCGGTCCCTGACGTGTTTAGTTTGGTGACACCAGCGGGGAGGAGTGGAAAGGGCGTGCGGGCTCTGGGAGGGGGGCCCTGGGAGGCAAGGGTGAGCACGGGGCCCAGAGTCACAGGCTGAGCCCACCTGGCAGCACGGTCAGAGGGCTCGAGGTTGGAGGGAGCCCTGGGGGAAGGACACAGGGTGAGACAAGCCTGGGCTCTCAGGCTGCACACGATGTCACTGGGTCCTCTGTGCTTCTGGGTGCTGGGCTACAGCAGAAGGAAGAACTAGGGCCACCCATCTGCCCGGCCAAGCTCACCTCTAAGTGGGCATGAATACCTGTGTCCTTCTTTCAGCACTGACTCGGGGTTGCCCTCTCGCTAGCCCAGCGCTGGAGGCCACCCGGGAAGTGACGAGAGAGGCCAGGAAGGCCCTGGGGAGCCCTGATCAGGATACTGCTCGTCACCACATGCACCAGTGAGTGATGGAGAGGGGCCCTCAGGTGAGCACACAGAGGGCTACAGTGGAGACAGGCCCTCAGGTGAGCACAGGGAGAGCCATCATACCTGTGTGCAGCACATGAGTGAGAGGCCAAACCATGGCACAAATGACATTAGGATTCGGGAATCAGTGCTGGCAGAGAGAAGGCCAGAAGCCAGGTCCCAAGAGTGACATGGGCAGAGCAGAAATAGGGGCATGAATTATATCTCTCCGTTGAGAACTTTTAGAAGTGAGAGTAGAAAAGTTACCCTACGGAAGGAGCAAATTGAGAGCTGCTTGTATTGAAACAGAGAAGAGGTATAATATCTTGAGAGAGAGGGATTCAGCCACTGGGAGGAAGGGGTAAAGTTGAGGTTTTCCTGGTCTTTGGTTGATATCGGCGGAGCCAAGCTCCTGGCCAAGGGTGGAGCCTCTAGATGCTGGACACTGAGGAAGGATGCCCTGAAGCTGGGGAGTGGGGAGCCCTGCGGGGTGGGGCGGTTGGGGTGGAGGGGTGTGGAGAACCTGTATAACAAGGCTCCCAGAGTGGAATGGCTGCAAGGCTCCCAGAGTGGAATCCTGGCACTGGCAGGCAGCTCAGATGTCGGTCCCCCTTTTCATGTTTAATAATCTCCACTGCCACAGCAGCCACCAGATGGACAAACAGACGCAGTGAAGCCAACATAGCTCCTATGTGATGAAAGACAAGCGCTGAATGGGGAGGAGCCCGGGGAGTCGCTCCTTAATCTATGGAGACTTCCGGAGTCCTCCAGAGGCCGCAAGTGAAACAGGTTTCGCTTTCGAAAACTGGTTGCCGTACATTGTTCAATCAATAAATATTTCTAAGGAGAACAAATAATGGCATCATCGTTCAGTGTATTACTCCAACCTGTGAGATCTGTTGTTAACATGGGTTAGGCTCAGACCCCCAGGGAGATGATTGCTCGGGGCATATAGTTGGGTCAGTCCCCCGAGCTAGAGTTTAGCTTGAGAAAGAAGGTCTAGGAAACAGTACGAGGCGGGGAGGCAAGGCCAGCCTGCTCCCCGGGGCAGCACTGGGAACGTCGGCTGTCAGAAACCCTTCAGTGGAACAACAGCCTTCACTGCCCCAGCCTCACTCTTCCTGGCGGATTCCAGGATGGACTTCCCACGGCAGCCGCAGAGGGGCGGGGGTGATGAACGAGCGTGGCCCTCTCCCCTTGGGTCGCATATCTGGACAGATGCGGCTGGGCTGCAAAATGCTGGAAACTATTTTTAATAATTACCTGAGTGAAGTCCCAAGGACCTACCGGAAGTGATCTGTTTAAATGTCAATGCCATTCATCTTTAATGAGAAAACAAAACCTTCTGGCATTATTAGTCTTCGGAATTATAGAACACAGTGGTTGATATTCTGTCATTTTCCAAAGCAAATAAGGAAAGACCTTTAAAAAACTGAATTTGCTATAATTTGCCTGGCCGGGGTCTCCGAGAATGCACTGCCACCATCTGAAACTGCTGCTGGTTAGTTAACATCAATGTCACCATCGTGATGTATAGCTCAATAAAGCCATGCCAGCTGGCAAAACACATTTTACGGATTCAGGCCGTGTAAGTTAGATCAAAAAATTATCAAGATAGATAGCATGATAGGAAAATAGAAGAGTTTTTGATTCGATGCTAAGAATTCAGTGTTTTGTATTTTTGTTCCTGAGTGGTGGGAAACAAGGTGTCAGCGCACAGGAGTGGCAACCAGCATGCAGGCGAGGCCACTGCTGGGTTGGAGACCCCAGCCTGGCCGCCATGTCCCTGTGACAGGTTCCGGGCCCTCCTCTGTGTCTCCCCAAACCGGAGCCCCAATTTCCTCATCTGAAATGGGGACTGGCTCATCCCCTGAACCCCGGGGGTTTGCTGGGCTGTCAGGAAAACTGGAACACTGTTGGCAGAATGTGTACGTCCATTCCTTCGTCTTCTTGATGTCGTAAATCTATCACAAATATGGAGTAACTGGATTCCAAATAGAGATTCAAATCTATGAGGTTGGCTAAGTATCACCAACTCTCTAGGAAGGTTTTTATTAACAGGCACCGAGTTAATAAACTTGACGTCGTTGTACATCATTATAGGAGTTTTTGGTGAGATGTATTTGTATGGAACTAGCGACTTATTCAGAGGCCGTTGAGTGTGGACAGAGAAGACAGCCGTTTCAGGATGGAGACGTTCATTCAACATTCTACAAGAGGAAGGGAATCTAACATTCCTCGTGTCAACATTTCTAAATTTTCTCGAATATGATAGTTTCCTAAAAAAATAAAGTGAAAGTGAAAAATGCATAAAACAGTGTACAGACGTGTGTGGATACACAGACCATAACACACACTAGGAGATGACAACTCACTATAAACGTTGGAGCCAGTGTGACCTTTTTGAGCAACTGTCGTGTGTCAGGTACCATTTTAGCGTCGGGAATACTGTCCTCAGTCAGGGAGAAAAAAGGAAAACATCCCCAATCACTGGGGAAAAACCACACTGCACTTTTTATATAATTTATAATAAGACATATATAGTTATTTCATATATCATTATAAATGTATAATTTAAAATATAAATTTATACAATTACAACTCTATAAATAATTATATGGTATTACATAAAATGTATATTGAATTTCTATGATTTGCGAGTGAATTTTGTGTTCCGAGGAGAAGCTGTTTCTGGGTCTGCTGGGATGTGTCCTCCCGTCCCTAATTCTGAGGCTTCCAAGCCTGGACTCTTTTTTTTTTTTTTTTTTTTAACATCTTTATTTGGAATATAACTGTTTTACAATAGTGTGTTAGTTTCTCCTTTACAACAAAGTGAATCAGTTATACATATACACATGTTCCCATATCTCTTCCCTCTTGCGTCTCCCTCCCTCCAACCCTCCTCGGTGGTCACAAAGCACAGAGGTGATCTCCCTGTGCTATGCGGCAGCTTCCCACTAGCTATCTAATTTACATTTGGTAGTGCATATATGTCCCTGCCACTCTCTCACTTCGTCACAGCTTACCCTTCCCCCTCCCCATGTCCTCAAGTCCATGCTCTAGTAGGTCTGTGTTTTATTCCCGTCCTACCACTAATCTCTTCATGACATTTTTTTTTCTTAGATTCCATATATATGTGTTAGCATACGGTATTTGTTTTTCTCCTTCTGACTTACTTCACTCTGTATGACAGACTCCAGGTCTATCCACCTCATTACAAATAACTCAGTTTCATTTCTTTTTATCAAGGCTGGACTCTTGTAGGACGTATATAAGTAACCTCCATACCAAGATCAGGGAGACATGTTGCGCCCTTCAATTAATGTGTCCAAAATGCTTTTTATGGCAAATCTAATTCATTGCTTGAGTTGGAACACGAACTTCAGCTTTCTTTCCAAAATTCCGTTCTGCTTGTTTTGTCACTTGGAGAAGAGCAGGCAACGTGTCCTGTGGAAATAGCACTGAGGTTTTACCATCACCGCACAAAGCGGGATCTCAGCGCCTGACTCTTTAACATACATTCACACCTTACCAAGTACATTTTTAAAAACCTATATTTAAGCACTGGCACTAAGCATTGAGATCCTTGAAAATAATGTGTTCGCTAAATGCAGCATTAAGAATTCAGTTAATTATTTTAATACTTTATTTCTTAATATGGAATATGATTATAAGGAAAAATATGCCTCGTAAGTCAACATTTATAAATCCTCCAGAGTACGATACTATCCTAAAAGAATATAGTGAAAATGAAAATGCATAAAACAGTGTATAGACGCGTGTGGATGCACAGACCGTAACACAAACGAGGAGATGACAAGTCATCGTAAACTTCGGTGCCGCTGTGACCTTTCAGGCTAGCAAATAAAATGTCTCTCATAGAAAATCTATTTTGTGCTGCATTCGTAGTGTTGTCCCTTTGGAGCTACAGAGCCCGATTTCAGGACCAGCATATGACCCTCGGGGGCCAGGCCTGGGACTGCCGTGTCCGGGCGCCGGGAGCTCTGAGGGGCGCCTCCTGCCCAGAGGTTCCCAGCAGACGCACAGCCTTTGTTTCTTCTGCCCAAGTTTAGAAATGAAGTAGGAAAGGAGAAAAGCAGGTCAAACGACGCACGGCGTGGTTCTCCCCAAAGGTCAAGTTCTCTGGGAACAGCAGGCGTGGTCCCCGAGGGTCCCAGGGGAGAGTGGTGAGCACTGCTCCATCCAGGGGTGCCCACGAGGAGGACACAGGCCGGGTCCACCTGCAAGTGCAGCTGCAGCTGTGCCCACAGACTTGGGCCCGGCTGGGCACTGGGCTCTGCCACCCTCCTCTCTGCCCCAGGAGTGCGGGAGGGTTCTGACACCCACGGGGTCCACTCCCCCAGGCCTCCTCTGCACCCCGCCCCCCGTAGTCTCCACCAGCCCCGCCCCCCCGGCTTCACCAGCTGCAGGAAAACATTGGATGGCAGTGGACCTCAGGGCAGCGGCCAGCATCGCACACACCCTTGGCCTCGGCCTGGCTGGGGAAGAGGTGCTTCGGGAGGTCAGCCGTGACCACCCCGCACAGTCCGCCTCCTTCTCGGGGTCCCTGGAGGGGTTCCTGCCTCCGGGACGTGAAAACAAGGCCAAGGCAGGGGTTTTGTGGTGTCTGCCGTCTTATTGCTGCTCCTCAGGAATCCGATGGTTGATTAAAATACCGTAAAGTGGGGCCCAAGCTCCCCTCACTCTCCTTCCCTGCGCAGAGGACAAGCTGTGTCTTCGTTTTGAGAGTCTTAAGGACATGATAAAGTCAGGTGTCCCCACCTTGGGGGACAACATCCAGCTCTTGTAAAACCATCGACAGGCAGAGAAGTCTGGACACCGGGGACAGCCAGTCCTCAGCAGTTCACGCCATGAGCTAATCCACCTCTACCCCCAACCGCACTCCCTCACCTGCAGTCCAAGCGGGCGTTCAGCCCTCAGCTATGGGAGCCCCTTCTGTGAATCTGTGAGCCGCTCCCCTCCCCAGGGACTGGCCAGTGGACTGCAGGACGTGGGAGATTCTGCCAGAAACAGGCTTCTGCTTCCGGCCCTGGAGACTCTCCCCAGAGGCAGAAACAACTGTCAGCCCGGGAGCCAACCACACTCCTTACATCGGGTGAGGCGGGCCACGGCCGGCCGGCCCCTCCCGGTCCTTCAGCTCTAACGAAGGCGTGGGCACAGTGCACGCTCACACATGCACTCGCCGGTACACACCCACGTGTACACATGTGCGCAGAGGGTCTCTGAAGAGGGAAACGGCAGGTCACGATGCCCACGAGTACCGGTGCTGGGCCAAGAGCCCAGGAAAGGATTTTGCCCCGTCACGTCTGTGGGCGGAGCTATTTCCAGAATTGGCACACAGATCCGGAGAGTCAGTCGAGTTGCCTGGGACGCATCCAGAGGTAGAGGCGATTCTGCTCCTGGGGCGCCCAGAGAGGCGGGAGTGCGCTGAGGGGCTGGAGGGAGGTGGGCGCGGCCGACGGTGAGGACAGTGAGGACGGCCCGGCAATGTCCGGAGCTGCCGACCGAAGCCTTTTCCCCTAGGGCGGCCCGCTTAGCCGGGCACCTTGCTTTCCTCGGAGCCCTGCCAGTGCAGACCCAGGACCAGGAGGCAGGGGCCTCGGCCAGGGCTCCTGCCCAGCCTGCATCAGCCCTGGGGCTGGCTGCTCCTGTCAGCTCCGCCAGCACAGTAGTTTGCCCTGCAGAGGAGCGGCTGCTGTCTGCTGGAGAATGTGGTCATGCTCACGGGACCCTCCCCACAGCCTGGCCGGGGCTCCCGGGTCCTGAGACCAGCAGACTCTCCAGCTCGGCTGTGCTCTGTGGTCCAGGCTCTCCCGGAGCTTCCTGCCAGGCCCCGCTCTAAACCTGCGACGATGCAGCCTCCTGGTCCTCACTCCCTCCTTCCTCCCCCCCTTAAACCCCCGCGTGGGGTCCTGCTGAGCGTGTCTGCCTGGGGGTGCTTACCCCCGCCATGTTCTATCCCCACCGAGAATTCCTTCCGCCTTCACAGCGCACCTGGTGCCCAAGCCCTCCAGACTCATTTCATGTTTGGACGGGGACTAAGATGGGAGAACCCAATCCCAACTGGATAGCTGCCGAAGACAGCTTGCTCTGAACCGCTGGGCTGCACGTGTCTGCAGACTTACTAGAGCCTGGTGGTCGACAAGCTCAAAGTGACCCCCGCCCCGGGTCACAGTGGAACCCCAGACCATCACAGGATATCTGTGTGGGCTTGGCCACGTTTCTCGGCCCCCGAGTCTGTAGGTGTGAATTGTATGACCAGCATCACGGGGTGTTAGAGACACTAAAACATTTAAAAGGCGATCTGGGTGTCTGGCTCATAATAAGTACTCCAAAAAGGCAGATTCCCTACCAGGGGTCTAAACCTCACCCCTGGGGAGAGATGCCCCCACCTGGCTTGTTCAGTTACTCAGATACAGCAACCTCAGGTCCTACCCTGAGAACAGTCTCCTGAGAGCAAAGAGCGGCCTTCACTCTTAAGAGTCACTGAGAAGGAGAAGATAGACGCCCCCTCGTGTTCTCTAATCCAAATTGGGACTTCTGAGAAAACCAAGACCCTGAGTTAATAATCTGTACGGACCAAATTATTATATGTTCAAATCTGCGTTTGTTGGGATCTGGGGTAAAAACGGTCTTTCTTCAGATTTCGTAAAAGCATCGAGCAAGAGCCACCCGGTCTCCCTCCCGCCCCCCACCTCCCCTCCCATTTGCCTACACCATCTTCCAAAATCACACATTTCTGCCACCATGGTGACAGCCGTCAGCAGGGACAGTCTTCAATGACCAGTCTTTCCCCATACGCTGAAGGCTCTTTGATCATCCAAAGCTCCCTAGTAAATACGACTGCTTTTCCCGTGGTCCAGATGGTACCCAGAGTACTTTTTACTCTGATTCAAATACCTGCACTTGTTCTTGGCTACAGAAAAGATTTTTTTTTTCTTTTATGTTCATTTCTGTGTGGTGTTCTGGAGTACGAACATGCATCCCATTTTCATAATTGTTTGGCTTTTAACACGCTTTAGCCAACGTGCAAGTTACTTATTCTAAAATCTTTAACCAACTGTCAGCGAGCCCGTGGTTGGCCATGCTCTCTCAGTGTAAGTTCCTCTGTTGCAAGCAATGGCAGAAATGCACAGGCAGCTAAACACTGTACTCGGATTACAATTGGGTTCAATTAACTTCGGTAACGTAAATTCTTGGCAGTAAAAGTTGCTTGCTTTGCAATAAAATGCCTGCAATTAGCCAGATTACTGAAACCGGGGATAGGGTTTATGAAAATTATGTTGTAGAACCGATAGTTTAGTTTCACATGTTAATTGCCCACCTGGAAGCAAGTGATGGTTGGGCAGGACGGAGAAATTAGCGAGAGTCTTGGGGTGCAGACAGGGGACCAGGGAGGGAAGGGCCACTGCAGCCACAATCCCCTGACCCTCAGCTCCAGTACATTCTTTATGGAGAGAAAATATGCTGCTGTGTTGGCCACAGTCTCCGAAGACTGTTTTGTCCTGTTTCATGCCACGAAACTGTCCCAGCAACGTGCACGGCCTGACAAGTTCCCTCATCACCGAGCGTTATTTGTAACTTCTGAGTGGCTGCCTCTTCATCTCTTTCCAAAACTCATAGCAAAAGGGCTCCCTACGTTCTGGTGTCACGTCCACCCTCATCGTTGTCAACGGGTTAAAATTTGTTAACCAGCGGCCTTGCCCCGTTAGGGTTACTTCTATTGGAAGGTATTCAAATTAAACCAGAGTCTTTATATAAAGCAAAGCATAACTCTTCCTAATTGTGAATCTGGATCTCTGAATAGTAAACTTTCCTAAATCAGGGCATATATTTTTTATACATTTATATTTTTTATTTAAAAAATTCTGACAAAATGTACTTGGATCATTTTCCTTACTCAGATATGAACATGGAAGGGTAACCTAACCTCATAAAACCTCATATTTTTAACACAGAAGTAATTAGATTGTGCCAGTGGCTCCGTTACTTTTGTGACATGTCATTCCTTGGAGAAAGGAGCCAGCGCTTCAGACAACTGGATCCATTTTGCAGCAGTACGTGTGTCCTGTATCTGGTGGTGATGTTTCAGAGACAGTGTACGAGAAAGCATCACTAAAGGTAATTAAAATGTCCTCAGGTGCTGAGAGGTTAATAATCTCACAGGGCAGGACCCATGGGGGGAGTGCATCAGTGTATCACCTGGGGCTTGGAGGTGACAGGGGCTCCATGTGTCAGCTCCCCGCTAGAGCACAGACGGGCACCTGGCGGGTCTGTGGCGGTTTCCAAGCCTCCCCGTCAAATGACTTTCTCTATAATGTGCTTAAGAAAGAAAAACGAGCCAACTCAGACGTACAACCACATGTGAATGCTTCCCTGTCAAAATATTGCTGTCTAGACTTAGCCGAACCCTGGGCTTTGAAAAATCCATCTCCTCCAAATCTGTATTCTGTAAATGCAGCTTTTACAAAATGCGTTGAATTTGAAGGGGAATGCCAATAATTGCAATGTCTGAAGATTCCATTTGAATCCTAAAAGCGGTCAAGAGCATATCCCCAGGGGATCCAGGCGAGGGATCTGAGCTCTGACGGAGTCTGAGTCTTCAGTATGTTTTCCATATTTAGAAACAAAAAGCACCTTCCCCTTTTCTAAAGGTTTCCATGTGCCCAGATAGCCTGCAGTGATGATTCTGGGGAGAAGGGTGTGCGGGGAGCTTAAATTGGGCCCTGGGGATGACTGCTGTGTTTATCTGAGGCTTTGCAGCCCCGACGTGCTGCGTTAACACATGTGTACTGCTCTCTGGGTATGTTCTAGGGGAGGGGTGGGTATCAGCCACAGGGGGAATGGACTCCTTTTCCTTCTGAAATACTGAATGTTTCTCAAGAACGCTCCCAGAACAGCTCATGGCTGTTGGTCTGCAGTTTTCTTTTTCTGTGATGTCTTTATCTGGCTTTGGTATCAGAGCAATCCTGGACCCATTAGGCAAGAGACTGTAGAGAAGCCAGGTTCTGCTCTTCCCTCCCGAGGGCTGTAGGTTTGGCTGCTTGTTTAGTGTCTTTCCAGGATGGCTGTGGCATCGGTTTCCCCCGGAGCTGCAGCCCATGGCGTCTTGTTTGTCTTGTTCTGGGTTATTTGGGGGTGGTTTCTTTTACAGCCTAGCTTCCCAGGGGGTCGCCCCTGCATCTGCATAGCTTATGGTCAACTAGTGACCAGTCAGCATCTGTGCTCAAAAGCCTCGCCCAGTGAAGCTCCCACCTCTGCCAATGGGTTTGTCTCTGGGTTCGGGAGTGCATTCAAAAACCAAGTGATTTCAAGCCTGCTCCCCCTTTACGATCCATCGAGCCCTTGTGGGTCTCCTCTGGGCTTCTCAGGGAGACCGGGGATGGTGGAGAAGTCTGAGCGTGTCTTTCCTGTGTCTCCCTGGTGAGTTTCTGGCTAGTCTGTGGCTGGGCCCAACAAGACTGGCCATCTCAGACGAGGGGGCAGCTGGCCGTCCCAGTTCACTCACCGCGGAGATTGTTACTGATTTCGGACAATGCCAACGGGCAGCGATTTTTTTTTGCCTTCTGGCCCAAATCGAGTAGCCCCTCCAGCCGTGAAGCTGTTGGTAATTCCGGGCCTGCCTTTACCTCTTAGAACACTGTTCCTACCCAGAGCAGCAGTCTCTCACGGACACGAGCATCTCAGCGCATCAGGAGAGTTTGGTCAGCTCCCCGGGCAGGGGAATGGCTGCTTGGATCTTTGTGTCTGGCTACGGTTCCTTCTGGGGAGAGGGTGTGAAGACCCCACGCCGGAAGCCCCGTATCTGACCCCCGTTTCCACTTCACTCCCTGTCCCTCTGGCTGCAAGTCAGGACATCTGGGTTCACGTCTGTGCTCTGCTCTGGACCAGCTGCGTGGCCGCAGGCACACGAAGGGCGCTTCCACTGATGCCCAAAGAAGAAGCCTGCCGAGGGGCGTTTCTACGTTCACTCCCAGCTCTAAAGTTCTATTACCTCAGAGAGCTAAAAATGCATGTTATCCATCGATGAAACTCAACTCCGTGAAATAGCTCAGAATCACTCGGTTCTCACTCATGTTAGAACACGTATCCTTTCTCCCAGATGAACGTTTGGACCAACCTTTCTCTCTGCTTCTCTCCCAGAGAAGGGGCTGAGTCTCCGTTGGGTGTGCAGCCCCTGCCGCGTTTAGAGCACAGGTTAACAGATGCCAAACAGAACGGCTTTCACCCAGAGTCATTAGAAAACCCCAGATTTCTAAGATGCATCTCTAACTCCCAGGACCACCGGTGGAACTCTCCTGGACACACCTACCTTTCCTCGGCGGCTGCCCGTCTTTGCTGTGAAAGTGTTACTGCACCCATAACAACACTTACGTCCTTGGTCCCCGAGGGGCTGTGATTAATTGTCTCGACATGGTGACACTAGTTTTTGAGTTCTTATTCCAGTTTTTAACAATTGTATCTCTCTCTCCCTCTCCAGCCCGCCAGCCCTCACACCCCACTCCCCCCACCACTCCTTGCTCTGGCCGTGGTCTGTTTCTTCCATTTGTCACCAGGTCCATCCCTCCGCCACACGCCCCCGCCCACTCACAGTGGATGAACACTAAGGAGTCATGATTCTGTGTTCACTTTGAAGTCACCAGGACATGGTGTGATTCAAAGGAAGTCCCTTAGTGTCACCTCCAACTACACTGTACTATGTCCCACTGAGGAATCATCTTAGCAATCACAGATTACTACAGTAAACTGACGATTGTTTGCATGAATAACTGAGCAATTTTTAAAAACTGGTTCCACGCAGCTCACTAACTACGGGCACGATCCATCAGGAGTGTTTAAAGCTGCCTTTTGTTGTTCTATACGGCCTGTCTCTGTATCTATCTTTCAACCTATCTGTTGCTCTAATTATATCATTGATTTCATTTAAATTTGATGCTTTTGTATTTTACATCAAGTTTTTCTGCTGGAGTGTATGTGCATTGTGTTAAATCACCAGGTGTTATTTACTAAAAGCTATTAATTAGACCGACCGTGGTAAATACAAGATGGCTTAAGCTTATGACGGAAATAGAGCTATTTCTCTAAGAATTTTCTATTTTTATTTTTTTTCTAATTTTTGGTTCTCACTGTCCTGTGATTCAAATACCTTTATGTATTTCATTGTGCACACTCCTGATTTTCTTAAAAGAACTTTAAGAGGGTTTATTTTTTCATGTTTAGAATAAGAGCAGTGAATGCCGATACCCTAGTCATGATGAAGCCCTAGCTTTGCAGGTTGTCGCCATTGGGGGAGACTCTGGATAAAGAGATATGGACTCTGCATAGTATTTCTTACAACTGATGTACATCTACAATTATCTAATAATGCAAAGTTTAATGAAGATATATGTTCAGGAGGGAAAAACCACAGCCAGCGACCACTTAGGTTTTCAGATGCCTGATGCTCTTAGCACGATGGGCTGCAACAGAGGCACCTGGCTTTCCCTCATCTCCGGCTCTCACCCCTCAGGGTGGAGGTGGTGTCATCTCATCACCAAACACCCAGGAGGATTGGAGCTGGAGGCTGTCTGGGCCTGGGGAGGCGAGTCCACCTTCTCTGGGAGGCGCTGGTGGGAGAGATGCAGGACCAATGGGGATGGGGCCCAGGGCAGAGATTAGGCGCTGCTGGGCGTGGCTGGGGGTCTCAGTGACCTGCGGGTGCTTCTGCACCACATGCTGCTCCCTCTGCCAACTTGTCCAGGAGGGGAGATGCTGCTAAGAGGCAGGACTCCCTGAAATCGGCGGAACAGCAGCCGTCCGTTGCTCACATCTTCAACGCACGAGGAGTTATGTTCCTTCTGAGACTCCTCAGGGTGCTGCAAAAACACTTGGCAGAGGACGTTGCTCCTGGGAGGAGACTCCACAGATGCTGGTGCAGGGACCTGTCTCGATCTCGCTCACAGTGCATGACCTGGGAGCATCCCCGGAGCTCCTGCCTCAGTGACCATCAGAAGGTCCTGTGAATTCTAACCCCCAAAGCTACCTCGGCCTCCGAGCATCCCCTGCCTGCGCCCCCGGACAGCTGCCCCTGTGCTCAGGTACCGCACTCAGCTCCGCGCCCTTTGTTCCCTGAACTGCAGCTCGGGGGAGTTTCTTACAACATAAATCAGACCAATAGCTTCTCGAGTCTCTTCAAATGAGAGTCAAACTCCTCCCCATAGTGTAGGAGGCCCCGTGTGGCCCAGCCCCGTGCCCCAGCTCCGCCACCCGCTGGCTCTTCTCAGCTCAGAGTCTCTGCTCAAGGCAACCCCGCAGCCACCTGGGAGCCTGGCGGGTCCTGCCCCCCAAAGCCCTCTGCAAACCCACTTCTCCAGCAGCCTTCTCCCACCCTGTCTGTATCAGCACCGTATCTGCTTTCTGTCCCACGATGTACAACATGGATTCAATTGTTTTCTCCGTCTCTCTTTTTCCATATCCTCCCTGACCAGGTTAGAGCAGAAGCTCGCAGCACGGTATCCAGACAAAGTACTCATGGCTGTGGTGTGATTAACGTTACGATTTGAGGGCAAAATGCAAGGGTCAGCTCCGCTCTTTCTTAGGAGGAAACTAACTTACCTTTTTCACTTGACCTTGCGTTTTTGGTGCTCACCTCTTCTGACTCACACAGTTCCGGGTCACTCTGCCTTTTCTTTGTATTCTGCATATCGCCTGCATTCCCCTGTAGGACGCAACCACCACTTACCCACCACGCCCACTGCAGGGTCGTTTTGTGGTTTCCCCTTCCTTCTGTTGGAAACAGCCCCGCAGTGAACAGCCCCCGTCTGGAGTCCTGGAGCCACGCGTAGGCCCTCCTCGTGGCGGGAAAGAAACACAGACGTATAAAGTGCAAGCATCTTGACCAACCGGGCAAGTCTTCACACCCCCAAGAGCTCCCGCATCTTCTTCAACATTTCACATCATCGATTGTAAACGTTTCCTCCTCTCAGGGTGTGAGATGGCGTCTCCTGGTTCACTGATACGGTTTCCAAGCCATGTTCTGTCTCTTTAACAATCTAACCCAGTTGTTTCATAACTCTGTCTGTCTGTCTGTCTGTTTTTCCCATTGTTGGACACCCCTGCGCCTCTGACCGTGGACTCCGGCGGGGTGTGGACGCTCCGGCTCAGACCTGCCACCTGCCAGTGTGTGTCCTCACTTCCCCTGAGCCTCCATTTCTTCAAATGCAGGAAGAACACTCTCCGCCTACAGTGAAACGAGCTCATCCTTCACCGAAACGGACGCTCCCTCCTCCATAGGCAGAGCTGTCCTTAGGAGGGATCGGCTCAGCCAGGGGACGCACTTCCCTGTCCCCTCGCACCCAGGGGAGCCCCGTCCCTGCCCCACCACTGCTGGTCCAGACTAGGAATGTGGGCAGAAATGGTGCGTCACCCCGTCTCTTCCCCGCTCTGTCAGCTGCAGTCAGGTGTCACCAAGGCCAAAGCAGGGCACAGGCAGGGATGGGAGAGTCCAGGTCCCAGGGCCCTGGGAACCACCCACGTCTTTCACGAGCATGAAAGAGATGTCTGGGGCGCTGAGCCACTCTACTTCAAGAGCTGTTTGTACAGCAGCTCGCGTTGCCTGAGTCAGCACTCGTCGGGGTATCAGCCAGGGAAACACGTGGAAGGCGGGACCAGACTAGAGCTCGTAGCAGCTTCAGCTGATCCTAGAACCATCCGTGTGAGCTCAGAAATCTTTGCTCAGCGAGCTACCTATTATTTCTGAAAATTGTTGGCTTTGGTTAAAAAAAAAAAAAAAAAAAGTGCCAATGAGGACATCGTATTTGTTCAAACAGAAGGATAAAAGGTCATTTTCAGATTCAACAATGGGATAGAATAGCTATGGATGGAGCAACCGTGGCCCGTCTGACCCCGGAGCGTTGGGTTTGCAGGTAAACGGGTGGGTCGGCTCCCAACCTTCCTCAAGACCCCAGAGTAAGTGGGAGGAGGGGGGCAGGGGGCTGTGCTTATTTAAAGTTCTCCTTCTCTCTGAGCTTCCACTGACATAAAACTTTGAAGTCTTGGAGTTTTATAAGAGTATTTGGTCATCTCTGTACTGTGTCTAAGAATAAATAATAGCAATACTGCTTTATTGCATCTTACCTTTTCCAAAGGATTTTATTCCGTGGGGCGGCGATACCAGGTATTGATTGAAGTTAGAGCACGAAATAGCAAATTCCACAGATGGTTTCCTCCCTCTTTTGGTCTTTGTTAGGATTTCATGTATTTTGCAGCATTTCATAAGCAAACAAATTCAAAATGCTGAGCACACCAAAGGACCTTGGGCAGGAACAGCAGCGCCATTGCTGAGGCCCTGCTCTGGTTCCTCACCGCCCCCTTCACACACACACAGACACACACACACACACACACACCCCCTGTGGCGGGATCTCCGCCCCACCCAGGCTCTGCCGCGTCCTCATCCTCAGAACCAGGATCAGAGCTCTGGCTGGTTAGCACGGAAGGAGAACCGGATTGGGACAGCCTGCAGCGTCTGCCGCCCAGCTGGTGGCAAACCCCTCACTGAGACATCTTGCCACGACGGGAGGCGGGCACCGTGAAGATGGGCCAAAAATGAAGGCCCACAGCGTTATCTAGTGTCTCTAAATGCACATTTTCTTTCCCCAGGAAGGAGTAGGCCTGCCTGTGTCTGAAATGAGCTTGAAGAGCAAAGATTCAGGTTGAATTTAAGAGAGAGGATGGAGTCACCTTTCTGTCAGTAGCTCAGGCTCACACACGTTCTCTGAAGACTCTCTTCGTGCGTAATACAGGGTAAGTGTCGAAATGATGTTTTCCAAAGACAATACACTTTACTCCAGGACATGGGCAAGGGCTGAAGACACCGGATCGGTCAGCATAAGGCACAGCCCTGCGCTTATGGACAGAAGGCTGTGTCAGAAACTTGTGACGGAGGCTAAGGTGTGGCCAGGACCGGGGCACAGCCAGGCGCTTGGCGCTTTCCGTGCACAAAGATAGTCAGTCCCCTGGAGCGCCGGGAGGAATAAACACTGCGCATCTACCGCTGCAGTGACCACAGCTTAGGGAGATTCCCCGTTTGCCTAGCGGTGCTGAACTTGGAGGTGATGTGACGGCGTGGGGTGAGGTGCAAGCCCCGGCCTGCCTGCTGCTCAGAACCAAGGGGCGCAGCCCAGCCGTGCTGGTGCCGAGAAGCACGCTCCCCGGGGAGCCAGGGAACCCCAGAACTAGAGGGCACATCTGACGGGGGCCCAGGAGAGACTTTATTCAGGGACGAAGTGTGGTTCTTGAAAGAGAAGTGTGATTTCATAGGCTGTCCCAGGCGGAGAGAGCAGCCTTTGAGCTGTCGCTGTTGGGAGTGGTGTCCTAGGGTCCACACCTTTGTCAAGCCCCTCCGGCGGGCCTGGGCTGCCTCTGTGGCTGGATTTTGGCCAGCAGACTGCCAAGGAAGAGAACTGTGCCAGGCCCAAGGCAGAGCCACGAGAAGGCCTAGCAACCTCCACCTTGCTCTCTTGAAGACCAGGGAAGAGGCCCCCAGGAAGCCCACCCACCCTGACCCACCCTGCTGGGGGACCCCCTGTCCAGGTGACTTGGAGAAGCCAAGAGGGAGAGACCTGAGACCACGTGGAGAGAGAGGGGAGCCCAGCACCCTCCGCCCCCACTGAGTGCAGAGCCAGCCGAGTGATAAGCAACAGGGACAGAGCAGTGAGCCAGTAAGTGGGCGACACTTCTGAGGTCTCTCGGTGCTCCAGCCCGGTGGCCATGCTGACACGTGGCAATCGGTCCCCCGTGGACGGTGACCCCGTGCAGGCGGCCACACAAAGGCTGCAGCACGGAGATGAGGCTGAGACCGACAGGAAGGCTGTGCCGGAGGCCGAGGAGAGAGGGGCTCGTCTCTGGACAGAGCACAGATGCAGGAAATCTTCTTCCCACTGGAGGCATCAGCGGAAGAGTGCCTGTCCACCTGCCCCAGTGGCTTCAGTCGTCCTGTCCCCAATACAGAATGACCGTCCACTCCAAGACGCGCCCCAGGGAAAGGGCTTAGGCGTGGTGGAGGCCAGGGCCACGCGGCTCAGCCAGTCAACTCAGCAGGCTGCACCTCGTACCCTGGGTGAGCCTGACACTCTGAGGCCGCTGGCGTGGGGGCCACTGGTCTCCCCTCTCCTGGCACTTCCCTGGAATGCAGGGAGCAGCTCCTGGGCTTGGGGAGGGACAGGCTGGGGACAGCCGAGCGACGGCAGTGAGGAGGGTCACAGCGCCCGGTGTCCCGAAGGTGCACCAGGCAGTCTCCTCATTCTCCTTGTCTCCGACAGAAGGACGCCAAGAACCAAAGGCATCCTGATGGTCCCCCAGCTTCAAGGAACGCGCAGCAGGACTACACCTGATGAGCGGGGCAGACGGTTCACTGGCCGTGTGGGCTGCACTGGGTCGTCAGCGATCTCCAAGGGCCCTTCTGGACCCCACCAGCCAACTACACCATACACCCCCTCCCCTGGCACACAGTCAGCAGTTCTGTTTCAAAGGCACTCTTTGAGAGAGGAGGGCCGGATGCAACGTACTGAGCTTTCTCCAGCAGGAAATAAAGCGGAACATCTGAGAAATTCTGAAATGACAAATGCACCCAAACATGGGTGGATCACGAAGGGAGCTTGCGTTCAAGAGGCCACAGCAGGGTGAAGGCCAGTCCTTGGAGACTTCGGCTTCCATGGTGGAAGCTTGAGCCAGGACAGACTCCTCAGAGCCCCTCCTCAGTGTCAGAGGGTGAGGGAAGATGGGAATGCTCTGGAGATCCTTCCTGGGAACCCTCTCCAACTTCTGGAAGGATGAAGGATGGAGCCTGTCCGTGCCCATGAGAGACGCTTGATCTCCATGGGCATTAAAACCAAGCACTGAAATTCTCTCCTCCTCCGTTCCCCACCCACCTGGGGCCGTCCTCTGTGTGGGAAGCATCAGGCCAGTGTTTGGACGCTCACGTGGCATGTCCTGCTTTCTCTAGGTTGGTGCAAAGTGTGGCATCTCGAAGCCGTCCCGCTGGGGCTCTTGCTTAACTGCGCTACTTCCTGCTCTCCGTGCAGAATGCCTCTGCATCCAGACCCCAACAGCAGCATCTGTACCCGCCAGCTGGAGAAGTTAAACAGATAATTACCTCAGCATGCAGTGTGGGGAGAGAGATATGAAGGCCCTGATTAACTGTCTTAAAGGATATGCGGAGTGACATTGAAACCACACCAGAGCAAGTCTGCCAGAAATCTGGAATGTGAACAGTCCTCCAACAGGTCGGTTACCCTTCCTGGTGGCAGCCCTTCACGTGGAATCTTGGAGACGTCTCAGCGAAGGCCCGGATTTCCCTTGCCCGGGAGCGTTTGGTCCAGTCGCATGGCATGGAGACGGTTCACACAGCACTTCTGGGGCTGGGCTGGCAGCGCCCGGGAGCAAGTGAGAGCTGGCCCCACGTGAGAGAATCCACTGTGCTCTTATCTCATTTCTGGCCCGTGGATTCTACCTCCCCTTGAGACGCATGGTTTTATTATTATTTCCACAGGAACGCGACTCGTCCCGGTGAGCTCACAGCCTTCCTACGCCGCGTTTCTCTCCCATGAGCCACTGAACTACGTGCAATGGCCCACTGAAGTGAGGGCACCTGGGACAGGCGGCGAGCTGCGCGGCCGCGCCCAAGCCGCTCCGCCCCCTGTGCCTCGGGCTCCACTCTGGAAAGGGGAAGATGGCCTGCTGAGCCCGTGGGGTGTGGGGAGGCTCAAGCCAGTGAATCCGCAGGGAGGGAAGAAGGGAGCGAGTGAGACGGCTGCAACATCTGCGTGTCGCCCACTGTGACAGGTGAGTGTTTGAGCCTCAGGTAGCTGTCCGAGGGCACATGGCTGCTGACGGGCCAGGCCGGGGTTTGAATTTCGCTCTGTCTGGATTCAGGTTCTGGGCTTTTCCACTGAATGACGCAACCTCCTTTTCATGACAGGCCATTCTTAAATCCACCATTCAACCTGTCTATTGGACACTGTAGGGGACAAAAGCTTCCCCTGGAGACCAGGCGGTGCCCGGGTGCCCAGGGAAGGGCATGTGATTACAGCAGTTTGACATCCAGAATAATGGTGTTGTGTTCCTTATTGTGTGTGTGTGTGGTGAGGGGGGCTTTTGTCTTTTTTTTTTTTTTTTTTTTTTTTTGGGGTTCGCGGGCCTCTCACTGTTGTGGCCTCTCCCGTTGCGGGGCACAGGCTCCGGACGCGCAGGCTCAGCGGCCATGGCACACG
>NC_041233.1:83241886-83243608 GCF_002837175.3 Physeter macrocephalus
TTGCGGAGCACAGGCTCCGGACGCGCAGGCCCAGCGGCCATGGCTCACGGGCCCAGCCGCTCCGCGGCACGTGGGATCCTCCCGGACCGGGGCGCGAACCCGGCTCCCCTGCATCGGCAGGCGGACTCCCAACCGCTGCGCCCCCAGGGAAGCCCGGGGCTTTTGTCTTTAATGTAGTTTTTTTCATCCGCTGAGCCTTTTACAATCCAACGTGATTCTTGCCCAGCAAGTGGAGCTGATCCAAGATGCTGCATCGCAGAGGCTGCCGGGAATCGCAAGCGTCTGCAACGAGTGAGTCCTTCAGAGCCTCCCTCAGATCAGCAGCGCCCAGGCTCATTCATTATTAACTGCACTGTGACCTAAATAAATCATGGGATCAGACTTCATTTAAACGCTGCTTGTCACACATCCTGCTCATCCGATCGGATAAATGGTTTCAGCACTGAGGAAAAAAGAGGGTGTCTTTCAAGCGCAATTATAGCCTGGTAACTACACAAAATGAACACAGCCCACCCGTAACCAGCGAAAGGCCCCCGCTCTCCGTTAACCGCTAACGCCACGGTAATCGCCAGGAAGGGAATAATGGGCCCATGATTAATAAGGTGATTAAAAAATGACTCTTCTTAATAAACATAATCTCTTACTTTTTAGTGTCTGTCTGTGACTGTTGAAAACAGCCAGACACTAAAGAAGATTATTGTTGAACATTCAGCAAAGAGATCTGTTTTGCCAATAGTTAAATGACAGTGAAATGACACTAATTACGATAAATTGCGCACATTAGAATAAATGTTGTCCTTGCTCGTAAGTTCAAAACCCCTTTCTCGCTATGGGCTTGTGTCTGCCCAGCAGGCTCCATCCACGCTCTTTCATGTTTCCCAGAGGTCCCGGAGCCGGTGTCTGGGTCTAGAACCCGGTAAATGGGGAATCTATACGATTGATTGTACTTTACACGTTTGCATTTCTAACTTGTTCTCTGCCACCTACAGGAGAACGGTCACAAAAGGTGAGGAATGAAGCTCTCACCCTGTGTCCTTCCTGCGGGTGAACTTTCTGTTTCCCCTCCCTCCTTCCCCCCCCCTCTGCTACAAGCAGTTTGCAGGAGCTGGATGTGTCCCTGCAAAGTGACCCCTTCATGAGGGGACGCGGGCTCCCAGACTCAGCAAACGGTCCCATCCTTGGCCGGCCACCCTGGGACGGGTCCTCTGCCAGCTGGTAAGTGGTGGGGAGTCCACTGTGGGGTGAAGTGGGGTGATGCCTCTGCGAGCCCTCTGCAGCCTCGGACGTCTCTGGAGAGGAGCCGAAGGCTGCCGAGTGACCCCAGGGAGGGAAGCGTGCCTCCCTATGGCTGTGTGACCAAATCCAGGCGCACCCGGGCTCTGGCACGGGGAGTGTGAGGGCAGCAGCCACAAATCCGCCCCTTGCTTTTCTTGAAGCTTCTCCTCTGCCCTCTAATTAGGGCGCTCCGCGGTTCCCAAAGTGTGGCCAACACTGTAAAGAACGGGTAGAAAATGGTTCCGAAGAAACTAGCGGCAGGACAGGGATAAAGACGCAGACGTAGAGCATGGCCTTGAGGACACGGGGAGGGGGAAGGGTAAGCTGTGACCAAGCGAGAGCGTGGCATGGACATGTATACACTACCAAACGTAAAAGAGATAGCTAGTGGGAAGCAGCCGCACAGCACAGGGAGATCAGCTCGGGGCTCTGTGACCACCTAGAGGG
>NC_041233.1:83243716-83251245 GCF_002837175.3 Physeter macrocephalus
GGGAGGGAGGGAGATGCAAGAGGGAGGAGATATGGGGACATATGTATATGTATAACTGATTCACTTTGTTGTAAAGCAGAAACTAACACACCATTGTAGAGCAATTATACTCCAATAAAGATGTTAAAAAAATAAATAAATAAAGCCCTCCAGATAGGAAGGAAGACAGGGTGGAAGGAAGGGAAAAGGGAGAGGAAATTTTGACTCTCAGGTCTTGGGGGAGGGTCTGGACTTCTCTCCTGAGTTCTCGTGATTTTGGGAGCCTCGGTCTCAGCTCCTGGAACGTTCTCCTCCCTGACGGTCCCGACACAGTGACTATGACCGCATGATGTCTTCCGGCACCTTTTTTCAGGACTGACAGATGCTAAGACCACACTGACTGCACGAGTGTCCCGGGGCTTTGACCCGAGGAGAGTGAACGTCTGCACTGCCTCCTCGGCGCCCAGCGCGTGGCTGAGACGCTGCTCCTCTGGGTGCTCCCCTCCCTCGACCGCCTGCTCCGGACCAGGACCTAGTACTGCAATGGATGGAGGGGAGGCTGGGAGGTTTGCTTTCTCAAAGTTAAATTAGGAAAGAAAGTTAAATTAGGAGCCAAATTGAGTCAGAAAAAGGAATAAAAATAATGGTCTCATCTAACCTCTGTAGGACCTTTTCCTGATGAGATGCGATGCTATTGGAATGGATGGAAATGCGTGCCTCTCGTTGAAGGGTTATGACAGTGACTTTGGCTCTCGAAAAAAATTTTTTTAAATTAGAAACTTAAACTCTGTGGCTTTCAGGACTTTGTTTACTTTTTTAAATGTATCTTTCACGCCTCCCTGATTCATGGCCTTCTCTGGAGGGCAACGCAGTCGTTCCGGAAGCTAATCCAGTACCTGGATGGAGCCATCAGCTTCCCAATGCCGAACGCGTTCCCAGACAGACAGACCAAAGTGCCAGAAAGTGAGCTGCTATGCGCACCAGCCTAACGGCCACATTCTGCTAAGTGTGCAGCTGTCAGTAGTGACACGATTGGAAAACAGAGCTGGGACAATCCATTTTCGATGGGCTGTGCGCCCCACCCGCAGGTCTGGGTCTGAGATGAGGAACTTTATTCAAATTTAGGCAAAAACACGTGCTCCAATCTAATGGAAAATGTGCTTGTCCGCGTGACCTGTAGGGGAGGAGGATGGGGAGGAAGGAGACGGGGCCTCAAAAGCCAGGTGACGTGGGGGAAATTATTTTGGTTTCCTAATCCTTAGTAAACAGTTTAATGCCTTAAAAGCTCCTCAAACCGCCACACGACCTCCTTTCCTGAGCTACAAAGAATGTTCTGCTTTTTCCTCCCAAGTTCCAGGCTGTAGGATGGTGTCAGCACTCACAGCCCTCAGCACACCACGCGGCTGAAATACCACCGTGGAAATGTCGGCTGTCGGCGCTTCGGGGAGCGCGTTATCTCCCTTAAATTGGGCTGATGAGAAAGATGCTGTCATTTTCCTTGTTTAGGGAGTGCTCATTTGCATATTTCTCAAATTTCACGTAACAGTGAGCCGGGTTTTGTGTTTGACTTACATCCTTTAAGGGGAACAGAGCAGTCCTAAGCAGCCCACGGCCAGTTGCTCACTGACCGATGTGCTTCTCTGCCTGCTGGCAACGAGCTACCGCCTTAAACCTAAGCGCTCACGGATGCGAAGTGGTCTAAGCACCAGTGGTTGGAGCGCCGTCCAGGTCGGGGAGCGGCTCTGGGTGATAGTGTGCCAGTGCAGGTAACCAGGATCTGGGGGTAAGAGCCAGGCTCTCCTTCTGCAGTAATCAAACCAACATCGTTTGCTGTGGATTTCGGGCACCGCGCTTGCAGGAGAGAACACTGGAGACAACCAAGAACTCGGCAGCCTCATGACCCCTTAGTGTGAGGGGCCGCCGTCTCCCTGTTTAGAAGCTCAGCACCAGGACTGGTGGGAAGGGACACTCTGGCCACCCTGGCACTGGTAATAGGATCTTTACTGTTCCTGTAGGACCTTCTAAGAGAGAGACACTGTCTCAGATGCTGAAACTGGTCAAGTTGAGAGCTAGAATAGGCAGAGGCAGAGAGAGAAACTGACTCGCTGACTCTACGTAAAAAGAAAAGCTTTCTGGTAGATGTGATTTAAATGGGTGACAATAGGATAACTCACACAGGAGTGCAAGAGGCAGAATGGAGAGCCCCTTCAGCAGTTCAGAAATACAAGGAAAGCTTCCGTTATTTTGAAGTTACTTCTTAGTCATTGCTCTGCGTCTTTAAGCCGCGATACGGCTCTGAGGTTGAGCTTGGACCACGTGGTACATACACAGGCTCACGAGGTCTGAACATGTCTGCTCTGTTTCCTCAGCCTCGGAAGCAGGACTCCTCTTGTACGGGACTTTGGACACCTGTGTCTTGCCCCGTGTAACAGGTATTATGAAGAAATGTCCATAAAAATGAGGTTAAACTTGGATCTGTTTGTTCACAGACAAGAAATCCTTAGTATATAACATTTGATTTTCATCATGTCCATGACCACATGGAGAAAATACACCATTTAACTCTTGTGAAACCTGGCCTTCGAAGGCCCATTTGGGGGACAAGTTAATAGGTAAAATGGGTTTTAAATGATTCTAACAATTTGGGGATATATGTAGGCTCAAGAGAAGTTAATGGAACATGAGGGGTAGTGACTGAATTTCAATTAAAGGGGAACTGGAAGCTTTATGTTTTTTCTAAGGTCATGGCATTTTGTTGAGATACAGGCAACCAATTAAAAATGTACAGCTCCAAATAAAAGGAGGGTGTATGATTAAGTGGGAATTTAATCCAGGGACAAATATACTGAGTCCATTTTAGGGAAGATGGTAGCTAAATAAAGGAAACATTTTATTGTGATGATTCTAGTCCCCTAGAAGCATCCATAAGAGAGAGGCAGTGGACAATGCCCGGAAGACCTCACCATATTTGCAGTTTATATTTCTCAGCACCCACTGAAATAGAGAATGAGAGCAGCAGTCTCCTCGTCAGGAGGGTCAAGAAGAGGGAGAAATAAGAAAGCAGTAAGATAGTACATTCTTTTTGAGTTTACTTGGGCAAAGTAAGGGAGAGACGGGGAGGGTGTCGTATAGAGAAGCCAGCAAACAGGACCCCTCGGGAGGGGACCAGAGAAATAAATACCCTGACTGCTTCTCCCTCCCTTGGCTCTCCCTTTGGCTGAAACCAACAAGAAGCCACTGACTTGCTCCATTCAGATCAGCCTCCCGGACCACAGGGCAGGAAGGAGAGGGGAACGTCGCAGCTGGAGAGCCACAGTGGGGAATCCAGTGACGAGAATGTCCACAGCTGCATGATTTACAACAGCCAAAAGGTAGCAACAGCCCAAATGCTCATCAACTATGAATAAATAGACAAAACGTGGTCTCTCCATACAACGGGATATTCTTCAGGCCAAGAAGGAAGAATTGACACCTGCTACAGTGCGGATGGACCTTGAAGATGTGACGCTAAGTGAAAGAAACCCACAAAAGACCACGTGTTGTAGGATCCCTTTTATATGAAACGTCCAGAAGAGGGAAATGCTATAGAGACAGAAAGTAGATTAGTGGTTGCCTAGGCTGGGGGAGAGGGGCGATAGAGGGATCGGGGGCAATGACCAAGGGCTGTGGGTTTCTTTTTAGAGTAAAGAGAATGATCTAAAATTAACGATGGTGATGTTTGCACATATTTGTGATTGTACACTTAAATTATTTGTATGGCATGAAAATTATGTAAATAAAGCTTTTACAAAAGAAAAATACGTGTGTTTATGTGTGTGCAATTCTTTAAAATAGGGCAATTGCAGTATGGGGAAAAATGGGATAATTATACCAAAATATGTCTCTACAGTTGCCACCTTTGAATATTAAATTTAGAGCTGAGTTTGTTGGGAGTCATTCTTCCTGTCTGATTCAAGGGAAGATGCCATGTCACCACGGAAGTATCATTTTTCGTGTGCTAAATACTGACCTGCACCGCGAGTTGCATAGCAGGTGCGGTCGGTGAGGGCAGCTTTATGACAGAGACAGCAGGGCATCTCATCAGCTGACCTCTGCTTGTTGTGCAGGGACCCCATGGCAGGAAGCCAGCCCCAACTTCATTTCTGGGGACGGCTGGGCCACCCGTCCCTCGTGCGTGGGCTTCCCATGCTGCTCTGCACGGCCCAGCTTGTCTCTGCAGGTGAGAGGCCCTCCGTGTGGGGCTGACCCTCAGCTGACGCGCCCGTGGGGTTTTGGGGCTCAGGACACCGGGGAAGGAAGGGGTTCCGGGCCTGAAGACAGGCCTGGGCGCGTGGGAGTGCCAATGGGGACCATACTTGTGCCTCTCGACCCACAAGCCAAGGACTCGT
Organism: Physeter macrocephalus; assembly: GCF_002837175.3. NCBI lineage: Eukaryota > Metazoa > Chordata > Mammalia > Artiodactyla > Physeteridae > Physeter > Physeter macrocephalus. The sequence continues at coordinate 83,248,084 of NC_041233.1, forward strand.
GTCCCAGGTGAGCCAGAAGATTCCACCTGGACATATTGGGTGAATTCCCTTGTATTCCCAGCCCCATGGTGGAAATTCATGACTAATTTTCAGGGGAAGAGGTCAGAGGGAGAGCAGTCACTTCTGAGATCTGCCTCGCGTACGATATCGTTGCTGCACAGATTTTATCTAACTTAAAAAAAGGAAAAAGAAAAAGAATGACAGTACTTTTTATGAACATTTGGAAATTACCTAATAACGACAGCCAGGATGAACTGAGTGCCTGCCAGGGGCTGTGCTGAGCCCTCACAACCGGCTTCTTGCATTTATCGCCATGGTCCATGTGGGTTGTACTCATGTTACCCCAATTTATAGATGAGGCTGGAAGAGGTGACGAGTGGGGACCTGAGTCTCAGCCTCCAGGGCAGGTGGATTCCCCAATCCTCTGAGCCGACCTGTTACTCCAGACTCATTTCCGTGTTTCTTAGAAGCCTGTCTCCAGTTCCTTTGGGACCCGATGTTTTCTCTGAATCTCACCTATTGCTTCAAGATTCTGAGTGCTGCGTTAGGTGGTCATGCTAACAATAAATTAGATTTGGGGTCCAAAGGTATCCTCACGTTCCTTGAGACAAAAGCCTCCTTGGGGGCCTTTGTGATGGTACGCATAACCACAGGACACATTGCCAAAGCAAATTCATCTCTAGAATGGGCCACTTGGAAGCCTGGTCTCTCTTCTTCGTCTCCGCTCCTGGAAGGGCACCGCACTCCAGTCATTGTGTTTGGTGAAGCCCGGCCGGGCCGCTCGACTTCCAGCATCGAACACACCCTGGCGATGTGGCTGGGTGCCTGCCTGTGCCTGGGGTCCGGGTGCTATTGAAACGTCATAACCCAACGATCCGGGTACTATCTCTGAAGAAACAACAATGTTGCTTTAAGTAAGAGAGAGGCTGAAACCATGGAACACTTAATAAAATACAAACGGGATCAGGACCATCTGTGCTGCAGGTTGGGAGAATGATTAATGAAAATGACTGGCTTAATATGCCCGGCGATGAATAGCCATCGTGCAGCCTGGTCTTTTATTACGTGCCTAGCAGCAGGCAATTAATAGTGGTTCAGCCCCAACTTGTCCTTTCAAACATCTCAGACACAAATAATAGAAGATTTCCAATTAGAAGGGATAATCTCCCTTCAGAAGCGAAGTTGTGAGCACAGTGAATAATTTTAGAAGCTTTGGGGGTATAAAGATTCTTTTCTATCTCCCCGTACGCAGTAAGTCGGCGGCTTTGATTAACAATTTAAAAATAGAAGACGGATGCACAGAGATGTTGTGAGACATAGTCCTTTGTCCGTGGGTTTTTTTAATCATTACCGCTTTTCCAGAATGTTGTCATTACATAAAGCATTATTTCAATTAGTTTTCTGCAAACCCCCAGGTCATATTCAATAAGTTTTTACTGATTTAGAAAATAGAAACATGGCAACAGGGGGAAAAAAAACATGGTTACTGAGAAAAATAGCAAATACCCTCAGGCTTCGTGATGCTTAAAACTGTATTTGAAGATTTTGTTTACCTACTTGCCATTTAGAATGAGGATATATATTGATTAATTATGAGGGTGGCACAAGTATTAGGACTATTATCTGATCCAACCTGGACTTGCAGAGATTTATTTAATAAATATGTCTGGAGAGAGTCATTGGCTGTTTACTCCTAGCACTAATTCAAAATTAATATATTTGAAATTTCTGACCCTTTAACCAAGATGGTTCCTCATATCTATCCTCCATAGAGAATTTGATAGTCCTAGACACAATATGAGCATAAAACTGGACTCAAAAAGAAATTCTGGAACACAGAGCTTGTATGAATAGATCTTAGGTGCGTTTCCCCCAAACCTCTGGTAATCTCTGGGATGGTCTCAACTGAGAGAAAGAAGATTTCTGGCTAAAAGCAATGTGGAGAAAAGAGCCTCATTTTCTCCACAGAAATTCATTATTTGCACCCAAAGGACTGCTTGGTTTAGTATTACCTCTGCAGAAATGCTCCCTGGTGGGGCTTTTTCCAGTTGTCATCAAGCTCATGGCTAAGCCAGCTGTGGTCTCCTAGATTAATAATAACAGGACGTGTTCTCCTGTCCAGACCATTATTAGTTTGAATAATATTCAAGATTATATCGGTGATCTAAATAGGTCTTTATAAAAGGTTCATTTGGTTCCCTTGGCAATAAGTTCTGAAGAGCTCTGGGGAATGGGAGCGTGTCTGGGGCGGGGTCACGAAAGGATTAGTAACGAGAGGCAGCAGAGATGGAGCCGTCCCACACATGGTGCTGTTTCCTTCATGTAATTCTCACCATCACCTGTGAGTTAAGTTCCATTCTGAATCCCCTTTTACCAGAGATAACCGAGGCCCCAGCAATTGTCCAGGGTCACAAAACAAGTGACTGCAGAGCTGAGACTGGACTCATTTGGAGTTGGTGCTTTGTCCAAAACAATTACAGGTTTAATCACAGATGTGCAGGGTGCGTGCCCCAAGGCTGGGCTGTATGCCGCGTGTTCGTTACCTCCTGCAGTCCCCCAAGGACACTGGCCTGCCTTGCTTTCACGATTCCCATCACATGGAGGAGGAGATGGAGAGTCAGAGAGGAGGAGCAACTCAGCAGCGGTGAACAACCAGAAAGCGAGGAGCCCAGATTCTCGGCAGCTGTGCCTGGTCCAAGCTAAGTCCAGCCATGGGCCTGGGCCCAGAAGCAAGGTTTCACTTGGGGAAGATGATCGAAGCTGCAGAAACACAACAGATGTTCTGGAAAAGGCCCATGGTGTGCAGTGCTTGGCAGAGGGACCCTCGGTGGGGCAGCAGGACTGTGGAGGGAGCGTTCCAGCACCGTGGACAGCTGCCTTGGGCCCGGAGGAGATGGAGGTGCAGGGGGAGGTGATGTTTTCTGCAGCTCTGCAGGCAGCTGGGGGCCAGAGGGCACGTCCAGATCCTCAGCATCACGCCTAAAGATGCTTTGTTCTCTAGGGGCTTCCCTGGTGGCGCAGTGGTTGCGCGTCTGCCTGCCGATGCAGGGGAACCGGGTTCGCGCCCCGGTCTGGGAGGATCCCACATGCCGCGGAGAGGCTGGGCCCGTGAGCCATGGCCGCTGAGCCTGCGCGTCCGGAGCCTGTGCTCCGCAACGGGAG
>NC_041233.1:83251519-83284782 GCF_002837175.3 Physeter macrocephalus
GCCTGTGCTCCGCAACGGGAGAGGCCACAGCAGAGGGAGGCCTGCGTACCGCAAAAAAAATAAATAAATAAATAAATAAAATAAAGATGCTTTGTTCTCTAAAGCCTCATCCTGGCGATGTCGCTGCCCTCAATTATCCTAAAACAGGGTTTTGGAAAGTGCTTCAATGCCCCTGCTAGACGTTGAGGCTCAGACCTAACTGCTCAATAGCTTGTGTGTCTCAGACTCTCAGTGTCCAGATGACACGAGCCATCTGGGCCTCATTTCTTGGGGACCACACTTTGGCATCTCTTCAGAATATTCCTGTGGTGCCAAAAGATAATGTAATATGATAGGGTTTTTTTGGATGCTCTCAAAACTTGGGCGTTCAAATTGACAGGTTCAGAGAAGGGTTTCTCCCACTTTTGTATGAATTGAAGCTGCTTTATGAGAACCAGAAAACTCTATTTGCAGAAAATCATTGTTTCTGCCCTGTGGTGTAATGGGGGAGAGGGGTGAGGCCTTTGGATTTTCTGATGGAATCATAGCCCGGGAATACTGAGGAACTGGAAATGTGTCCGTCATGGCCTCCAGATCAGTGGCCCAGGTGCCCCCTGCCCATTCTTTCTGTTCTATTTGTCATGACTTGTGAATTTATGAGAGATCTAATTTCACAGACTGAAATGTCTGGTCATCAAGATGATTTACAGACTTAGCCAAGAGTCAATAAAACATTCTTGTATGAAGGCAAGCAAAAGGATTCTGAAAATGCATTTTCTCTAACTGAAAATACGCACTAACTGGGCGCTGGCTCCCGGGGCAGGATATTGGGCCAGCCCTGACCTGGGCACTGGAGTCTCTGGGTGGAGCTGAAATCAGATGAGAAGGGAAGCAAGGTGGTCCAGCAGGGCCATCAGAGAGGCCCTCTGAGGAGGGGGCGTTTATACCTCAACCTGCTGGACGAGATGGAGCCACCTGAGACAAGAATGGCGGCAGCGGAGATGCAAGTACAAAGGCCAGAGCGGAAAGGGTCATGTGAGCTCCAGAAGCAGAAAGGCTGCTGACCTGCTGGAGCCTCGTGGCCAAGGAAGGGGGCGCAGGAGAGCCGTCCAGGCCACGTCAGTGGCTTAGAGTCAGTGTAAGACCAATAGGAAGATGACACAGAATGCCTTACGGGGTTATAACTCTTCTGCCGGCTTTACGGAGCCTGCATTGCTGAGAGGGCATCAGACCCCCTTAAGCTCCTCTTCAAAACCCCTGGGCTCTTCTGGCCTCTGTTCCATCCCTCACTAAGCAGGCAGCTTCCAGAGCTCCATCCTCACCTGGGAGCACTCTGCACTTCCTGACTCTGCAGAGTCACCCAGTCATGGTGGGATGTGAAAGTCACAGGGCCACCTGGCACCCATCCACGCAGGACCCAGAAGTGTGGGGCAACTAACACAGCACAGGGCACAGACGTGGCCAGTGGGGACCTCCCGGAGCTGCCTCCTCCCCGCCCCAGAGATGATTCTAAATGCAGTTTCCATGGCAACTTGGAGGTGGGCTGGAGGGTCAAGGGTCAGCTTCCCCTATGGGAGGAATCAGCTTAACGTCCCACCCAGGTTCTCCCTCCGTCTCTGCCTCATTCCCTTGGTCCTCACCCCTGTTGTCCACAAGTGGCCCCCTAACAAAGTGGCATGTGGCTATGATGTCTGGGAAAACAGGAGAAGGCAGATAGCAAGAATGAAGCCAGGGGCTGCCCAGCTGGCTAATGAGAGCGGCCGGAGGACACGCAATGGCAGCAAAGACCAGACCCTCCGCAGCCCCCAGCCCCGCCTGCCCATCCACCCAGCTCCTCCCATTTTCAGTGCCTTTGTACACTTCCCTCTGTCGCGCATGCTTCCCCCACGCCCAACCCATGTGAAACGTGGCGAATGCCTGGTAACTCTGCGGATTTCAGCTGCACTGGGATTTCTCCAGGAAGGCTCTCCCTGACCCTTCAAGGTGAGTTGTGTCCCTCCCCCATTTTTCCTTTTACCACTTTTGCCTTCTTAGCACAGACCACGATTTGCAGTTAAACACTGATGTATGTGTTTACATGGTCGAGGTCTGTCTCTCCAGCTGGCATCTCTGAGGTCTACAAGGGGAGAGCCCTGCCTGATGCCTCACCATTACAGAGCGGGGCAGGGTGGGCACACTGCAAATCCTGGGTGATCCAAGGATGGAATAGACCAGCAGTCAGCATAATCCCATCCGAAAGTTGGCCTGTGGCCCTGCTCAAGACCTGAGCATTGTCTAGAAATTAGATTAGATGCATCAGCTCCAGCTCATTTTTGGAGAGTTTCACACAGTATCTGATGGCTGTCATTTGTTTTCGTGAAACCAATCTTAAATCTGGTTCGAAAACAGAGCTAACCTTTCTCCTAAAAGTTCAGAGCAACCAAAGGCTCATAAACGTAACAGAAACTATTAACTCTCAAGCTGATGGATAGAAGAAGCCCATGGCCATTTAAGTGCTGGGTTGTCTGAGCTTAATTTTAAAGGCACAGAGCACTGAATGCGCATATTCCCAAAGGCAAGATATTTATCCTTTCACAGACAGCTGGCTTCCAGTGGAGCCTGGACCAAGGTAGACATTGCTTCCCAAGTGCCCTTAGCGCTTCTTTAAATCCTCCTCCCTGGTGAAGAGGAATATGTCTAATCCAGGCACAAGTGAAGCCTGGGGGTTGTATGGCATTCCCTGGGCAGCCCTTCCCTCACCCGCTGGGTCCGGGCACAGGTGGTGTGTGGGGTCCCCTGGGCAGCCCTTCCCACACATGATGGGTCAGGGCACAGTTTCTCTTCAGCTTCTCTATACCTACTTTGCCAGCCTCCTGCACTCTCCTCCTGTTTTCACGCACATATCACTGTATGGAAGTCTGAAGGTTTCCACAGGCACAAATGCCATCATATGTACCCACGAGCACACAACAAAGCCCCCTTCAAAGTATAATGTTCTCAGTGATTTTTCAGCCCTCTTAGAATAAAAGCAAAAAATGGAGGAAAATTCAGGATGCTGGATTTACTTTCTTTGTCTCTCTCTCCCTTTCCTTCTCTGTCTTCTCTTTACCTTCCCTTCCTTGTCTTCTCTTTACCTTCCCTTCCCTTCTTAAATCCTAAACGTACTTATAACTCTTTCAGCAACAGTGATATCATGATGATTTCCAAGAGTGGCTGCATCTCACAAACTCTGTGCTCCTAACTTTCCAAAGCAACTGCAAATTGAAAGCCCTCAACTTTTGATTACTAATCTGTTGCTAAAAGGAAATAGATTACCAACGTGAACTAAGGTAATTGCCTGAAATAGAATTTCAGAGAGGAATGCAAGGAAATTTTCATACCCTATTGAGTCTGCCTACATTTTGAACTAAAAAAATGACTGAGTTCAAATTCAGGGTAAGATTTTAAAACAGTTCAATTATCTCTTTAATTATCTTTCATTTAAGGTACATATCCACCCATCAGTCCCGGTCAGGCTTGAAAATACAGAAATTATACCTTATAAGCCAATTAATGGCCTCATAATTCTGCTAGAAGTAGGAACCAAATCTTACATAAAAGTCTATTCGTGTGAGCCTTTAAGCATCGGCCTTAAGGAAGGAGATGTAGTTTGAAATTTCACCTTGTAAAGTCTGACAAGGTGAGTATGATTCTTGGAATTTCAACACGTTTAGTGCATCTGTGTGTGTATGTGTGTGTAAACCGTGTATCCCAGAGGGGGCCAGGTGCTTGGAATGAGCTCTTATTAAAGCCGGGCAGAGAGGGATGGTGTGTGTCTGAGTATGTGTGTTCCTTACTGCTTTGGCCCCGGAAGCTTGAATCGTGTGAAGGAGTAAACCGTTAGCATGTTCAGGAAGAAAACAAAGGTCTGAGAGTTGGACAAGGACACCAGACAGGAGAGGTGGGGATAATCCAGGTGAGAGATGGTGGTTGTCTGGACCAGGTCAGGAGCAGCAAGGAATGAGAGCATGGACAGGTTTGACAGACATTTAGGAGTAGAATTTGCAGGACTTTGATTGGGCACCGGGGGATGAGAAGGGTGGGGTGAGTGAAAAATAACTCCTACATTTTCAGCTTCGGTGCTCATATGAGTTATGGGTGGTGTTTCTAGAAATGATGTTGGTGAGAAAACTGTTATGTGCTTCCTCTGCCATCAACATTATGGGATAATTAATAAGCTTTTTATTAGCAACTCTGCTATAAGAGGCTGTATTGTCCTCTAACATGAAATATGCCAGAGAGTTACATCTTCTTAGACCCGCCTCAGGACCACATCCTCTGTGAAGCCTCCCCTGCTTTCCCTCCACCACTCCCACCTCCCCAAATATATTCTCCACTCTGCAGTCTAGTGAACCTTCCAAAACACATCTGCGCTGCAAGTTTTCCCCCTTAGCACTTTTAACAGGGCCTACGTCTGTTTCCCATCTCTGCATCCTCTGCGTGCGCCATGTGATGGGGGCCCAGTGAAGGTCTGAATGAAAATGACTGAAGCCATTTACTGTTTTCTGCCAGACTCTTAGGCTTCCCTCAGCATCACTGGGAGAAGTGAATTACAGTCTTCTACTTGGAGCATGGTTATTTGAGACTTTACTCTACTGTGCATTGCAAGCCTGCTGACAGCAGAACCTTGCCTGTGGTCCCTATGTCCAGCCTGGCACACATGGTAGGTTCTAGGGGGACTTTGGGGTGAATGAGCGCTCTAAGGTGGGGATATCGGTGAATCTGCCAGTGTGGTGGCTGAAGAGAACTCTCTTCCTGCCTGGTTCACTGGAGCTGGTGACCTAATAGTCCCACCTGGGGAGAAGCCCCAGGCCCAAAGGGGAACCTCCCAGGACACAGGTGGAGAAGCCACCCAGCCAGTTCCTGCACCTGCTCAGAGGCTGAGGAGACCCAGGACAAACCTGGGGTCACCAGCCCACCTGTAGAAGATGGGATGATATTGGTTCCCTACCCATGTCCTCTGGACCTAAGTCACCCATGTAACAGGGCAAAAATGCTGGGTATTAGCACTCCCTGGGATCTGAGGGACTTGCGGGAATTAGGGTGTAAATACCCAGCTCCTTGGACCCTCCGGGGGGTAACCGTGCAAGTGTTTTACATGGTTTTCCAGAACTTTCCCTCAGGATTAATCTTCATTTACCCTGGGTGACGGCTGGCCTGATACTGCACCATCAGGAGCCTTCCCTCACCCGTCTCACTCCCTCATCCCCTGGCAGTGTTTCTTGCTCCTCACAAATAAACGACTTGCACTGGAATCTTCATCTCAGGCTGCTTCTGGGAGATTCTCAATTAAGACACCACCTCAGTTGCCAGGAGAGACAAAGAAAGGCTCCAGCATGAGGCACAGGGCTGCAACCATGTCTCAGGCACATTCTCCAAACAAGAGGGCGTTAGGCCATTTTCGGTGCCTACACTAACCTAACATTAATTTGACCGCCATTGTACTAGAGGTGTGCTTTGCCGTTTGCACAGCCCAGACTCTCCATGTGGCCTGACGCTTAGCCCTGCAGCCATGCACAGTGACCATTCCACTGCTGAGTTTCTTCCTCCTGCACCAAACTTTCTGGAGATTGTCTTCATCTTAGTCTGTCCCACAGCGGGGTGTGAGGAAGGGGTCTGCAGGCCCAGCAACTAATGCCCCCCACACTTTCTCTACTCAGCATTTTCTTGACAGTGAACTTGGGAAGCTTTCTATTGGGCCATGGAGCAGGTAAGGGATTACCTCTGAAATTCTTGTCTTCATGTCTCAGGATCCTCTAAGTCCACCACACACAGGCAATTCAGAAAATGGGCCTGTGTTCTTGGGTGAGCAGAGGACACCGGAAACTTCAAAAATACAGAAGAGGTCACAATAAATTTGTCAGTTGACACTTTCTTCAGTTGTCTGGTGTGTTGAAGCCCTTCATAGATAATCCATGGCAAATCTTTCTCTTCTGAACACAGTGGACCTTTTCTATAACTAAGGTCCATCTCACAGAGCATGCCCTGTGTCTTGCAAATTGCTAGGGAAGCGTGGCTCCCATGTTGACCTCCAGAGAAAGGTCACGTCTGTGCTGTCCAGATGAGAGTCCACGCCACATGTGAGAAGACCTCAGTCTGGCTCAGACTCAGTCTCTTACTCTTTCCTTAAATTGGCTACTCTCAGGTCAAGGGTGGTAACCTGAGAGAACTAGTCAGGTAATGTTTCTACAATTATTTGCAGGTTAAAATAAGGTGTCCCAAGAACAAACAAACAGTTGGAACTCTGGTTGAATGCAAGAGCCATGTGAATCTGTGTGATGTGGCTGTTGCTGGCTCCTTGAGCTCTAGGCTTCATCTGCAGAAATAGAGCAAGAGAAGTACATCTTTCTAAATAAATGTGTTCTCTTCTCAGCATTCAGTCCTGAGCACAGCACCTTAAGAGGAGCATGACCTCCTAAACTGCGATGCTCAGGAATGAATATTCCAGGCGTAGAAGCATTTGGAAGAATTAAAGAGGCTTGGGCAGACAAAGAAAAATCTCGTCATAGACAGCATTAGTTTCTAGAGCTGTCATGTCAAATAGTGACCCTGCCTGATGCCCAAGCCAGAAATATGACCAGGAGGTGGTTGCTTATGTCAGCTCCAGTCTCTCTCTGAAGTTGATGTCACAGCCTTCCCTGCCTGTCCATCTGGTAAACCTGCCAGGGCGAGGAATAACTTTCAGTGGCAAAATGTATTCTCGGTGAACTCAGGTGTGTTCCCATGATGACTGTCCCTTTTCCTACCTGTGGCCAAAGCAGTTCTTTAATAATATCTCCTTAAATGTTGCACGTGACTGGCATCCAACTCACGGGTATGTAGCAAGCTGCCTCTATCTCCTGCACCTTTGGGAGAGCTGGAGCGGCTTGCTGTTTTCTCAGCTGCCTGGAACTGGGCTTTTGGTCTTCACCATCCTCCTAATGTCACCAGCCCCAGTTCGGGGAGTTCATTGGCCAGTTCTCCTGGGTTGTCATCTGGGCCCCTGGACAACCACCTCTCATTTTCCAAACAATCTGTACCATGTTCAAAAAGGACGAGGTGCCCTTTTTTGTCTGAAAACCATTCCCTTGAGTGAAGATAGGAATCTCATCAGTGGCCCAAGCAGGAGGCCTGAGCACCCCTGAGACTTCCTCTAGTCTGGAATGTCTGGAATGAGATGTTCCTCCTCAACACTTTCTCAAGCCTCAGTTTGTCAAGTCACTCATCCCCTGATGTAGTCACAGACTCTCAGAGCCTCATAACACACACACACAGAGACTTTTCTAAGGGTCAGAACCTTCTCTCCACATTCTGTGTCCCCTTCAAAGCTGACCTCAGTGGAGAGATTCTGACTTTTTAGTTACATTTTTTCTCATTAGATTAATTCATGATGACACAGTCAAATTGCTTTTTATCGTGACTGTCCAACCCTCTTGAGCTTTCTTCCCTTCCAGAGTCTCAGGCCATAGAATCAAGCCTTCCCATCCTTCCTCTGAATGTGTTTGAAGTCTCCTTTATTAGTGTCCTAGCTGACGAGCTCAGATTGCCTTCACCGGTTATCACAAGTTCACACTAAGAGGAAGGCTTCTCCAAATTCTTGGGTCATATCTATTTCAACTATCAATTCCCTCTTGTCCTGTGAAGTATTCTCTTCATATCTTCTGCTCCTTGAGAGATAAAATTATCAGAAGGGAAATTCAAGGTCATGATTGGATAGGACAATTCAAGAATCTAGTAAAACCCTCATTACTAGCTCTTGCAAAATAGAAGATTCTGCAATTCTGTGGGCCAAGTATTATTCCTTTATTTATGAAGATGTATAAAGTAAGCTAGCATAGGGATAATATTTATTGAGGTATAATTGATATATAACATTATACTGTTATATAACATAATATAATGTTATAATATATAACATTATACTAAGTGTACAACATAATGATTAGCTATTTGTATATGTTGCAAAATGATCACCACAGGAAGTATAGTTAACATCGGTCACCACACATAGTTACAAATGTGTTTTCCTTGTGATGAGAGCTTTTAAGACCTACTCTTTTAGCAACTTTCAAGTATGCAACACAGCATTATTAACTATAGCCACCATGCTGCACATTACATCCCCACGGCTTATTTAGTTTATAACTGTAAGCTTGTGCCTGTAACTATTTTTAAACTTTACAAATCTCACCTGTTCTCTTTTCAAATGACTATAGACATGGAGCTTAATGTTGTATCTGTTTCCTTAATTCCCTGAAGTTCTTTGTGGTTAAACAAATAGCAACCCTGTCCCATCTCTTCAAAACATAACTTGGCACCAGCTTCCCTAATGTATTGTGAGATATTCAGCTTTGACTTAAATACATACAAGCTGGTTTCATGAGGTTTAGCTTTGTTCTCACATCTCTAAAAAGATTAATCTCTAGACAGAGGAACCATCCAGTCCGGTTAGCATAAAGATCAAATGACCTTAATTTTTACCAGACTGGCATCATAAGTTCACGTTTTGATGCATCCCTTTTGCTCCAAAAGCAGAGCAATAATAGATGAAACATAAAAAGAAGAAAATAGAAAGACGTTCAAGGCTCAGAAGCAAGATAAATCTTTTGTGAACCAGAAACAGCAGAAATGTGGAGAAGTGAGGAGAGCTGAAATCCTGGGTCTCCTGGCTTCAGACACAGAGGCAGGCGGCTGCCAGGACTTTGGCTTGTACAGGCTAAAGAGGACTAAAAATGCCCCATGTGAGACGTGGCAATCAGAACCAGGCTAAATGTTAAAGCTGAGGTGTGGGATGGGGTCTTCCCACTTATGCAACAAGCCTGAACATAATAACATTCCTGAATGCTGCCTGAGGCCACAGTGAAGGGCCAGCAAAGGTATCAAAAAAGAGGCAGGAAGACATAGAGCATCCCTATAACCAGGATCTAAGTAAAACTTCTCCCCAGCACAGTGATTAGACCTTTTGTAGCTTCAATATCTTCTCATGACTGAGACCCTGAACCACCCCTTAAAGACTTGGCTCCTGATTGAGGATCCAAACATAACCACAACATAGCTAGGGGGGGTAAATCCAGAAGGAGAGAAAAATAGTATTTAAAACTACAAAAACAACAAAACCAATCAAACAAAAAGATTCTCTCCCAAACCAAAACCCAGAACATGTTAGAAATATTAAGGCTTAGAAATATAGACCCCAAAATCAATAATTGCCACAATGATTTATCCTAGATGAAAAATCCTTCTATAAAAAGACTAAAAGCACTTTTAAGTAATTATATTTAGGGTACTCAAAAAGATAAATGAAGACAATGTTCATTAAAAATTAAACATAATTAATTAATTAATTAATTAAAATGTAAAGAAGAAAGAAAGACAACAATGACAAATAGGTATAAAAATGAACCACTAATAAATCTTGGAAATGAATAATATAGTCAATTAAATTGCAATTTCAATAGATTAATCAATTCTACACTAGATGTAATCAAAAAGAAATATGACAGAACTTTGGAATTCAAATGAAATTCAGCAAAGAAAGATATATAATTAAGGTTCAACTCTTAAATTAAAAGGAATTCCAAAAGGAATGATGTGGCAACAATATATAAAATACTAATAGCTGAAAAGTTTCTAGATTTGATGAAAAACATGTAGCCTTCAAGTATTGAGCAGGAAAAAAATAAACCCATATTTGAACTAATCATAGTGGAAATGCAGATCAGGAATAAAGAAAATATCTTTAAAACCACTAAAAGAAAGGGAAATTACCTGAAAAATCATTAGATTGAGAATGAATTTCTCATCATCAATGGTAGATGTTAAAAGACAATGGAATGATAATTTCAAAATGTTGTGGTGGCAAAAGTAATGTCAACCTAGAATTTTATACCCAGCTAAAGGGTCATTCAAAATGTAAGGGTATTCGTTTGAAACTCCCCTTCCCTTGACTTCTTACCATGGCTCAACTCTGGGTGAACTGTACCTCCCTGCCCTGTTGACTTCAGGCCTGGTCAGGTGATTCACTTTGGCCAATGGAAATTGGAAGAATGTGAGATTGTGCCAGTTCTGAACAAAGGCCTATAAGTAACACAGTGTGTCTCTCTTGACCTTCTGTGTCCACCATGAGAAGAACATGAAACCAGTACTCCTTCAGCCTAGGATAAAAACAAGGAAACCTTCATAAGCTGAAGCCAGCTTGGACCAGCTTGCAAGACTATTAAGTTTGCAGGAACTTTGAAATCCATTTGTCAAATATAACAATCCATTTGTCAAATATAACCATTATTATAAACTAAAGCATATAACTTACTATTAATAAACCATATTAAAACAAAGATAATAAATATTCAAAACCTATCACTTTCCAGTTATTTTTCCACATTTTACTATTAACTATGCTCTTGAGGTTTTGTGTACCTCAGGCATCTGGTGGTGGGTATCCCCTTGTACCTCTTTTCAACTCTGTTCAGTGATGTCAGTTTGGTAGCTTGAAATCAGAAATCAGTCATGGTGGGAGTATTTACGCCACAGAAATTGGCAAGTGCTACAAATTATTGTTGATTTCCTAGACAAGAGACAGAGGGAGAAAATGTTAATAATACAGATTAGACAAAAAGATGTTTTATCTGTTGCTGTTGCTGTTATATTTTTGAATAACACAAACATGGAAGAAATATTCTTCCAGTATTCAAAACAATTATCTAACTCAGCAAAGAAATTTCTCATATTATAGTTTTAAATGAGAGCAAATAATATAAAATTCCCAGTTTTTCTTTTTTGACCTTTTTCACAGTAACCAACATAATATGGAAATGTTTTCAAAATTTTCCTAAAGTTAACTAAGAAGCACGTAAATTTCCATGTAAATATTTCTGTTATTTTGGCTCTAAAATAGCTTTGACCCCTGGATGGCCATAGAAGATGTTGCTCAGAAGGAGTCCCTAGAACCACCCCGAGCTGCTGAGCGTCTGTGGCTGAGCCTGGCTGGGGCCTAATGGAGCCATCAGAGACTGGATGGCTTCTGTTTCCATCAGAGACTCAAAGACTGTCTGAGCTGAGTGTGCCTAAGGAGGTCATCTGGTCACCTTCCCATTGGCGCTGGAGGTCCTCAGCCCTCAGTCCAGAGGGAAGAGGCCTTCCCAAGAAACTGGAAGGACTTCTGTGTTGAAGGTGTGGATGGCCAATAAGCACCTGCAGTGCATTGCTGGGTCAGATCTGGGATTCTCATCGCCTGAGAGGCCAATGGCTTCCTCCTCAGTGAACAAGTGAATGAGCCCACTGATGGTCAGGCACCACAGAGGGACGTCTGTGCCATAAAACCTGTTGATACTGCAGTCAGCTGTACCACAGGCCCAGAACCCAAACACTGCAAAGCTCCAAGTCCAGCTGCCCAGGTATTTGTGACCTAGTTAATTAAGAAAGTGAGAATCTCAGCATCAGGCAGGACCTTCTTCAGTTGAGGTGAAGAAGAAGGGCAGAGCTCCTTCAAATTAATGACTTGCCCTTTAAGAAGGTCCTCTGTGGTCAGCAGTTCCTGGAGAACTGGGAGGTGTGGGGTGGGGACAGAGCCCCAGGGCCCAGGACACTGCCCTGAGGATGAACTGCTAACGGCATGTGCCGGGCCTGACCCACCCCCAGGTTCCCTGCACTGAGAATTACGTGCAGCCAAGAGTGGCAACTTGTATGATGCGAACGTCAGTGGGCGGTCCTCCTGCAGGAGCCCGTGTCCCTACTGCACATTCTCTTACTTGTCACTGCCTAGGCAGTCGGCCACGGGCTGAGTGCCCCTTTGAAGTCTCCCTGTGTTGCAAGTAGTTCAAGGCCAGGAACGTTATTTTCAGACCTTCCCAGACTCATCCTGATAAAAATACATAAGCGGGCAAAATGCAAATGAGAACAGACTCCCTGAAATGTCTCTCAGCACCACTTAGTTCTGAGATCACAAGCTCTTCAGTTTTTAGGGTTCTAAGGGGAATTCGCAGGAATGCTTCTCACATTAATTCTATGAGGCCGAAGGGAAATCTTTCTTTGCTGAGGATGAGGAGAGTGGGGTCCCCCGTAGAGGAAGAGGAAAGGCACAGATAGCAGAAAGCCTTGATTTCAGGCCGTCTGCTCTGTGGCTGGACCAGATCCAGCTCCACGGCCGGCAGGGGAATTGACTCACTGTCACTGTTCGAGCGCCGCTGGTCCATGACTCAGCTCCCTCCTCCAAGGGGTTTTAGAGTTTGATGACCCAGAAGCCCTTCACCTCCGTCCAAGATGAAGCCTTCAGGAGCCAAGGCAGGGCAGGTCTTGCTGCCTTTGGAACACTGTGGTCCTGCCAGGGCCCTTGGCGTCACCGCCTGTGCTCTGAGCAGCGCCCGTGGTTGTGGGGATCCGTGAACACGGCTCACAGAGCATCCTAGGCAAATACACTGACTTCTCACAGGAAAGAAACTGGGCAGGATCTACAAACTCAGCCCCCAGGGCAGGCCTGGCCCATGTTCCCTGACAGAGCTGATGTTTATTTTCATCTAATTTCTCAGCCCATTTTCTTTGTATGATCAGAGCTTTCTTTTGCAGCAAAAAACCAAAAAAAAATCCCAGCAGAAACTGCCAGTGGGAGAGAAGGAGCCAGTGAGAGGACATGCAGTGCCCAGACAAATCCTGTGCTGACGAAGAGGCTCAGGCTCTGCAGGAACAGAGTGTCTGGTGGCAAAGCACAGCGTGTCTGCAAGCAGGCCGCGCTCCGGAGTTGGAGACTTAAAAGACAGATTTGACTCGAGTCGTGTGTAGAAAGCTCTCGCCATCACACACACTACACAAAACTAATTTTGGTTGACTGCAGCACTAATAACTCCTGAGATTAAGTGCTTACAGAATTCATTTTCATATTTTCACCAACTGAGAAAGGGCTGAGCTTCTGGATTGCTGTGGATTTGGGCATCAGATGCGGTTGGTCTTCTGCTCTCCATCTCTCTAGAAACACTGCAGTGCTTTGTTCTCTCTCCTCCCCAGGCTGAGAGCCCAGGGCTCAGTGCAACAGACTTCCCGCATCACCCTTTGTGACAGCGGCTGCATATGGGGACACGTGCGGGTCATTTTTTTATTAACTGATCCTGAGGGACAGAGGTAGGGATGATGGGGAGATAGAGGCCCAGCTCTGACTCCGCCCATGTGTTCTAGGTTGGTACAGCATTTATCAAATCGGGCATCGCTTGGCATCTAAGGAATGACGATCTTGACTGCAAAACCTCTACCCCAGGGACCCTCCATGGGCACTGAGTGGACTCGATAGAAAACTCATTTGTGTTTTGCTTCTCCCATCTCTTTCTGCCCACCAGATTATCAATGCGGGCACCTCAAGTCATCCAGAAGCATTCAGTGTATAATTTCTCATTTCAGTGTTTGGGGGCACCAAAGCTTGGTTATAGGTTCCATAAAAGCAAGTAGAATAGAATAACAAAACCAAATGGACCCCTTTTCTATCTTTCTTAGATCCACCACAAAAATCATGGAATGCAAATCTCAGAAGAGTGTTGATTTCATTTCTCCAATCCCTCATTTTGCAGATCATAAAAAAACCCAAAGGGACAAGCAATTAGCCCAAGTGATCGTGATCCATCAGTTGCATCAGAGCAGGAACCAGCTCTGACAACAGTCCCAACACCTTTCCCTTTGAGCGTCACCTGGCCAACACCTGCCCTCCAGGTTGGCTCCCAGCTGGCTTCGGCTCACCTTTTACGTAAGGGCACCGACATGACCAAGGTGCACTAAATTGCATTCAAATATACGCAAGCTTTGATTTACAGCCAAACAGCAGGCTTTTTCTCCAGATGGGACTGGGGAAGAAAAGGGTGCTGGCTGAGCTGCCCTAGCAGCTAACTGGTTATGCAGATGAAATGGTTAGATCAATGAAGTCTGTGGATCCAAAGTTTATTCTAATCCACTAGTGACTCCGATAAAAATACGTTTGGTCGGCTGAGCCCCTGCCTGAGAAGCATTCCCTCAGCTCGGCGCTCCACTCAAAGTTCAGAGAGAATAAACATATGTTGAAAACAATGCCTGTAAAAGTCACTTTCATGGAACCCCTTCTATACTGGGCACTGGGCTCAAGCCTTTCTGTGGATTATCTAGCTTAATCTTTACACAAATCTACCAGGTAGATGCTGCGATTGGGGGCATGCTGTAATGGGCCTTGAATGCCGGGCTGAGGATCATGGGGTTTATTGACAGGTGACGGAATCTCTGAATATGTCACATGTATGAACAAGCACCTTTAACAATGACAAAGGATGTCCAACAAGTACCTGATGGCAGTAAAAGGCTAGTGATCAATGTGTGTCCTGGAGAATAAGTTTTATTTTCCTCCTACTTCCACTTGCCTGTTTGTTCTAAAAGTTTATAGGTGTAATAAATGCCTACTGAAATCTTTGACTATGTATATAATGATACATTTACAGGTGAAAGATGGACCATACAGAGACAAAGTGCTACCATGAATCTCCAGGTAACAGTCATTTATTTTATGTCTCCAAGTATTCCAGTAAAAACCTGCATTTTAAGAAACATCTATAATGAGCATAGAGATTTACTTCCTAAAGAAAAGTAAAAGACTATCATTTCCTCATTGCATATTCTTGGGTGACTTATCACAATCCGTTAACTATATGTGTGGGTTTATTTCTGGGCTCTCTGTCTTGTTCCATTGGTTTGTATGTCTGTGTTCATGCCAGTAACATACTGTTCTGGTCTCTCCAACAAATGATGCTGAGAAAACGAGACAGCCACATGCAAAAGAATGTAATTAGAGCCTTACCTTGCATCAGACACAAAAATCAACTCAAAATGGATTAAAGACTTAAACATAAGGCCTGAAACGGTAAGACTCTTAGAAGAAAATACAGGAGAAAAGCTTCTTGACATTGATCTCAGCAATGATTTCACAGTTATGACACCAAAAGCACAGGCAACAAAAGCAAAAAAAGACAAGTGTGACTACACCAAACTGAAAAGCTTCTACACAACAAAGGAAACAATCCACAAAATGAAAAAGCAATATACAGAATGGGAGGAAATAGTTGCAAGCAAGATATGTGGTGAGGGGTTAATATCCAAATTATATAAAGAACTCTTATTACTTAATTGAGAAAATACAAATAACCCAAATAAAAAATAGACCTCCAATAGACATTTGTCCAAAGGAATACAGATGGCCAACAAATGTACGAAAAGGGGCTCAAAATCACTAATCACTGGGGAAATGCAAATTAAAACTATAATGAGATAGCACCTCATACATGTTAGGATGGCTATTATCCAAAAAAAAAAAAAAAGAAGAAGAAAAGAAAAGATAACAAGTGTTGGTGAGGATGCAGAGAAATTGGAAGCTTTATGCACTGTGGGTAGGAATGTAAAACAGAGCAGATGTTATGGAAACTGTATGAGGTTCATCCAAAACTTAAAAGTAGAACTATACCATATGACCCAGCAATTCTACTTCTGGGTATACACACAAAAGAACTGAGAGCAGGATCTCAGATATGCACTCCCACATTGATTGCAGTTTTATTCCCAATAGCCAAGCTATGAAAACAATCCAAATGCCCTTCTACAGTGAATGGATAAAGAAAATGTGCTCTATACATATATACACACACACACACACAGTGGAATATTATTCAGCCTTTAAGAAAGAAGGAAGGGACTTCCCTGGTGGCAGAGTGGTTAAGAATACACCTGCCAATGCAGGAGACATGGGATCTTCCCTGGTCTTGGAAGATCCCACAGGTGCAGAGCAACTAAGCCTGTGAGTCACAACTACTGAGCCTGTGCTCTACAGCCCGCGAGCCACAACTACTGAACCCACGTGCTGCAACTACTGAAGCCCGTGCACCTAGAGCCCATGTCCCACAACGAGAAGCCACCACAATGAGAAGACCACGCACCGCAACGAAGAGTAGCCCCCACTAGCCACAACTAAAGAAAGCCCGCATGCAGCAACGAAGACCCAAAGCAGCCCAAAATTTAATTAATTTAAAATAAATAAATAAATAAATAAATCCACTTCTTACCTAAAAAAAAAAATAGCAGGCATGAGTTATATAAGAAAAATCTTGCCTTCAGAAAGGAATCTATCAGTTATTACATGTAAATGAGCAATTCTCAGCTTCAAAAAAAAACAAGAAGGAAACCCTGCATTATGTGACGACATGGATGAAGTTGGAGGATATTATGTGAAGTGAAATAAGCCAGACACAGAAGGACAAATGCTGCATGATTTCACTTACACGTGGAATCTAACAAAGTTGAACTGGTAGAAATAGAGCAGAAGAATGTTTCCCAATGTGAGATACTTAGAAATCATAACTCATTTGGAGGTACAAGTTTGCATATGTGAGAAGATAAATGTCATCATTTTACAGTCATATCTTGTCTAAAATTCCATTCTATGATATGCATGAATATCCCTTTCTTGTTAATAATTATTACAATGTGATTAATTTCTAGGCAGTAGCCTATTTTGTCCAGAGTCAATAAATTGTGGGGGTTTTTTTGAGAATGAAACTACTAGAGACTATTTTAAATCCAAGTATAGTAAATTAAATTTTCTCTGTTGTTTATACTGTTGTTTATTTCATTTTGAAAAGGGCTAAAATAGCCTTGATGGAAAATTTGTATTTATTGAACAAACATTGGTTTATAAAGTACAGGATTGTATTTAAATACAAAATTGTTTTATGTTACTGAATGGTGATGGTAACCCCTGAGGTTGCCTAATCTAAATTTCTGAAAAAAAATCACCTACTACGTTAACACTCCCCGGTGTTTACAAAGGGGCCTATGAATGAAGATCTGGTGTTGATTAAAAATTTTAAATCCTGTGATTGAGATCTGAGCCCGATGACTGTTAGCTCTGTCACCACAACTACTACTGTGAAAGAACCAGATTGCTGAAATGTGGGGCAGCTGTATTTCTCAGACCAATGTTTCTGTTTCAGCCTTGAAAAACCACACACTAGGCACAACTCATCTATTCTAGGTAACTTTTTAAAGATCTGTTATAATTCTTAAAAAATTCAAAATAAGCATATAGTTTTAAAATAAGCAAAAAACTTTTCTCATCACATTTACCAACATACTTATATGGCAGTAAATGTTGGGTGCTTCTGTCAGTGATTCTGGGTATTTTGGTGAAACACAGTGTAAAGATATTGGAGCAGTTTCTCAGTGGGTTATCCCCAGAAGGTGAAATGGTTCATTTTGGAAAACAGTGACAGATGGATCCCTGGAAAACCCCTTATTTACATTAGATCCCATTATTTTTCTTTGTGATCTATGGCAGCGTTTGCACATAAGTTTTAAATCAGCCTCAAGATACATCACAATGTCTTTCCAATGGGTGGATAAAATCCTCACATGCCCAGCAAGAATATTGATGATGGAACATTTCCCCAGCTAGGCCTTCAAACCACGTTGGGATATCTGATCCTCCACATTAAAGCCCATAAAACCCTGGCCGGCACTGATGGGCTCAGGAGGCCCTGGGTTCTGTGTGCACCTCAGGGGCATCCTCTGGACAGGCCGTGCGCCCCAGCACCAGTCAAGAGTGCACGCTGGCCTCCGCTGCTGCGGGCAAGTCAGCTTGAAGGATGATCACCTGCCCGTGTCCTGCACACGCACAGGGTCCTCATCAATCAACCACCTGTGCACCATTGATCCATTCCTGGGACGGGGACATATGATTCCTCAAAAAATACAAACGTCTCAAACACAAGTAATAATACATGTGATGTAAAACTACATTTGTCAGGACAACACTACCCCGTCAGCGGGCTCTTAACCACCATGATCTGAATATGTGCTTCATTAGTACATCTAACACCTTTAAGCAGATAATTGTTAAGAAAAACATTTTTTAATTCCATGAAAAACATAACTAGCTGTACATTTCAAATTCTTAAAATATATGTGAACTATATTTCCCATCTCTTCTTCTCTCTGAAAATGCCAAACTACCTGGGATTCTTGCCGCTTAGGTACCCTTACTTAAAACCTTACTCAAGCTCAGAATAAGATACCAGACCCCCACACGCTGCCACCACTTACTTTTCCCATGATATTAACTGATCCACCAGACTGCTGTATTTTAGAAAACCAGCTTTTTAAGAGCAAACACTGAGAGACATTAACAAATTATTTTCAGCATTCCATTAAAGTCCATCTTACAAAAATGGTATCTGGAAAATTTGGAAACAGAATCCATGATGCAGTAATATACTATATCTAAATTAAATTGTACATTTTAAATGTACAAATTACATTCAATTTGTTAGAAAGATTTTTGTTCATTCATTCCTTTATTGCAGCTTGGGGTGTTTTGGTTGATACAGGTCATCTTTGAAATAAACTTTGTTTAGTTGAGAAAAGCTTTGGATTACCTCATTCTTACGTATGGGTTGGCCAAAAAGTTCCTTTAGTTTTTAAATAAAAATAAAGGACACATTTTTTCACTTTCACCAAGAACTTTATTGAACAACGTATTCACCCTTGTGTTCCACTACCTTCTGCCATTTTTCAAGCAACTTCATAATTCCATCTTCCTAAAACTTTTTATCTTTTTGAGCAAATAACAGTTCCAAGTGTGTTTTACAGTCTTCCAGGGAATTGAAATTTTTTCCATTAAGAGAATTTTGTGAAGACCTAAATAAATGGAAATCTGAAGATGCAATGTCTGGTGAATACGGCTGATGAATCAGAACTTCCCAGCCAAGCTGTAATAGTTTTTACCCGGTCATCAAAGAAACTTGCGGTCTTGCATTATCCTCATGGAAGATTACGCATTTTCTGTTGACTAATTCCAGACGCTTTTCATCGAGTGCTGATTTCAGTTGGTCTAACTGGGAGCAGTACTTGTTGGAATTAATCGTTTGGTTTTCCAGAAGGAGCTCATAATAGAGGACTCCCTTCCAATCCTACCGTATACACAGCATCACCTTCTTTGGATGAAGACCGGCCTTTGGTGTGGTTGGTGGTGGTTCATTTCGCTTGCCCCACGATCTCTTCTGTTCCACATTATTGTACAGCATCCACTTCTCATCACCCATCACAATTTGTTTTAAAAACAGAATGTTTTCGTTACATTTTAGTAGAGAATCACATGTGGAAATATGGTCAAGAAGGTTCTTGTCACTTAACTTAGGGTGGAACCCAAACATCAAAGGGATAACATAACCAAGCTGGTGCAAGTGATTGATTTCAACGCTTGATTTGGATATTTTGAGTATGTCGGCTATCTCCCGCGTTATATAATGTTGATTGTTCTCAATTAATGTCTCAGTTTGATCGCTATCAACTTCAACTGGTCTACCCGACCGTGGAGCATCGTCCAGCAAGAAATCTCCAGCACCAAACTTCGCAAACCAGTTTTGACATGTTGGATCAGTCACAGCACCTTCTCTATATGCTGCACAAATCTTTTTTTGCATTTAGGTTATGTTTTTACCTTTCTTGAAATAATAAAGCATAATATGCCGAAAAGTTGCTTTTTCTCTTCCATCTTCAATTTTAAAATGGCCACACAAAAATTCACCAATTTTGATAAGTTTTTTTTAATGCACGGTGATATGACAGTTGTCACAATGCAATCTAACAAAATTGTTTTGAATGAAGTTGAAGTCAACTAAGCGTTACTAGAGCCATCTTACAGAAAAACCGAACGATCTTTTTAGCCAAACCCAATAGTTTTCTCTTGACACCCATTAATTGATAAGTAAGTGACACTAAGACACCAAAATATGTATCCTCCTAGTGTAAAGTAGTTTTACAATCAGAGGCAGATATATAACCTTAAAGTCTTTCACTAATAAGTAACAAAATTTTTAAATAAGACAAAATAAAAATCATATTTTTCTACAGAGGTAACAAAGAGGAGCAGATGCAAGGACACTTATGGCCTGAATTTCTGAGATTTGGGGGCTCTCTGTAGGAAGTAATAGAACTGTGGCAACTTCCATACCTTGGGAAGGTGTCAAGGTGGAGAAACTTTGCAGAGGCAAGGGGATATCATGTGGGTGGGAGGACGGATTGGAGTCTGCAAGAAAGAACTCCAAGGGCAAGGGCAGAGCACTCAGCTCACTGATTCTCCTAGTCACTTCTCCTTAACTTTTGCCAAAAACAGCAGTGGAGGAAAGGCTGGTCAGCTTTTCTTTTTCTTGAAGTGGTTGGATTCCATGGTTCTTCTGGAGCTGAATCCAAAGCTGAGCCAAAAATATCTGAAACTGCATCCAACTCCCTCCAGATCACATACTGACAAGGTCCAAAAAGTGCATGGCAGCTGGGTAACCACAATGAACTCTATCTAGTTGAGCTGGTGACTCAACTAATTTCTAGGAAATCTGAAAAAATCAGCCTAACACCATCTGGGAAATGAATGAAACAAAGTCAAGTTATACTTAAGACTCCACACTACTTTTATAAACAATGTCGAGAATCAAATAAAAAAATCACAGGATATGCAAGGAAGCAAAAAATATTACCCATACTCAAGTGAGACACAGTAAATAGAAGCAGATTCTTGGATCATCCTACTATTAGAACTGGCAGACAAGGGCTCTAAAACAACTAGTATAAACTGTGACAGACAAATACTATCTCAAGACAGATGATCAAGGTTAACACGAACCATGATAAGTCCTATTGATAGCATGGACCCCTGGTACAAGGTGATGAGAAGGGCACTTTACCCTTGCAGCCATCCTCCCAATGACACATTACCCCCGTCCAATCATTAGACAAGCACTTCTCAACTGAGGGAACTCTGTAGAATGCCTGATCAGCACTCCTCAAAACCATCAGGGTCATCAAAAACAAGGAAAGTCTGAGAAACTGTTGCAGCCAAGAGGAGCCTAAGGAGACATGAGACTAAATGTAATGTGGTGTCCTGGATGGGATCCTGGGTAGACTCCTGGGACAGAAAAAAGACATTAGGGGAAAACTGCAGAAATATGAATAAAACATGGACTTCAGTTAACGTATCAATATTTGTTCATTGATGTTGTCAAGTGTATGATACTACTGTAAGATATTAGTAATAGGAGAAACTGTATGTGGAGTAAAATGGGACTTTCTTTACTGCTTTTGCAATAATTCTACAAATCTAAAACTCTTCCAAAAGTAAAAGTTTATTAAAAAAAAAAGATTGTTGAGAAAAAGTGAACATAGAATCAACAACACGTGAGGAATATCAAGTGGTCTACATTATGTGTAATTAAATTCTCAGAATAAACTGTATTCCAATCAAAATTAATTAATTAATTAATTAATTATCAGAATAAGAAAAGAGGGAGAATGGGGCAGGGAGAAAGATCTGAAAGATACTGGCTGGGAATTGCCCAAATCTGATGAAAATAAAAAGGAATCCACAAATTCAAGGAGCATGATAAATGCCAAATATGAAAAATTCAAAGAAAACCACAACTAGACACATCATGGCCAAAATGATGAAAATTTAGATAAAGAAAAGTGACATGGTAGGTTTTGAGTCTACCATCTAGTTTTAAGTCTAGTTTCTCTCATTTATCCTCTCTGCTTTTTGATTCTTCCTTTATGCCTTCCTTTGGATTATTCGACGATTTTTATAATATTCCATTTTATGTATTCTCCTGCTTCTACAATAAATCTTCCTTTTAAATTTTTGCTGTTGCTCTAAGGATTTAATATGCACCCATAACTTGTGATCGATGGTGAATTAAGGTTATGACACTTCATGTTCTACATGAAGTGTCATGTTTCCCCTTTATCCTTCATAAAGAAAAAAATCTAAAAATCAAGTGAAAAGTACACACTATTTGCAAGGGAACAATGGGAAGAATTACTGCTGACTTCTCCTCCTAAACAAAGCCAGGAGGACAACAAAGCTACACTGAAAGCACTGAAAAGAAACCCTGCCAAGTTAGAATTCTACGTTCAGCAAAAAAAAAAAAAAACAGTGGGATGAAGACATCTTCCAATAAATGAAAGTGGAGAGAGTCTGTAGCCAACAGACTAGAAACATAAGGACAAGATACAGAAGGAAGCCCTGAGCCTTAAAAGAATAACAGCAGATGGAACCTTGGGTCAGTAGATAGGAAGGAAGAGCATCAAAGTATAAATCCGTGGTAAAAACACTTTTTTCTTAATTATGTTGAAGATAAACAATTGTTTACAAATTAACAAAATGACTAGTAGGTTTATAATTGGTTGAAGTAAAATACATGACCACAATAATGAAGGATAAGGGGGAAACATTCTTCACATTCAGAAACAACAAGGTCCTCCTCTACAGCACAGGGAATTACATTCAATATCCTGTGGAAACCATCATGGAAAAGAATATAGAAAAGAATGTATAACTGAATCACTTTCTGTACAGCAGAAATTAACACAACATTGTAAATCAACTATAATTCAGTAAAAAATAAAAGTAAAAAATAAAACCAGATTCAGAGTCTGACTCTTCTGAATCTCTCTCAAATCTGAGTCTCTATCTCCGTGTTTTCCAGACACTATCACCCTCTGTGACATCAGGAGCCTTGGAGATGTAGGCCTTTTAAAAAACAATAAATCAAGGAATTACAAGCCATTGGTCCTGGGCTCAAGTGGGCGTTCTGCTCTGTCAACCTGGCCTAAATGTTGACTCCTGTTTAAGAAATGATGCTGACTCACCACCTTCTCACCCCCTCCCCACAACCATCCCATCCGTGGGGATGAGAAAAGCAAGCATCTCTGCCCCGGAGATTTGACTTCAAGCTTCTGACACCACTTTGTAAGGTTTGGGGCTGGCTTGTCAGAGGCCTGTGACGGTCTCCTGGCCTGAAGCCACTGTAAGATGCCATGGACTGTCCACACTTCTCACTTTCAAAGAACTCCAAAAGTGGAGGGGAAACGTCTCAGAATCAATGAAATATAGGAATACTGTTCTGAATCAAAATGCCTTCAATACTAACAAAAGAGATGGGGCCAAGGGCAGCAGGAGGCAGGGGTGGGGGCAGTGCCCACCTGAAGCGTTCCTCCATCAAGGAAAAGGAGAGTCCAAGCCCCCGCTGTCCCTGCTTCTGTCTTGCCCCCAGAACCAGGTCACATGTCACCCCCAGGGGCCTGCGAGGTTGGGAAAAAGCAAGGGTCTCACCTGGGACCTACTGATACCCTGAAACAAAATGGGGGATTGGCAACTCCGGTCGAGAGCAGGCGGAGAGGGTCCTTCCCCACCCAAGCCTGGTCTTTCCAACACAGGGGCTTTTAACTTTGTGCAATGGTGGCCCTGACCTGACCCCCATTGCCTTCCTCTCCTGGAAGTTACCGGCCACAACAGATGGTTGTGGGATGTTCTTGTGGATGTTTGTTGAATAGGAAAGCATTCCATCTTGCCTGCACCCCTAAGCAACGGGCTTCCCCGTGCTGCTGTGATGGTGCTGCACCCCGAACGCTGCCTCGGGCACCCTCAGCCTCCAAGACTCATCTTCCCAGACGGTCCCTCCTTCCAGCCCCAGGAACACGCAGCCCGAAGGCTTTCCTCAAGGCAGGTGTCTCGGGCCTAAGCCAGACACAGGACTTAGGGAACCACGGCTAAGGGGCAGGGGTCACGGAGGGACCACGTGCTGGGCGTGTGGGGATGGGTGTCCTCGGAGCTGGGGTGAGCCAAGGACCAGGGCCTGGCTGCCCCCATCGAATCGCCACCAAATCCCAGGAGGATGCCGCGGACGGCTTTGGAGCCGCACCGCCACCGGCTGGCTCCCTGGGACCCCGCACTTTTCCTATTAGCTATTTTGTTATGGTCACTGGAGCCAGGGAATCATTTAAAGGCAGCGGTTAAGTTGATGGCCTTTCTCTGAGGCAGGGAAACGCTCCTCTATTACCGAAACGCAACCAGTGGCAGAGTCTGAAGGTGCAGAATAAATAGTCCACAATTCACTGCATGCTGCTTGGCCCGGCCATCCCGCCCGTCACTGGAGCCCGGGTGACAATTTTACAGCAACGTGGAGAAAAGGGTGTCCGTCACCCAGAATCCAGTCTTACCCCTTGCCACGCTGCAGAGTACATGGACGAGCTTCAAGCTGGGAAAGGGAAAAATTCACTGGGCCCTTTTCTGTGACATGTCAAAGCATAAACTTCTTTAAGGAAAATATCTGATTCCAGCAGAATTAGCAAGCAAGCACTGTGTAACGTGTAGACCAAACAGAGACGAGTTCAAACCACTGAATCTTGCAGCTGGAGGCAGCCCTGAAGGGTTGTTCCATGACACCCCCCATCAGGGGAGGGCATGCTGAACCAGAGCAGGGGCATTAACGCCCAATGCACCCGTGGTTGGGTGGACTCACGAGTGGCCCCCGTGCCCCTGACCTCTCCGGGCCTAAACACCAACACTCCAGCCGCCACGTCGGTTATGAGCGGCTTTGGGGCTGTCCGTGGTCTTCCACTCCCAGGGGAGCAGTGCTGTGGGCCGCAGCTGCCCCCCGCCGACCGAGCATCCATAGGAACAACTCTGAGTCTGTCCTGGTCCTCTCCACACCCACCGCCCTCCGAGGACCACTCTCCAGCCCCATCCTGCTGGATGCAGGCTCTCAGCCGCCCCATGACAGGAAGCCTGTCCCCTCAGAGCCTGCAGGCCTCCCCCTCCGGCCCTGTCCCCCTTCTAACTGGGGCCTCTGTTCCTCCTACTCCAGGCCCCCGGGGGGAAGGAGGGCTCACCAGCCTGGCGGTCTCCTCTTGATCCTCCACCTCCATACCGCCACCTGCACTGCTTCCTGACAGGGTCACCCGCTTGCTGATAAGGTCTCTCGTCTTAAAGCAACTTGCATCTCAAACTCAAAATGCCCAAGTGGACCCGTGCATTTCCTCTGCGCCCACCTGGCCTGCAGCCCCACCAGGACCCACTCGTATGTGGTCCCGCTGTTACCCCAGTGGCCATGCCTGGGGGTCCTGCATGCCTCAGACCCCAGGCCGGCCCCATCCCAGAGCATCTGGCTCCTGCTGCCCGCTTCCCCACCTTGGAGCAGCCCTGCCCCTCTCCTCCAGGCTGTGACTATGACCTCCGGACAGCATTCCTGCCCCCGCCCTTGTAGGGTGGCCCTATGACCGTCCTCACGCATCTCTGCTGCCTGCCCCAGCTCTGCCTGTCAGGTGGTGTCCTCCTTCCAGATCACTGTGACCTCATCCCTCGAAGCCTGCTGGCCCTCTTCCTCCTCCAGTGCTGGGGGAACAGGGCTCCACGTGTCTTGTGGAATAAGCCGCCTTGACTTCAGGCTCTCCGCCTCCAGAACCATGAGAATAAGCTTCTGGTGTTTTAAGGGCACCAAGCAGAGCGCCTACAGCAGTGCCTTGTTGCATTGGGGCTCCCTCCTTGTCTGAACCCCTGTGAGTCCTCCCTCCCCCCCCAAACAGGAAAGCCCCGTGGGCTTCCTCCCGCCCTCTGGGCAGGTGCTGGTGCTTGTGCATTTCCCCGAGGGCAAGGGCACCCGACAGGGCCATCCCAGAGGACCCTGGGGTGGCGGTCGCCCTCCAGGCCACGTCTTACTACCATGAGGACCAGAGAGGGAGAACCCCCCATCACAAGGTGGCCTACGGCTGAGAGAACCGGGTAGATAAAGACAATGCATGCCTCGAATCCATGCCATGGTGATAACGTGCAACTCCCCAGACCTGTTCCCTCATCACCTAACGGAGGAGGAAACATGGCAGGTCAGAACTGGCTTTCCCGGGAAAAGGCTGCATTGTTATACTATCACGACAATTCAGAAATACTCCAAAGAGTCATTGTGGAGAATGGCATGAAAAAATTTAAACCCCTCGCAACACAGCCTTAGGTGTTCTTCAGTCTGCCGTCGCCGCCCTCTGCAGCCTGTGCACACGGCGGGCTGGAGTCTCCACCAGTCCGGTTTGAGGCTGGCCGGTGAGTCAGCGCTGCGATCATTTTATCTGCCTCACACGTAGAATTGATTGGGACAATCAATCAGGACAGCGATTGCCTTTCATAACCTGATCAATGAAAACCCACTGGGAGAGAGACAGTGTTTTAAAAAGTAATTGTTTAAATGAACTTGATATTTCTATTGCAAATATATATCTCAACGAGCTTTAAGGTTGAATTTTAGCTCAGTAACCACAAACATTATTCAAGTGATTCATAGAGAAGCTAATGACAAACACTGTTACGTTTTAAATCATCTAATAAAGAGCATATTAACGTAGGGGAAGATACCAGTTGGGTGTACACACACAAAGTAATGTGTTCATTTATGGTAATGAAATTAGTTAAATTCTGTCAAACTTTGTTTTTCTTTCTAAACACGATGCCAGTGGCATTTTTCACCTCTACTCCTGGCTTCCCAGCTGGTTCTTTTACATATAACCTACTATCTGGGTCCAAAATGTAGGCTGCAACACAGACGCAGGCCCTGCCTGGCTGGAGCTGCTCCTGTCACCGGTCTCACCTGGGCAGATAGGCAGTCCTTGGCATCGTACCTTTAGAACCAGTACCGTTTCCTGGGGAGGTTTGGCTACATCATCCTGGGTTCATCCAGCAGGAAATCCTAGGGGGCAGTGTGGCCACAGATGGAGAGAGAGAGGGCAGGAGAGGTTCAGGGGCCCCCGTTTCCCCCGCCTGGTCTGGAGCCAGTTGCCTGGAGGGGCCTGGGGCTCCAGGAAGGCGTCAGAGGGGGGTCTGGTTCCACCGTCTCCAGTGATTTGCCTTGTGACTCATCCCATGGCCTCTCAGAGGGTCAGCCAGTCTTTTCATACCTATTCCACGGAGCTGCTGTAGCGCAGCAGCTACAGTTACAACCTCTGTAACCACCACTGGGTTGCTAGGAAATACCAATGAACCAAGGAGTCTGAGTGGGTGCCCAGAGCCCAAGGGGGCTGCTCTTTGCATCTCTGGCAGAAGCCCGCCTCACGACCCGCCCTCCTCTCTGTGCAAACCTGACCCGGGGCTGCCCCACTTCACCCCGTCAGCTCTGTTTTGCAAGACTGTAAACATCCCGGCATAGACCCGTCCAGTAAATGTTCCAGAAAGGATAAGAGGTGGGACTTCAGGAGGCTGACAGCCCCTCCAAAGAAGGGGGTCCAGGCAGCCCCAGGGGTGCAGAGCTTCTGGCTCCTGCTTTGTTGGTGTCCAGGTGGGGACAGCGGGCAGGTTCAGGGCCTGTGTCCATGAGAAGTGGGGGCCGGGTGGCAGGGACTCCCGGGGCTCCTGCAGATCTAACAGCAACGTGCCCGGCGCAAGGCCCAGCGTCTAGGAGAAGACCGCTGGGGCCAGGCCGCCCGCGTCCAACCCTGGCTCTGCTTCTCACTCACTGTGCGACCCTCCGCCATTACTGTGCTTAGGTTTCCCCACCTGGAAGAGGAGATCAACATAGTACCACCTGCTTCATAAGGTCCTTGTGCAAATAAACGGGTTTACACACAAAACATGCCCAGGACAGGTCCTGGCACAGGGTGGTGGGAGGGGAGGCTCGATCAGTAAACATCAGGCATCAGCTTTACCCAGTCTTTCCCTTCCATCCCGTCACACGAGCTCCCCCCACCATGCCTCCCACCCACCAAGCACACGCCCACCTCTGGGCCTTTGCACCTGCTCTTGTCTCCACCTGGAACCCCTCCCCCATAGGTATCGGCATGGCCACACCCCCATTTTACTCGTGTCTCTGCTAAAATGTCCCCTAATCAGTAAGGCCTCCCTCACCACCCTACGTAAAACTGCCCTGCCGTTACCCCCAGCCCTCCCATCCCATGACCTTGATTTTTAGTTATTTCTTTGTTTCACACAACACTTATTATCTGACATAAGAAATATCTCATGCTTAAAGTAGAGCAAAAACATGCTTGTAAAACATGTTTCTTATGCCAAAGACCTGAAATTGGATTATTTATACCTGAAATTGGATTATTGAGAACAAGAGAAAAATAAAAGGAAATACAAAGCACATATTAAAATTAATAGGATTTAGTTGACATGGGACTCAGAAAATTTGTAGCTTTTAACCCTTCTATTATTTTAAAATAAGAATATATATATATATATTCTTTTTTATATTCTAAAACTAACACAACATTGTAAATCAACTATATTTCAATGAAAATTTAAATAAGAAAATAAACTAAGTACTATTTAGCTCAAAATCTAGAAAAATAAAATACACCTAGATAAAAATGACATAAATGATAAAGTTAAAGACAAAGAAACAAAAAAGTAGTAGGACTTATGAACAAAGGGCTAACTCCAATAAGAATAAAACTTACCAAATATTATTAATTAGAAAGGGAGAGAAATATAGATGAAAATGATATAAAACGCAGATGTAGCCCCAATAACATATAAAAACTCATAAATGTTTATAAGTTTAAAAGTCTCAGTGAAGGGGCTTCCCTGGTGGCACAGTGGTTGAGAGTCCACCTGCCGATGCAGGGGACATGGGTTCGTGCCCCGGTCCGGGAAGATCCCACGTGCCGCGGAGCGGCTGGGCCCGTGAACCATGGCCGCCGAGCCTGCGCGTCCGGAGCCTGTGCTCCGCAGCGGGAGAGGCCACAGCAGTGAGAGGCCCGCGTACTGCAAAAAAATAAAAATAAAAAAATAAAAAAATAAAGTCACGTAAACATTATACACTAGACTGCTGCTATAAACAATTGAAAAACTAGATAAAATTTTGGGTGCAACATCACATTATTCCCTCTATATTAGTGTTTCCTACTATAAACTTTTATTACCCGACCAGTTTGGTCTTATTCATTTAAAATTATTTTTAATTAATTATTTTTAATTAATTTTAATTTTTTTAATTATTTAAAAAAAAAAAAAGTCTCAGTGAAAAGGTGAGCTTTCCAGGAAAACAGGAATCACCAATGGGAATTCATGATGGAAAAGGCAGACAAACACTGAATTGGAAGGAAATGGGAAGTTCATCCTACAGACAAGCAAGAAACTCGCAATGTAGCCAGACAACAGGATTTCACTGAAAACTGAAGAAGGACATCAAAGGAAACAAACACCTTAAACATAACAACATAAATTAAACATAAAAACAAACTTTCTTAACATGAGAAAATCCTGTACCTCTATCTCAGACCAATCACCAGCATCACACTTGATACTGGACGTTAGGGACAATTAGAGTCTGGAACTGGCCATGGGTTTCTGTTATCAGTAAACTTATTATCACCCCCCAAATACACCCAGTGCGATATGACAGAAGAAGCTGAATGAGGAGCATAAATGGGAGGATGGGGGTGGCAAGTGTGCTTAGTTAAGGAGGATATGCTTACACTTGCCTCCTTGTAAGTCCCATGAAAACATACTGAAACTACACCAAAATAGTAGTGTTTCCATGTGCTATCAGACAACAAAAATTAGAATGAAAAAATGTATTAGCAATGGAAATAAATAAGAAGTTAATTATGTATGTATACACATGTGTTTTTTTAATTGCATAAAAAATGAAACTTTCAAAGTGTCAAATATGGGTGATTTATTAAACACATTTTGTTGTGTTAGTCAATCGTGAAAATATGAGTGTATATTTATTGATATGAGGAAAATGCTCATATATACTAAAAAGAATGTTTAAAACGATATAATGTGATACACATTTTCCTCTCTTTTGTAATGCTTGGAAGGATATAAACCAGATATTAACAGTGATCATGACGGGGGATTCCTTACTCTCTTTGCTTTTGTATAAATTTTCAGTATTAAACCTGTATCTCCTTTGTAATTAAAAATAATTTTAAATGAATAAGACCAAACTAGTCGGGCAATAAAAGTTTATGGTAGGAAACACTAATATAGAGGGAATAATGTGAGGTTGCACCCAAAATTTTATCTAGTTTTTCAATTGTTTATAGCAGCAGTCTAGTGTATAATACAAACACTAATAAAGTGTTGTCATCAGCTGATTTGTGATCAAGGGAATAAACCCCCAATGGATATTTTGAAATGTATACAAAATTAATTTGGCAAAAGAGGATCAAACCTGGTGTCCACTTTATTTTTTTTTTAATTTTATTTTTTGCGGTACGCGGGCCTCTCACTGCTGTGGCCTCTCCCGTTGCGGAGCACAGGCTCCGGACGCGCAGGCTCAGCGGCCACGGCTCACGGGCCCAGCCGCTCCGCGGCATGTGGGATCTTCCCGGACCGGGGCACGAACCCGCGTCCCCTGCGTCGGCAGGCGGACGCGCAACCACTGCGCCACCAGGGAAGCCCCTACGTGACTTTATGTCATTTGCCTTCATCAACAAACAGGATACAAATCATTAGACTCTAGGAACTCAGGAGAACAGAGGAGCCGTCTGCCACCGAGTCCTAACCAGCATCAAATAACCTCATCAACGTTTTCAATTAATAACTTTTAAAAATCAGTCCTCATTGTTAAGAGAAAAATCAAATAAAAGAACAGAGCCCCAGACTATTCGCACAGTGTAAGCTCTGCTTTGGTGACAAGGAAAGGGTGTGTGTTTGGGTGGGGGCAGGTCCGTCTACACCGACACCCGCAGGTCCTACATCACTCATAAACCCGACATCCAGGGGTCCCACCGGCTCCACACAGCCTCTTGCTCTGAGCCCACCCACGAGAATGGACAAGATTTCCCCTCCGTCCTCCTCAGGGGTCTCCATCGGGTCAGGGCAGCTTCTCCCTCTGGGGAGGACCTCTCCCGACATGTTGAATCATCTACCCACGTTGTCAAGACCCGGGTCCGCTCACAGTCTGGCCAACTGTTCCAGGCGCTTCGTCCTCATCCAAGCTGTCCTCTCACCCTCACTCGATGGGAAGACACACGCTGGGCAGTGGGCCTCTCCAACCTGCCGTTGACTCAGCCCACACAGGGCACATCTGCCCTCCTCTTACCTCCTCCGAGCGGGCGGCCCATTGCCCTGTGGATCCCGCAAACATCAGCGCACACCCGCCGGGTGCCGGTTCACAGGTCTGGACCCCTCCTGGGTTTGAAGTTTCACCTGCGTGACATGCCTTTCTCTCTCCCCTGCCCCACTGAGGAGTCACGTCGTCAGGACCCTTCTGGACACTCCCTCCCTGGCCCCGTCCTCCCCCCGCTGCCCCCGGAGTCCCTGCCCGACGACCACAAGCATCTTCTCTGAACTTGCCTAAAGGCTGTTCAGGATACCCTTAGCCACACACGCTCTGATGCTACAGGCTGACCTCTGACCCGTGAACGGGGAAAGCAGCCCATCCAGCGGGCGTGCCCCTCACTCTACCTGGCTTACTGAGCAGATAGCACGGCCGGGGGTCCCAGGAGAGCACACGGGGGTCAGTGGGCTCCTCCACCTGCAGTGCGATCCCGAGGACAAGCGTCCCGTGGGCCTCCCAGGCGGGGGTCTGAGCACACGTCGGCCTTCCGTCTGCCACCTCCGCTCCTGCCCTCCGGCTGCCCGACCCCCGACCCCCGTGTCCTTCCACCCACGTGCGCCCCTCACGGCTGCGGGGAGGCCTTCTGAACAAGGAGCGCTGTTGGGGGGTTGCTTCCTTACCCCCGTTCCTCCAAGAACAGAACACCTTTCGCTGCCGGACCATGTGAGGCTGGGGTGCACTTCCTGAAGCTCCTCCGAGGTCTACCTTGTGGTCCGCATTCTACGGTAAAGAAACCTGGACCAGAGGTTTCTGAAATTGGATTATTGAGAACAAGAGAAAAATAAAAGGCAATACAAGGCACATATTAAAATTCATAAAGAATCCTGGACCCAGGCTGCCCACAGGGTGACCCTAAATGTCCAGGGCCTGGGTCATCCTCTCAAGGGTCTGGGATACCTGGACCCAAAGGAGAGTCTGGGTGCTTTTCAGCAAAGTGGGCAGGGATTTGGGGAAGTCCTTTCTGTACTGATCAAGGAGCCCGCTCAGACATCCCCGTTCACCTGTGTGGACGGCTCACAGCCGGGGCCATCGTACTCCGCCTCAAGACTGAGGAAGGCAGGTGCTGATACCTTGCCAAGGGGAAAGTCTCTCTCCATCGTCAGGACGGTGGTAAACAAACTGAGCTGACGCTGGAGAACAAAGCTAGAAGGACTTTGCTCCTCCTGGAAGCCACACGGAAGGGGAGGGCACACGGACACGGGAGGGCATTTCTGCAGGAGCGGAAAATTAAAAACAATAACAGCTTTCTCTTCTGGGAAATGGGAATTGCACAAAACTACTCCCACGTCACTGAACACTCCAGGGCTGCTGTGAGAAATTGACTGATGTTCGGGCAAAGTGCTTGTGTTAAAAAATGCCAAGTCGCAGTCGTAATAAGATAGAAAATGCCAACAAATACATTCATCCATTTATTCAGCAAAGATCTGAATGTGCACTTGGTGCCTGGAACCAAAATGTTCTCGCTCATTCAGACATGTCTAAGGACGTACTTTCCTCTGGTGAATCCAAGTCAGGGTTTACTCCTGGCAAGGACCATGGCGATCTGGAGGAACTGCAAACAACTTAACTGACCTCCTTAGAAGCAAGCCTTCAATGATTAATTGTTAAACTTTCACTTATCCTCAACAAAAAATTTTAAAACGATGCACAGCCGAATTGTAAGCTAACTAAATCAAATGAGTCATGTTTGCAAAGGAGTAGAAACATACGACACGTTGCAACATAGGTACCTAGGAGAGGACGTAACAGGCTATCTTAAGTGAGCTAAACAAATGAATGTTATGAATGTTACTTTTTCCCTAGCAATTAAGAGGGTAAAATATCCCTACTTTCTGTAACTCGCTTTGGGACAGTTCTTAGCAGTTATACCCACTCACCCCTAAAGCAGCATTCAAGTTAAATGCACACTTGAAGCAAAGCTCTAGGCTGGGTAAGGAGAAAGAGACCTCATATACGGGCACCGTCTTTAAGGAACCGTCTTTATGGAATCTTTAAGTCCCAGAAGGGGACACTTAAGTAAACAAGATGCACTTCAAGGCAAAATAAATTGATCTAAGAGCAAAGAACTAAATGGACCATCAGCAGTACTGGGCACTGATTCTGGAAAACTGGGGTCGACTGGGGTCGACTTTGCCACATCTGCTTCTCCCTAAGATAAATGCAGACTAAACGTTTCCATCCGTGTAACTGGAGAATTTATCACACTAAACGCATAGGTCAGGGACTGGGTCATCTTGAATCAGATGATTTCACATTAAGGAATGTCTTTTACATCTCACATACAGAGACAAGTACATAGAGCAAAAGCAGACAGCAAAACTATTTAACATTTTGCAGCATTAAAGATACTGGAGGGCTTCCCTGGTGGCGCAGTGGTTGAGAGTCCGCCTGCCGATGCAGGGGACGCGGGTTCGT